>NC_086329.1:92777416-93144916 GCF_036172605.1 Pelobates fuscus
TTCTTCAGGCAGAGAATTCCACATCCTTATTGTTCTTACAGTAAAAAACCTTTCCTTTGCCTTAGACGAAATCTTCTTTCTTCCAGTCTAAACACATGACCTTGTGTCCTATGTAAAGTCCGGTTTGTGAATAGATTTCCACACAATGGTTTGTATTGGCCCCGAATATATTTGTATAATGTTATCATATCCCCTCTCAGGCAACGTTTTTCTAAACTAAATAGGTTTAAATTTGTTAACCTTTCTTCATAGTTGATATGTTCTATTCCTTTTATTAATTTTGTAGCCTGCCTCTGCACTTTTTCTAGTGCCATAATATCCTTCTTTAGAACAGGTGCCCAAAATTGCACAGCATATTCAATGTGTGGTCTTACCAGTGATTTATAAAGAGGCAAAATGATATTCTCGTCCCGAGAATGAATGCCTTTATTCATGCATGAGAATAACTTAAAGGCCTTGGCCACTGCGGATTGACATTGCACATTGTTGCATAGTTTGTTGTCTATAACAATTCCCAAGTCGTTTTCGTGTGTTGTTATCATTCCTGTTCGTGTGTTGCAGTGGTGTATCTTGGTTTTGTGCTGCCCTAGGCAGGACAAAACTCAGACACCCCCCCCACCCCGCGCGCGCGCCACCCCCACCCTTCCCCCCGCCCCGCCTTCTAAATACACACACATTCACTGACAGATACGCATACACTAGCTAACAGACACACACAGTCAGACACACACACAGTCAGACACACACACAGTCGGACACACACACTAACAAACACACACAGTCGGACACACACACACACTAACAAACACACACAGTCGGACACACACACACTAACAAACACACACAGTCGGACACACACAGTGAGACACACACACAGTGAGACACACACACAGTGAGACACACACACAGTGAGACACACACACAGTGAGACACACACACAGTGAGACACACACACAGTGAGACACACACACTAACAGACACACACACTAACAGACACACACACTAACAGACACACACACTAACAGACACACACACTAACAGACACACACAGTCAGACACACACAGTCAGACACACACAGTCAGACACACACAGTCAGACACACACAGTCAGACACACACAGTCAGACACACACAGTCAGACACACACAGTCAGACACACACAGTCAGACACACACAGTCAGACACACACAGTCAGACACACACAGTCAGACACACACAGTCAGACACACACAGTCAGACACACACAGTCAGACACACACAGTCAGACACACACAGTCAGACACACACAGTCAGACACACACAGTCAGACACACACAGTCAGACACACACAGTCAGACACACACACTAACAGACACACACACACACACACACTAACAGACACACACACACACACACTAACAGACACACACACACACACTAACAGACACACACACACACACTAACAGACACACACACACACACTAACAGACACACACACACACACTAACAGACACACACACACACACACACACACACTAACAGACACACACACACTAACACACACACTAACAGACACACACACACACACACTAACAGACACACACACACACACTAACAGACACACACACACACACTAACAGACACACACACACACACACTAACAGACACACACACACACACTAACAGACACACACACACACACACTAACAGACACACACACACACACTAACAGACACACACACACTAACACACACACTAACAGACACACACACACACTAACACACACAGTCACAGACACAGACTAACAGACACACACACACTAACAGACACACACACACACACACACAAACAGACACACACACACACACACAAACAGACACACACACACACACACAAACAGACACACACACACACACACTCACACACACACACTCACATTAACACATTTTTTTTTTATTTTTATTTACTCCCCCCCCCCCATACCTTTGGGAATGCTGGGGGTGGGGGGGGGTTCTCCCATTCCCTGGTGGTCCAGTGGCTGCAGGACGGCACTGGCGGGCAGGCTGGGCGGCCGGCGAGGGAGCTCTTCCCCTGAGCTCTCTGCTCAGCTCCCTCGCGCGCCGCCCGCAGAGTGAGGCTGGGAGGCGGAGCCGGAATATGACGTCATATTCCGGCTCCCAGTCTCACTCTGCGGGCGTCGCGCGAGGGAGCTGAGCAGAGAGCTCAGGGGAAGAGCTCCCTCGCCAGCCGCCCAGCAACCAGCCCAGCATGTCTGTTAGCCGCAAGGCTAACAAGACATTTGCCTTGGGCATTTGGGGGCGGCGTTTTTTGCCGCCCCCTGGAAAATGCCGCCCAAGGCAAATGCCTTGTTTGCCTCGCGGTTAATACGCCCCTGGTGTGTTGCTATCATTCATTGGGACGAACTTTGTTATTAGCAATAATCAGCATGGTTTTAGAAACATAGGTCATGTCAAACTAACCTAATTGCATTCTATGAATAAGTAAGTAGAAGTATAGATCAGGGTGTTGCAGTGGATGTGATCTACTTGGATTTTGCCAAGGCATTTAAATTGGTTCCCTTACAAAAGGGTAGTCTTCAAACTAAAATAAATTGGTCTAGAGGAATATTCTTGTTCTTGGGTTTAACATTGGCTTAAGGATGGAGAACAACAAGTTGCCAATAATAGTCAATTTGCAGGCTGGACAAAAGTGGTAAGTGGTGTCCGTCAGGGTTCTGTTTTGGAACCGCCTATATTTAACATATTTTTAAATGATCTTGACATAGGCATTGAAAGCCATGTTTCAGTGTTTGCAGATAATACAAAACTTTGTAAAGTAATACAAATGTGAGCAGGATATTGCTTTGCTGCAGAGGGGTTTGGATAGATTGGGGGACTGGGCACTAAAACGGCAGATTACATTTAACGTAGAGAAATGCAAAGTTATGCACTTCGGGGTCAAGAATGCACAAGCAACTCACACCCTAAATGGTAGTGAATTAGGGATAACCACACACAAGAAGGATTTGGGAATTGTTATAGACAACAAATTAGGCAGCAATAGGTCAATCTGCAGTTGCTAAGGCCAGTAAGATTTTGTCATGTATAAATAAGGGCATAAATTCTTGGGATAAAAATATATTTTTGCCTCTTTATAAATCGCTGGTAAGAGCGCACCTTGAATATGCTGTGCAATTTTGGGAACCTGTTCTAAAGAAGCATATCATGGCACTAAAAAAAGTGCAGAGACAGGCTACAAAATTAATGGAATGGAGCACTTTACGAAGAAAGGTTAAAAAATTAAAATCTCTTTAGTTTGGAAAAACTGTGCCTCAGAAGAGATATGATAATATTATGCAAATATATTCGGGGCCAGTACAAACCATTATCTGGAAATCTATTCATAAACAGGGCTATACATGGAACACGAGGTCACATTTAGGCTGGAAGAAATGATATTTCATCTAAGGCAAAGAAAAAAAATTTTTACAGTAAGAATTACAAGGATATGGAATTATCTGCCTGAAGAGGTGGTTCTATCAGAGTCCATACAGATGTTTAAACAGCAATTGGATAAATACTTCCAAAACCAAAACATACCGGAATATAATTTCTAATTAGTGGGGTAATAGTTGCTTAATCCAAGGAGATATCGGACTGCCATTTTAGGGTCAAGAATGATTTTTTTCCTAGTTTGTTGCAAAATTGGAAGCACTTCAGACTGGGTTTTTTGCCTTCTTTTGGATCAACAGCAAAAACGTGTGTGAGGAAGGCTGAACTTGATGGACGCAAATCTTTTTTCAGTTTTTGTAGCTATGTAACAGTTGAAGAATGGGTTGTCAAGCTAAGATCTCATACATAAATTGAGTACCTGCCAAAAATGTTCAATAACCACTTTAATAAATGTTTCTATGCTTATCACTGACTGTGCCATACACCGTCGATGGCTCTAGTTCACCAGTTTTGTACGGCAATATAAGACATATCTTACATCTCATTAGCGAGACCGTATCATTCACAAAAAGCAACTTTATACAACATAGGGGGTAACGGTGTCAACGTCATAATGTCCCAACCTACTCTTTCCAGCAGCACTAATGCTCATTGGCAATGCAGGTGAGGGAGAAATTAACATCAGCCGAAAAGGGTAAAAGGGAGTTCCATTGCCATAGTAACATGCCACTATGTAAGTGGTCGAAATGTTAGAAAGTAACAGTGGCAATAGTATGACAATAATCCACATCAGTGATAATACCAAGGAAAAGTCCATAGATAGATTGGTCAGACAGACAATTTAATTTATTTGTATCTGTTGGGCTTTCCTTTTAATTTATTTACAGATACAGTAATCATAAACAGTGTAATGGTGCTGGCCTGGGAAGAGATGATTTGTTTATGTATTCTGTCAATTAGATATATAAAAGGCTTTCCCTACTGAAGATGAAAGGAGAAAATAGCTCCTTCATGTATCCAGACACCTCTGTTAGGATAATACAGCATCTGTCTGTGTCACGTAGACATTGCCTCTGTCTGGGTATCTCTGGAAAATCACTACCTGCCCTGGTCTATCAAAAGCATAGCGATCTTGGAGACCAGCTGGCCGAAGATCCCATCCATTATTATTTAATGACACAATCTAGATTAAACAGGGTGCGGGGGCTAAAACAAGGGTTTTATAGAGGTAAAAAAATGTTTATTGCCTTCTTTTTTATTTTTATAATACAGTGAGAAATGTTTCCAGGTTATGCACAAATTCCAGAGACTTAGTCTAGGGCTCTACTTATTAGGAGGTGAAGTTTGGTATAAACCAAACTAACCACCAACAACTACAACTTAAAGTAGTGGTTATGTTCTATAGATGTTTTAGCCCTTTTCTCTGACAAAATTACTTAGAGGCAAAGTCATAAAAGTGCTGCAATCTCCATGGAAACCAATAGAATGTGCTCATTGCACTATTTCGAAAAACTTGTTACACTTTAACTGATGTAAAAGCCAAGTTCTTCAATAAGTGGGTACCCGTCAGCCAAAGCCTTTTGTGGAACAAGAGTCATTTCATAAATTAAGTTTGATGTTCTGTTTTACCATAACCCTTCAAGCTTTGACTTGAACCCTTGATGCCTGTAACGGAATGCAGTATATTAGTCCACGATATCCGTTGGTATTCTCAGGAAATCCACAGTCAGAGCAGAAAGCACGGCAATATTCCCCATCCTCCCAATAACCGGACGAAACACAGTTTGGGAGTCAACTAACTCGCTTTATTCACAGACTTCCATATTTATGCAGTTCCCCTTGCAAGGGGTTTCCTTACAGCTGTTACAGGGGATTTCTCCCATCAGGCATTGTAATTATCCCAACAGGCATTGCTACACGAGAGGGATACTCCCACTAAAATGGACGATTAAGTGGATTATCCCCTCGTGGAGCAAAACCGACAATTTATACAGAAATCCATATTTTATAAATTTTTGCTCGCTTTTAGACGAATGACCGTTCGGTAGATAGCTGGCGTCGGCGGGCACATTTAGTGAGAATACCGCTCTGATCCCAGCTAAACTAACCGAACGCCGCACAAAATACATTAAAACATTGAGTTCGGTTTAAAAGTACCGAACATTTATGGGGAACAGAATGTGCCGAACGTGGAACTCCCGAACGCTCTGGAAGTCCAGCGGTGTTCGGATCATTGAGAAGCCGTTTTCAGTTCCAGGCTCTCGACGACCGAACACCGCTGCAGAGACAAAGGATCCAAGATGGCCGACCGCCGCATGGTCGGTAGCCGAACGGCGGCCACCTAGGAGAGCCCTTAATTACCGATTGCAACATTGTTGCAATCGGTTAATTGGTGCCACACGACTTGTGAATGTGTGGTCTACCTGGGGAGCCCGCATTCGTACGGCGAACGGCTGGGATAACCGTGTTTCGTCGAGCGAATGCTTTGTATGCTGGCAGCGTACGGCTGCCAGCATGCGAACGGCCATAACACAGCACTTATACAGGTAAGGACATACAGTATACATTCAGCCTATGGACAACATGCAATACATATAGTCCAGAAGTGGCTAGGTTTGCCACAATGCTCCCCCAGAACCAAGCCGGCATACACAGTCTGATCCCAACGGATCGGCTTGGGGATGTCCGGGGGAGTACTCACAGATCACTTCTCTAGTTCAGTCTGTCTGGATAACCCGTCAGCGTTACCGTTTTGTTTTCCTGGCCGGTAGTGGATGGTAAAGTCAAAGGGCTGCAGCGCCAAACTCCAGCGCAGCAGCCTGGCGTTGTCCCCAGATACACGGTTTAGCCACACCAACGGGTTGTGATCTGTGAGTAAGGAAAAAGGTTGTCCATACAAATACGGCTGTAACTTTTTAAGGGCCCACACCACGGCCAGGCATTCCTTCTCAATAGCGGCGTAGCTCACTTCACGGGGCAACAACTTGCGGCTTAAGTAGGCTACGGGATGTTCTCCGCCATCGGCTCCCACTTGACTCAGCACTGCCCCCAATCCAAACATTGAAGCGTCTGTGTGGACAAGAAATCTTTTAGTTGGATCAGGAGCAGTTAACACGGGAGCATTAGTTAGGGCGGTCTTGAGTTGTTGGAATGCCTGCTCACACTCTGGGGCCCAGACAACCAGTCGAGGAAGGTTCTTTTTGGTCAGGTCTGTCAGGGGTTTGGCCAGGGTGCTGTAGTCGGGTACAAATTTCCTATAATATCCTGCAGTCCCTAGAAACGCTAGCACCTGGGTTTTGGTCCTGGGGGTAGGCCACTTAGCTACGGCCTCAATTTTAGCTGGCTCGGGTCTCTGCTGCCCACACCCTACTCGGTGTCCCAGATACTGCACCTCGGCCATACCTACGTGGCACTTACTCGGTTTTAAAGTTAACCCGGCTTCCCCAATACGGTCTAAGATCGCCCCTATATGATCTAGGTGATCTTCCCAGGTCTGGCTGAAGATGGCTATGTCATCCAGATAGGCACAGGCATAGTCCTGGAAGCCGTCCAGTAGCCGATCTACCATCCGCTGAAAAGTAGCTGGAGCGTTTTTCATTCCGAAGGGCATGACCTTAAACTGGTACAGGCCAAACGGAGTGACAAACGCCGACTTGGGGATGGCATCATCGGCTAAAGGAATTTGCCAGTATCCCTTACATAAGTCAATGGTAGTGAGATACTGACCCCGTGCCATCTTATCTAGCAGCTCGTCTATCCGAGGCATCGGGTAGGCATCAGACACTGTGTTGTCATTCAGCCTCCGGTAGTCAACGCAGAATCGGGTAGTGCCATCCTTTTTAGGCACCAGGACTACCGGCGATGCCCAGGGGCTATCTGAGGGTTCGATAACCCCTAGCTGCAGCATTTCATCCAACTCGGCCTTCATATGGGTCCGGACGGATTCCGGAACCCTATATGGCGCCTGTCGCATAGGTAGCTGTCCCGGGGTTTCAACTCGGTGTGTGGCCAGCGGAGTGTACCCAGGTAAATTTGAGAAGGTAGCCCCTTTAGCTACGATCAGCGCCTGTACCTGGGCACGCTCGTGAGGGCTTAGCCGCTCCCCCAGTTGAACTCCCCGGGAGGGCTCGACCGGTTCTTCCGGTTCTAGTAGATCAGGTAGGGGCAAGTTCTCCTGATCTTCTAAGGCTGAGGCACAGATTGCCGTCACATCTTCTATCCTCTCATGGTAGGGTTTGAGCAGGTTTACGTGAAGCATGCGTCTCTTCCCCACCCCTGAGCAGGGGCCGATTACATAGGTAGTGTCGCATCGCTGCTCCACTACCTGGTATGGGCCTTGCCAGATGGCCTGCAGCTTGTCTGTGCGGACAGGTTTTAAAATTAAAACCTTCTGTCCCACTTGAAAGCTGCGGTCCCTGGCTCCTCTATCGTACCAGCGTCGCTGACGTTGCTGAGCCGCCTGGAGGTTGGTGTGCACAGCCTGAGTTAGCGCCTCCAGACGATCTCTGAACTCCAGTACATATGATACGATAGGGGTTTCGCTAGCTGTACTCTCCCCCTCCCAGTGTTCCCTAATCAAGTTTAAGGGCCCCCGTACTCTTCTCCCAAACAATAGTTCAAATGGGGAGAACCCGGTTGATTCTTGGGGAACCTCTCTATATGCAAAGAGCAGGTGAGGCAGAAACCTCTCCCAGTCTTTGTGGGTTTCCCCGAACGTCCGAAGCATCTGCTTCAGCGTCCCATTAAACCTTTCACATAGTCCATTGGACTGGGGGTGGTAGGCGGAATTGACTATTGGCTTAATGCCACATACCTTCCACATATGTTGGGTGACCTCGGCAGTAAATTGGGTGCCCCGGTCGGATATTATTTCCTGGGGAAACCCTACCCGGGAAAATACTTTCATTAGTGCTTCAGCTACGGTTTCAGCGTGTATGTTAGGGAGAGCCACAGCTTCGGGGTACCGGGTGGCGTAGTCCACCACGGTTAGAATATACTTTTTACCAGAGGGACTGGGTTTTGGCAGGGGCCCTATTATGTCCACTGCTACCCTGCTGAAGGGTTCGGCAATAATGGGTAGGGGGCATAACTTGGCCTTGTGGCGATCCCCTCGTTTACCTACTCGCTGGCAAACGTCGCAGGAGGCGCAATACTGTCGCACATCCTGTGAGATTCCGGGCCAGAAAAACGCATGCGTCAGGCGGTATCGGGTACGGGTCATCCCTAGGTGTCCTGACAAGGGGATATCGTGAGCAATTCTGAGCAGCTCCTGCCTATACTTCCGCGGTACTACTAACTGTTTGTTAGTCAAGGTGACAGACCCCCCCACGTCCTTGGCCGTGACACGGTACAATAACTCTTTCTCCCACATGTAATGCTCCCCCTCTAACCCTGTCTGGTCAGCCTGGGCCCGGTCCCTATAGACTTGTAGCGTGGGATCGGTCTGTACTTCAGTGACAAAGGTAGTCGGGGTATCCCAGGATATGGGAGTCGGGTGGGGGTCATGGTCTCTTACCTGAGCCTCAGAGTGTATCGGTGTAGCCGTGGTGCGAGCCTGTTGCCGTGTGGTTACTGGGTGGGCTTCCTGGTAGGGGGCCTGTGGAACAAAGGCAGAGGTCATCTGACCCAAATCATTCCCTAGCACAACATCTGCTGGTAAGTTCTGCATTAGTCCCACTTCTACTGTCCCCTCTCCCGCACCCCAGTTCAAATGTACTTTTGCCGTGGGTAGTCGGTATACAGCTCCCCCGGCTACCCGAACAGCCACAGATCCGCCGGTATGCGTGCCCTCCGATACCAAATGGGGTGCTATTAGGGTTAAGGTAGCTCCCGAATCCCGCAGTCCCTGAACTTCGTTCCCCTCAAGGGTTACCAGCTGCCGGTGATGTTGCCGGTTATCGGTGGCTCGGACCGACATTACTTCGTGCAATATTCCCAGGGGTTCCTCCGCATGAACACTCCACAAATCCTGAGTGGCTGGTTCCCTCTGGTAATGGTGAGCAGCCGCCCTGGGTGCGGGGTTTGGACGCCCCTGATTCCAGGTGGGCCTGCCGCGATTCTGGGTGCATTCTCGGGCCATATGCCCCCATTGTTTACAGGAATGGCACTGGATGTTGGCCCGCCCGTTGTATCTGGAAGGTGGCGGTATCTGTCCTTGTGAGGGACGGAACGGAGCGGCTGTGGGCGCTAGAGCTGGTGTAGCGCTAGGTAGTCCTGTGGGTCGGGAGTAGCTTTTGGCTACAGGTCCCTGGTGCCTCCGGGCATCAAAGTGTTGATCAGCCAATCTAGCCGCTTCGGTTAGGGTGCGGGGTTTTCTGTCCCGCACCCATTCTTGAGTCTCCGGGGACAATCCGTTAAAAAATTGCTCCAGCAACACCATCTGACGCAATTCCTCCATGGTGGTGGCGTTGCTGGCCTGTATCCACCCTTGGGAGGCTTGATCTAATTTGTGTGCCCATTCTGCGTGCGAATCTCGCTCTGGTTTGCGTAAGTGTCTGAACTTGCGCCGGTATGCCTCTGGGGTAATGGCATACCTCTCCAAGATTGCGCGCTTTACTTTTTCATAATCTTTGCTGTCCTCACTGGGCACAGCACGGTACGCTTCGGCTGCCCGACCTGCTAGTTTGCTTGCTAGTAGTTGCACCCATACTGACCGTTCTAGCTCATGCAGATCACACAGTCTTTCAAAGTCCTGCAAGTACCCATCTATTTCGTCCTTTTCCTCGCAAAAAGCTCTGAAGGCCTGGTACGGGATCTTGGTCTTTACCGGGTTGTAAAGGGACCCGGGGTTGGACTCGGTTCGAGTCAAGGTGTGTTGCGGGCTGTGTGCCATAACATATTCCTGCACATTTGCCATCACCAGGTTCAACATGGCATCCGATATAGGCTGCGGCAAAAATGCTAGCCTGGTCCTCATCTCTCTTTCATAGAGGGTTTCCTCCATAACTACTGGGGGTGTAGCGCTGCGGGCTTGGTCTCCCTCCATCAGCTCGGCAATTAGGGTAGCCTTGGTTTTGCTGCTGGCTACTTTCCCTCTGGCTTCCAGTAGTTCCTTTAAAGTCTGTCGTTTCAGTATGGTATAATCAATCTCCATACGAATTGCCTTTGCTTTCCTTGTTCGGTAGTTCCAGTTACACGAACTCCTCTTTTCGGCTGTAAGGTTCGGATCCCGTCGCTTGCCACCAATTGTAACGGAATGCAGTATATTAGTCCACGATATCCGTTGGTATTCTCAGGAAATCCACAGTCAGAGCAGAAAGCACGGCAATATTCCCCATCCTCCCAATAACCGGACGAAACACAGTTTGGGAGTCAACTAACTCGCTTTATTCACAGACTTCCATATTTATGCAGTTCCCCTTGCAAGGGGTTTCCTTACAGCTGTTACAGGGGATTTCTCCCATCAGGCATTGTAATTATCCCAACAGGCATTGCTACACGAGAGGGATACTCCCACTAAAATGGACGATTAAGTGGATTATCCCCTCGTGGAGCAAAACCGACAATTTATACAGAAATCCATATTTTATACATTTTTGCTCGCTTTTAGACGAATGACCGTTCGGTAGATAGCTGGGGTCGGCGGGCACATTTAGTGAGAATACCGCTCTGATAACAGCTAAACTAACCGAACGCCGCACAAAATACATTAAAACATTGAGTTCGGTTTAAAAGTACCGAACATTTATGGGGAACAGAATGTGCCGAACGCGGAACTCCCGAACGCTCTGGAAGTCCAGCGGTGTTCGGATCATTGAGTAGCCGTTTTCAGTTCCAGGCTCTCGACGACCGAACACCGCTGCAGAGACAAAGGATCCAAGATGGCCGACCGCCGCATGGTCGGTAGCCGAACGGCGGCCACCTAGGAGAGCCCTTAATTACCGATTGCAACATTGTTGCAATCGGTTAATTGGTGCCACACGACTTGTGAATGTGTGGTCTACCTGGGGAGCCCGCATTCGTACGGCGAACGGCTGGGATAGCCGTGTTTCGTCGAGCGAATGCTTTGTATGCTGGCAGCGTACGGCTGCCAGCATGCGAACGGCCATAACACAGCACTTATACAGGTAAGGACATACAGTATACATTCAGCCTATGGACAACCTGCAATACATATAGTCCAGAAGTGGCTAGGTTTGCCACAATGCCGATGGAAGTCGTTACAAGTGCAAAGGTTAAATTTGTTTTCCAAGAACCAAGACATGAACATCATGTAGAGAGATCAGTTAAATAATTGCCTGTGCTGTTACAAAATAAAAATCCTGATTTGATTTACGATACAGGCACAGGAAAACCAGCCTAAAACATCCAGGGACGCCCAAAGATAGATATGCACGTCCACCAAGCTTCTTTTGACGTGTAGCTTGCATAAGCATGTCCACAGATTGCAGTCTGATTTCCTTAATACTTTATGTCATTGAAGACTATAATGTTCTTGAAATGTTTCCGAGGGCTACACATGCCCTTTAAGTATATTCTAAATAACCATCCCTCAGTTTAGAGCCGTTTAGAGTGAATATTTTAATTGTTCTTTTCATCCAACTGCGGAACATTGTTCTCTATTGTTCCAAGTTGATCACCTATGTCTACAGCTTTCAGTGGATCAACATTCTCTCCGTCCTCGAGTAGATCAGTATTCTACCCACACCCACCTAACATAGTTCTATCCATCTTCTAGAACATGAGTAGGCGATGTTTAGCATTCCAGATGTTGTGGACTACATCTTCCCTGATGCTTTGTCAGCATTATGTCTACGATATTATGGGAGATGTAGTCTACGACATCTGGCATGCCGAAGGTTGCCTGTCCCTGGAGATTGGAATTCTCTCCAGATGCCAGTTTATCATCACCATTATCTCTAGACCCTAGCAGCTCATTGTTCTTTGCAGCCGCTGTAGGATCACTCTTTTCTCAAACCTTGTGTGGGTCAGTCTTCTTCCCAGGCCCTAGCAGATCCTCATTATTTGCAGGCCCTTAATGATCATCATTCTCTCAAACCACATTAGATCATCTTTCACACTTGATCATTCTCTCCATCTCCAGGCCCCAAATCTTTTGATCATCAGTCTGTAAATAGTCTTGCAGATCTTGTTCTATCCAATAAAAGTGGATCAGACCCCCAGATGTTGTAGAACTACAACTCCCATGATGCTTTGCCATTCTAAATGCATTATAAAGGCATGCAAAACATCATGGGAGTTGTAGTTCTACAACATCTGGTGAGCTACCTGTTGGGCAGCCCTGCCCTAAAGGATCATCGTTCGTTAAATGGCATAATAAGTCAATGATTTCTCCAGTCCTTTATAGATAAATACCGGTAATAATCTTCCCAGCTGCTAGCAATCAATGTTTTCTCTAAGCCCTAGTGGATCTCTGGGATGCATCATCATGATCCTAACACCTTTCCACGCCATTGCTTTCCTTGGCCTCTAGAAGACGATATTTCCCACGATCCTATGGCAGATTATCATTCTCCAGCCCTTAACAGATCATAATTCTCTCTATTCATAAACACAGTAGATTTAATTCATGTTCAGGAGACTGTCAACACTCTTTCTGGTTAACATAGGGTACCTTTTGCTTCGCGAGCAATGTAGGAGAACAGGGTACATTGAGCATGCTGGGAATCCTACAACAGGAGAACCACTCAAAAAGTGAATGAAAGTTCTCTGTATTTACAAGATTCTTCTGGCAGAAGATAATGGAGCGTCAAAGAGTCTCAGTGGCCAAGCTGCAAGCACACCGACGATGTACCATGTGCTGCAAAAGAGGAGACCTGCTCAGTAGTGTTGTCGTGAACCCGAAATTTTCGGTTCGCGAACGGCGAACGCGAACTTCCGCAAATGTTCGCGAACGGGCGAACCGTGCGAACCGCCATAGACTTCAATGGACAGGCGAATTTTAAAACACACAGGGACTCTTTCTGGCCACAATAGTGATGGAAAAGTTGTTTCAAGGGGACTAACACCTGGACTGTGGCATGCCGGAGGGGGATCCATGGCAAAACTCCCATGGAAAATTACATAGTTGATGCAGAGTCTGGTTTTAATCCATAAAGGGCATAAATCACCTAACATTCCTAAATTGTTTGGAATAACGTGCATTAAAACATCAGGTATGATGTTGTATCGATCAGGTAGTGTAAGGGTTACGCCCGCTTCACAGTGACAGACCAAACTCCCCGTCTAACGCACCGCAAACAGTCCTCTATATACAGAGTAAACATGGCTCCCTCTATATACAGAGTAACATGGCTCCCTCTGTATACTGTGTAAACATGGCTCCCCTCTATATACAGTGTAAACATGGCTCCCCTCTATATACAGTGTAAACATGGCTCCCTCTATATACAGAGTAACATGGCTCCCTCTATATACAGTGTAACATGGCTCCCCTCTATATACAGAGTAACATGGCTCCCCTCTATATACAGTGTAAACATGGCTCCTCTCTATATACAGAGTAACATGGCTCCCCTCTATATACAGAGTAACATGGCTCCCCTCTATATACAGTGTAAACATGGCTCCTCTCTATATACAGAGTAACATGGCTTCCCTCTATATACCGTGTAAACATTGCTCCCCTTTATATACAGTGTAAACATGGCTCCCCTCTATATACAGTGTAAACATGGCTCCCCTCTATATACAGAGTAACATGGCTCCCTCTATATACAGTGTAACATGGCTCCTCTCTATATACAGAGTAACATGGCTTCCCTCTATATACCGTGTAAACATGGCTCCCTCTATATACAGAATAACATGGCTTCCCTCTATATACCGTGTAAACATGGCTCCCCTCTGTATATAGAGGGAGCCATGTTACTCTGTATATAGAGGGAGCCATGTTTCCACTGTATATAGTGTAACATGGCTCCCCTCTATATACAGAGTAACATGGCTCCCCTCTATATACAGTGTAAACATGGCTCCTCTCTATATACAGAGTAACATGGCTCCCCTCTATACAGGGGCGTACCTGGAGCATTTGGCACCCGGGGCGGATCCTTTATTTGGCACCCCCCTCCCCAACTTTGAAATGTAAAAAGCAGCTGCAATTTTTTTTTAAATGTATGTTTATGCAGTGTGTGTATAGTGTGTAAAGTGTGTGTATATTGTGTGTATAGTGAGTGTGTATAGTGTGTACAGTGTGTGTATATTGTGTGTATAGTGAGTGTGTATAGTGAGTGTGTATAGTGAGTGTGTATAGTGAGTGTGTATAGTGTGTGCAGTGTGTGTATAGAGTGTGTATAGTGTGTGTGTATAGTGTGTGTGTAGTGTGTGTGTATAGTGTGTGTGTATAGTGTGTGCATAGTGTATGCAGTGTGTGCATAGTGTGTGCATAGTGTGTACAGTGTGTGTATATATTGTGTGTGTATATTGTGTGTATAGTGTGTGTAGTGTGTATAATGTGTGCAGTGTGTGCAGTGTGTGCATAGTGTGTACAGTGTGTGTGTGTAGTGTGTGTATAGCGTGTATGCAGTGTGTGTATAGTGTATGCAGTGTGTGTATAGTGTATGCAGTGTGTGTATAGTGTATGCAGTGTGTGTATAGTGTGTGCAGTGTGTGTATAGTGTGTGCAGTGTGTGTATAGTGTGTGCAGTGTGTGCAGTGTGTATGCAGTGTGTGTAGAGTGTGTATAGTGTATGCAGTGTGTGTATAGTGTGTGTATAGTGTGTGCAGTGTGTATGCAGTGTGTGTAGTGTGTGTATGCAGTGTGTGTAGTGTGTGTGTGTGTGCATAGTGTGTACAGTGTGTGTGTATATTGTGTGTGTATATTGTGTGTAGTGTGTATGCAGTGTGTGTCCCCAAGCCCCTAGTCACACAACCAAATAAAAAAGCCCCTACCTACCCCCCTCACCCTAAAAAATAGTGAAGGGGGAATAAAATTACTACCCTGTAAAGTAAAATTCAACTTACTATTCAACGTCTTCTTCTTCTAAAATCTTCATTTTTTTTAGCCCCAAAAAAGGCCAAATAAAAAGCCATCATACCCGTCGAACTTAAAAATAAAATAAAAAAACCGAGCACAAAAAAAAATTAATCCATCTTCACCCATGGAGGGCTACGTGTCAGTGTTTATCAGGGATCCTTAGGATAGGTGTCAATCCATATCTGCCAAGTGACCCTATGTAGGGGGAACAGTCCCTATTCTGCTCTGTGTCAGTGTCTGGAGGGAGTATCTGCAGTAACACAGGGTGTCTGGAGGGAGTATCTGCAGTAACACAGAGTGTCTGGGGGTAGTATCTACTTGTAACATTTATATGCACTAAAAAAAATTGAAAAAAAAAATTGAAAAAAAAATAAAAAATGGTTGCAGCTTCCGAATTAATCTAAAATGGATGCTGTCCAGTAGGTGGGAGGGTCTGCTAGGGAGGGTGTGCTGCTGATTGGCTGTAATGTGTCTGCTGACTGTGATGTATAGGGTCAAAGTTTACTCAATGATGACGAATAGGGGGCGGACCGAACACCGCATGTGTTCACCCGCGGTGGCGGACGCGAACATGCTATGTTCGCCGGGAACTATTCGCCGGCGAACAATTCGGTACATCACTACTCCTCAGGACAAAATGAGATCGCAAGCACACAACCGTCCTACCGTTTACCATCCTAGGCCGAGAGCCTCATGAGGCTCAGCCTCAGCACATCGACCACGACAGCGGCACTTACTATCTGCTTCTTCAAGCTCCCCACGATGGGGCAGAGACTTGGTAGCTAAATATCTCCAAGTCTGTGGATATCGGATGCTGGCCCTCTTTCAGGCCTGGGGTTGGAGGGGAACCCTGCTCTGGCACAGCAACATTGCCCGTGGATCAACTCCATTCTTGCCACCTGTTAGGATAGGCTGATCTGGGACTTGAGTCTATTCTGGGAACAACACTACTATCTTCTGTTGTCGTATGCCATCTGATATGCAATAATTATTTCACAATCTTCTTTTCCTTTACTCATTTTAACCTATTTAATGCATTATTCGGTGAGATTAGACGATTCAGAGGAATATATATATGCAACTTCGTATTATACAAAATGTTCTGAATGCTTAGTCAATGCCTAACCTTCGGCACTCAAGATGTTTTGGACTACACATCCCATGATGCTTTGCCAGCATTATGGGTGCAAGAGCATTATGGGGGATGTAGTCCACAACATCTGGAGTGCCGAAGGTTGCCTAGCCCTGGCCTAGATTATGCCTATTATTCACCATGTCTACTATCCTCATCTTTGAGTGCATTTATGGTGTCATATCAGTGCTTAGACATGAGTCATCAGCATGACTTTTATTTTATAATCATTAAGACACAAAAGAGGTTGTAAAACATTCTGCTACGCTTCACCACCTGACTTACTTAAATGAATACTCTCCATGTCTTAATGTTACTCTCAGCCCGACAGTCTCCACATAACCTTGCACCTTAGACATGTATGTTCTGCTTGTTTTCTTCTTATTTCAACAAAAATGTGTAAATGATATGCAATGCCATGCCAATGTCCGACTATGTAAACTCGTATGTGCTTGACTCTGCTATCGTGGCATCATCAGCTTGTATGTTATTATGAATGAGAGGCGTTGAGATACGGAGAAAGAATTCACCACAGAAGAAAAAAATGTTAATTTCACATTTCATGTTTTAAAAGTTTATTTAATCTCACTTTTTTTTTTATCTGGCTGTGCAGCCATGTTGGGTCAGACTAATTTAAGATAACGGCAGAGTCTGACCCAACATTAACCGAGATAAAAAAAAAAAAAAAAAGCAAAATAAAAAAAATAAAGAAATAATATACACATCTGTTGAAAAAATATCATTAAGTTTCATTAAAAATTAACTTTAAAAAAAAAACTAAAAAACCGAGATGTGAAAATTTGATGACAGTTGTCCTTTCAGGTATTTTTATCGCTCTTTTAGAGACCGAGCCTTACAGTTCCAATCGATTTAGCTGATAAAGGTATGACCTCTACTTCACTTGTCTCTGTACCGCTATTTTCATCACGGTAAATCTCTTTAATCTGTGATCACCGCAGTTGTTGCCTTTCTAGAACTTTACTCTAATTTTGCACAAATGTTATCGAAACCTTGCATACTGTAGGGTTCACACCAACAGCGCAAATGATCAAGTCACGTATTGTTACATGGCCAAGTGGACCGCTAAAGTGGCACGGATATTTCATCTACAGGAAGTAGAGCTTCCGAAAACTCTGACATCAGCAAAGAATGGTTCGTGCGGCAAACACTTTTTAATCTATCTCACACCGTCTTTTGCGATCTCCTGGTCTCTCTCGCTTGCTGTTATCGTTCTCTCCGTGTATCCCCCAGAAATATATATATACACGTGCGCATACATAGCCACGTTCCTTGTACAAATCAGGCTTTCTGCATCCTGCCATTTCTCACAAACGCACGCTAATCTGATTCAGGGGAGCAGATCGATGCGTTTTGTGATTGCCTCATCTAATGCATGAGACATGCTCCAGTCTAAATATACACTGTGAATTCTGTGCTTTAGAATTCTGACATGATTATAATGGAATAGGAGACTTGCTGCATCATCAGCGTTTCCCCCTGAGGCTACATCAGCCAAAGGAGAGAGTACATGTGATTTCCTTCTGTTTAATAAAAGTCCTCCCGGCGGCTCCCTAAAGGAAGCAGGTAACCCCATGACTAAGCATAGCTATGGAGATTGTTAACTAAACCATGAGTTAACTCCTTAAATTAAGATAATTCGTCTAACTGACTAATAAACCCCTAAGCTGCAGGAGAAGGTCAGAACTGTGATATGAATTATAAAATCAATGGCAGAGATTGCAATAATATTTAAAGGGATCCTATAGTGCCAGGAAAACAAACCCGTTTTCCTGGCACCCTAGGCTACTGGAGTGCCCCCCTTCCTCGGGGCCCCCCTCCCGCGAGGCTGATGGGGTAAAAACCCCATTCAGCCATTTACCTGAATCCAGCGCCTCTAGGCACTGTCCCTCGGCGCTGGTTCAGGCTCCGCCCGTGCTCCGCCCGTGCTCCTCCCCCGTCGATGTCAGCAGGCGGGGGAGACATGATGTGCATGCACGGCAATGTTTAGAAATCAGTCTGTGTAAATAAGATACATTGTTCTTTTTCTAAATTAAAATTTACTTTTATAAATTGTTATTAGTAACACGTCCCCAATCACACCTCTCACGTTAAAGTGTCCCTGTTTACCCATTTGAAATGTTGTGAGGTATGATGTAATATGCACAGTCAGATTTTTCTGTCTGGAGATTCAGTGCACATTGTGTTAAATTGAAGTCTCTATTTTATGATGTCACATGGGGGCAACTCTGTATTCTAAAAACGTAGCAGTTTGGAAGAGATATCCGTGTCAACTAATACATTAATTTCACCAGGCACAGGACCACAGACCATATCTCAGTATATCCCAAGCACTATGGCAAGTGGCAGCGGAATGAATGGCTAACAGAAAGGAGCGAGGGTGAAGGGGGCCCAAAAGCATGCTTTGTCCCAACACCCTCTCACCTTGTTACATCCGAAGAGAAGAAGCTAAAATGGGACTAACTGGACAGACTCAAATATTCAGACTGAGATATAACTTAACATCTTCAAAAGGATGGATACAATTATTGTTCAGTCCTATCACGGAATTGTTTGCCTACCCACAATGCAACAATGTGTTGTAAAAAATACTGATGAAACTGTACATATTCTAGCACAATGTATAGATCAAACAAATAACAAGTTTTGTTTTCATGGCTGGGTTTTACCTTGGAGGGTAAACTCAGGACGAAATTAACGCCCCCACGCAGAAGATCCCAGGTTGTGTCCAGGTATGGATTCAGCTTGCCCATCAGTCTCACTAGGATAGTGTTGATCAGACATGAAGTCCTGGAGGCTAGGCCCAAAGCAGCGCTCTGTGTATCTTCAGTCTCCTCGCTGCTGATACTCTCCTGCTCGCCTGCAACCAGAAAGTAAAAACTTGGCATTCCAGGGTATGTTTTGCAGCCTTCACCCTGCAAAGCCTTGTTCGGCCGCTACCCCGCCACAGAGTATTACACTGCCTCCCCCACTTACAAAGTCTTTTATGGCCTGCTTTAGCCCTGCAGAACCTTACACTGATTCTTAACACTTGTGTTGCCTTTTTCAGATATGCACAGCAATGAATTGCTTCTGCCCCAGTGGCTTTGTGTTACCCTGCAAAGCCTTACATTCAACTGCTTTTTTTCCCCTGCGGAGTTCAGCGGTGCATACAACCCGCTGCAGAGCATTGTGCTGCTTCCTCCACTTGTACAAATACTTGTACCGAGCCCAGTGTTGTCTCCTTCCTTTAACCCCTTAAGGACCAAACTTCTGGAATAAAATGGAATCATGACGTGTCAGACATGTCATGTGTCCTTAAGGGGTTAAAGACATGCGCAATTCAACTTAAAAGAGATGAGTTTAAATAAATGCCAATTAATACACACACACACAAACATCTGCTTTTTATGGACAGAAGTGGCAGAATTATGATCATTGTTGTAAACCAATCACCTGTCAGAAATGCATGCTTCGTTATCACTGGTCACTAACAGCTGTCAATCAAAATTACTATCATATCAAAACATTATTGGCAGTTCCTGTCTGCTTCTGAAGGACAGCACTTCGGTTGTATGTTTGAACAAGATGAATAAGTCTGCATGTTCAACGAAAGTTTACCAATATATAAAATGCAGTTATCTTCTCCGGTTGGTGGTAGAGAAGGGTCGGGATGTTTTCAACCCATGGTCATTGTCTACAGATGAATCGAAGATTTTAAAGTCATACTACGACCACTTCACATCATATGTTGAGCCCAAAGCATACGTGATATTTGCACATTATAAATTCCATGAGAAGGTGCAGTGAGATCACAAACGTTTTGAACAGTTTGTGACAGACTTGCGTCTTCTTATTAACCCCTTAAGGACCAAACTTCTGGAATAAAAGGGAATCATGACATGTCACACATGTCATGTGTCCTTGAGGGGTTAAAGGAACAGTATAGGCATCTAGACCACTTCATCTCATTGAAGGGGTCGGGGTACAGTGTCCCTGTCCCACTTACTCATGCAATGCAAATCATTGCAGTTTTTAAGAAACTGCAATAATTACATTGTAGGACTAAGACTGCCTTTAGTGGCTGTCAATTAGACAGCCACTAGAGGCGCTTCCTGCTTGCTAGGTGACTTTTGGTTCAGTTGAGAACATCCAGCATCAGCTAAATTCCCATAGCAAAGCATTGCAGCAATGCTTTCCTATGGGGGGCCTAATGCGTTCGCTGTTCTATCGCGTTAACGCACCCGCCCCATCAGGTGCTGTTGGAGGAGGCGGTGCTGATGAAGCTTAGCACTGGAATCGTGTCAGTACAGTGGGGGCTTATTAACCCCTATAGTACTTTGCGGGGAGAGGGGGAACATAGGGAAGTATAGTGCTAGGAATACAGATTTTTATTATAGTATTCCTTTAAAGACTGTAGTTATGCCAACAATGACGAAATGTTCCGTGACCATATTGGGTTTGGGATATATTGACATAGAATAATAGGAGAATCTTTTGAGTGTGGGCTCTGAGTTAACACTAGAACAAGCAATAGATGTTGTCGCTAGATCTAACGAATTGGCTCAGAAATAGTTAAAGTCTATTTTAAAGACAACGAGCATTCCACGTGAGCATGCTGTGCACGCAATCTACCACAATACATTTTAAAGAGCGCAGTTTCGAGGCAACATAATACCAAACTCAGACATAAATACAGTGAAATCTCACGATCGAATCCTGTTGCTTCAAGGCATCTCAAAGAATGTGCCTATTGTGGAAACAATATTGATCGATCTCTCCTGCAAAAAGAAAGGTGTGCAAAATATGCCAGAAGTTAAACCACTTTGCAAAATTCTGTTGTTTCAGCTGCAAGAAAAAGGTCCATGAAATATGCAAGGAAAGAACTGATCAGGAAGTATTTGATGGGCTGTTTTTCGACACAGGACAGACAGAGCTCAGATATAGAGCAGGCTTTCACCAATATACAAATAGAAATAGGCCCAAAACAAACTGTAATCAGGTTCAATCTGAACATCGTATCCTCGGTTAATGTCATTCCCCTATATCAATACACCAAACTGAATACTTAGTGTGCTCTGCAGACGATATCTCGCCCCCTGTTTGGCAATTTGGTTAATGCCTAGAGGTAAAGGGCAAATATGAACTGAAATGCAAGCACAAACATATCAAGATGGTCATGGCATTTTATGCATTGTCAATCACAAGAAAGCAGACAGAAGTGCCAGTCATGGAGGAGTTTGCATATGTTTTCAAAGAGATTGGACTGTTTCCTGGTGAGTGTACCACATGCAACTCCAGTAAGCCACCAGTCTAGATGTACTACACAGCCATCTCAACTACTACTCTCGTACTACACATCCGTCTCAAAGAGAGGCTTGAAAACATTGAGAGGCAAGATGTCAACATGCCACATGGGTAAACTCTATGGTTGTAACTGAAAAACCATGCAAAGGCATACTACAGACCATAACACGACCTCATTACCCGTTACCTACCTCCAAAAACATAACATGCAAGCTAGTTAGTGCCCAATACTTAAGTGTATTAGATGCTAGATTGGGTCTATTGGGCTATTAAACTAACTGAGGAATCCTCAAAACGGACTACCTTCTGTACAGTCTTTGGGCGCTATTGGTTCCGAAGTCGCCCCTTTGAAGTGAGTTATTTTGGACATCTCACTACTGATGGAATAAAGCCAGATCATCCCAAAGTTGCTGCTGTGAGGGACATGGAGCCAACTAAAGATAAGGGATAAAGTGAAGAAGTGCTAGGCATGTTTAATTCCTTCTTGAAGTTTGCACCCAACCTTGCCAATATCAATGCAGAGCTGCGACAGCTCAACAAGGAATCATGTGAGTTTTTTTTGGGACGCTCAGCACGACAAGGCTTTTACAAAATAGAAAAAAAAACTTCTCACGTGTGAACCAAGCCCTGCATTAACCTACTTTGATCCTCACAAAGAGCTCAGGCTACAGGTTGAAGCCTGAATGTGAAATTAATGCTTAATTTGAGAAATAACTCTTTGAGTCCATAATGCGTAAAACCCTTGGTATCGAGTATGATCCTGTAGCTTCAGAAGTACAACTTCACCACTATACATGAGCCAGGCATGCGTGTTCTGTTGCGGACACTCTGACCAGAAAGTCACTAACTGACCATCACAGGTTCCTAATGTGTACCTTTGATATTATTTACAAAAAAAAACAAAAAACTACTGGGATGTTGTAATCCAATCACCTGCCAGAAATGCATGCTTCGATTCCACAGGAATAGCATCGGATCAGAACGAATAGTTAATAATACCCCCTTAAGTAATTATAAATAATAAATAGATAATTGGAAAATGTCTTTAAATTAAGGAACTCTCTCTCCACACATGGTAGAATATATTTAATTTAACTTTAATTTAACATAAACGTTATTTTATGTATTTATTTTATGTATTTATTTGGTTTTTATAGATCTGTAAGATATGGAAAATATTGACACTGGATGTATAACGTATGTGATTTTAATTAATTGTCGATATTTATGTCCTGTATTGCAACTTCGAAAATACTACGTAATAAAAATCGAATGAAACAAAAAGAAATGCATGCTTCATTATCATTGGTCACTAAAACCCGTCAATCAAAATAATTGTCAAATTGAAGTATTATTGCCAGTTCCTGTCTGCTGCAGAAGGACAGCATTCCCGCTGTTTGTTTGAACAAAATTAACAAAAGTCTGCATGAGGAAATTTCACATTTCAGCCCACAAAAAGTGAATTCAAATAAATGTCTCAAATTCAGTCAAAGTTCCCAGCTCTGCTATTCACAGCTAAATGATACATGGTATAGGCTGTTTGGCCAAACGGTGTATGTTTTATATGTCAATTCTGCAATAAAGTTCTGTTTCCTCTTACGGTGATACCCCTTAAATATTTCTCCTTGTCGTTTGATTTTTTTTTTGTCTTCCACTATTTTCAAATGGCATAAAAATAACAGTACTTAAAATGATGACAGACAGGAAGCCAAGATGGAGGTGCCCAGTTCCAGGAGAGAGGTGCGTATTTCTACATTTAATTTTATTTTTTACACCTCACAAATACCTAACATGCTATATATAGGGGTAAATAAACAAAATACTGAGAATCCTGGGAAGTAAGAGCTCCCCTTTAACCCCTTAAGGACCAAGCTTCTGGAATAAAAGGGAATCATGACATGTCAAACATGTCATGTGTCCTTAAGGGGTTAATCAAGCCTGGAATACGTATCATTTCTTCATGCAAGTGGGCAGTGCATGAAAAGCACTGCTTTGCACCATTCCATGATGCAGGAGGGAAATAAATTCAGCATTAAACAGTTTTTAATGTTTTAAAATGAGAGTCCCCGGCAGTGGCGGATCCAGAGCCTGATCTCGGGAGGGGCACTTGTAGATTATTTAAATAAATAATCCAGACACAATAACCACTACAGCTCAGTGTAGTGGTTATAGTGCCAATAATGCCAAGACCCCCTCCCAGAGTAAGTAGTCAAACTGTTTAAGAACTGTTTGACAACTTACCTGAGGTCCTCTGGGAAATGGGGCTGTTGTAGGGCAGAGGAGCAGTGGTATGTGTGAGTGGTGCAATGTGTGAAGGGTGCAGTGTGTGTGTGTGTGAGGGGGACAGTGTATTAGCAGTGTGTGTGTGAAGGTTGCAGTGTGTACGTGAGGGCGGCAGTATATGTCAGGGGTGCAGTGTGTGTGTGGATCAGTATGTGTGTGTGACAGTTACAGTGTGTGTGTGTATTGCAGTGTATTTGTGGGGCAATGTATGTGTGTGGGGGCAATGTGTTTATGGGGGCAGTGTGTGTTTGTAGGGGCAATGTGTGTTTATGGGGGGCAGTGTATGTGTATATGGGGGCAATGTGTTTATGGGGGGCAGGGGCAATGTGTGTATATGGGGGGCAGGGGCAATGTGTGTATATGGGGGGCAGGGGCAATGTGTGTGTGTGTGTGTATATGGGGGGCAGGGGCAATGTTTGTGTGTGGGGCAGGGGCAATGTGTGTATGGGGGGCAGGGGCAATGTGTGTGTGTATGGGGGGCAGGGGCAATGTGTGTGTGTATGGGGGGCAGGGGCAATGTGTGTGTGTGTATGGGGGCAGGGACAATGTGTGTGCATATGGGGGGCAGGGGCAATGTGTGTGCGTATGGGGGGCAGGGGCAATGTGTGTGCGTATGGGGGGCAGGGGCAATGTGTGTGCGTATGGGGGGCAGGGGCAGTGTGTGTGTGTGTATGGGGGGCAGGGGCAATGTGTGTATGGGGGGCAGGGGCAATGTGTGTATGGGGGGCAGGGGCAATGTGTGTATGGGGGGCAGGGGCAATGTGTGTATGGGGGGCAGGGGCAATGTGTGTGTGTGTATGGGGGGCAGGGGCAATGTGTGTGTGTGTATGGGGGGCAGGGGCAATGTGTGTGTGTGTATGGGGGGCAGGGGCAGTGTGTGTGTATGGGGGGCAGGGGCAATGTGTGTGTGTATGGGGGCAGGGGCAATGTGTGTGTATGGGGGGCAATGTGTGTGTATGGGGGGCAGGGGCAATGTGTGTGTGTGTGATAAGAAGGATTTTTTTTTTCATGTGTGTGTGTTTTTTTTTTTTTATTTAATTCAATAAATGTTATGTCCCCCCTCCCTTCTTACCTTTACTGGGAGGAGGGGGGACATCTTTCGTTCCCTGGTGGTCCCAGTGGGGTTCATTGGTGGTCCCAGTGGGGTTCATTGGTGGTCCCAGTGGTAGAACTGAACTCTAGCCCGCGCTCCAGGGCTAGAGTTCACTCTCGCGAGATTTGGAGCGTTGCCGTGGTAACCACAATGCAGGGCTGGCACTTGAGCAATGTCAGCCCTGCATTAGCCGACAGGGGAGAATCTCGGGGGGGGCAATTGCCCTGTTGCCCCCCCCTGGATCCGCCACTGGTCCCCGGCAGCCCTTCCCCTCTGTGCTGCTTTGTCTAATGAGGAAGTATTAGCCTGAGTACCAATGGGCAGTTGTGATTGGCTGAGAGTGTCAGGTGACTGCTCTTAGCTTATCAGAGCACCAAATGACGGTATAAAAGGGTATGACTACAAGGAAGTGTGTAATCTCTGCCTGAGCCATACCTCCAGAAGAGGCCGGACAGTGGGGGTGGGGGTGGAGGGGGGGGGCAAGGGACCCTTCTTTAGTGTTAAACTTCTCTAAAGCGGTTTAACTCTGAATAGAGGGACAGTGCCAGGGGACTCCAAGCACTATAATCAAATCAAAGAGCTTAAATGGTTATAGTGACTACAGTGTCCCTTTAACATATTTCTCTCCAGCACTGTTCAAATGTGGTATAGTTCTGTGCAGTACTTTTCATGTACTGCCCAACAGCAAGAAGTAAGATGTGAAGAGAAACATGAAGGATCTGGCAATCCTAATTAAGGAGTTTTTATAGGCTTAATTCCATAGAGATAATAGCCTGGAATCTGTTACCAGTCTGGGTTTAAAGCACGTAGGGGACAGGCAGATTTTTTTTTTATGAACAGGAAATTCAAGCAGATTCCTGCAGAGCATTTTCCTGAGCGGGCAGCGTGTTAGCAGCACACATTTATCTGATTACAGTCAATTTCCCCCGATACATTCAGCTAAAGGGACATAGCAGCTTAGTGATGGGAACAATCAGTGCAGAGAGCCCAGGGAATGTTCTCTCACCACCATACGCAGCCCACAGATTGGTTGATAACTCGTATGGAGACGCAGGTGTCTGCCGGCGGATCTCAACAGCAATTTGCAAGAAGCAAATAGTTTAACCATTTCACTGCCAGACAGAAATAAAATAACGCTTTAGAAAAGAGTCAAATATCCTTAATAAAAATGCTATTTAAGATACAAACAATCAAAAACAAAACCAGCTCACTCTTTGCATCAGTTGCAGCATTGATTCTATAAAGTAGCACTTCAATGATTATTCACTAAATTGTAAATTATCGGGAAAACAAAATTCATTAATCATGAATTTCTAATTT
This sequence comes from Pelobates fuscus, assembly GCF_036172605.1. NCBI lineage: Eukaryota > Metazoa > Chordata > Amphibia > Anura > Pelobatidae > Pelobates > Pelobates fuscus. Next base: position 92,803,918 of record NC_086329.1, read on the forward strand.
TAGGCCAAAATAGAAACTGGGAAAAAAATAAATAAAATCTCCATTCTCGATTTTCACTTTCAGTGACTTTGGTCAAAAATGTAAAACTCAATTTGAATTCCTGACATTTTACACTTTTGGATTTTATTCACAGCGAACCAAAAAAATGTAATTTTGGATAGAATTGGCCAAGTTTGGACTATAACAGAAAATGTTTCCAGATAAACTGCTCCTGTCTAAATGTTTCTATTCAGTTTTCAATTCGCTACAATTTACTGTTTAGTGAATAAAGACCAGTCTTGCCCAATATATGCAGTCTGACATAACAGAAATTCCTGGTAGATTTACTTAGACTGCCATTGTAAATGTGTCCTATCCTGACCATGTGTGAAGATAATGGAATCATATGGGCCCAAACGATTATCTTCCTTTATCTACAACAAAAGAGCTTACACTCAAGACATAAGGCATGTTTGCCAACATCTGTCTATACTGTAAGCATGAGAATGTCAAACATTGGCTAAACATACACTGCCAGGTGTTTCCTTTTCTGATCCACAGAGGTGCAAAACATTGTTACCGTCATTCTTAGCTTCCTAACTACTGGAATAAATTGTTTGTTAACATTCCATCAACTATTGCAATTAGTGAATTGAAAAATTGGCCAACTCGGCTTATGATCATAGCTTGATCTGTGATAGAACATTAGGTAAAGACTGACCAGTGGAATGATGGAGGATGCGCAAGGAGCAAGTTGTACCTGGCTATGCGAGGGGAGGTAGGTATAAATGGCTCTGCCAGCAGGATGGAGGCTACACAAGAGGCCAAACAAGGCACAATAGAAGACTGTGAAGAATCTTTCCTAAAAAGGGGGAACACGGGGATCTACAGCAGTCTGCAGGAAAAGTAACAGACAAGGAACTTGAGTACGAAGGAGTACATACACTTGGTTCTACAGTGAGCAGCATAGGGCTCTGCAGAAAGAACAGCGCTGCTCAGTGCTCTCAGCAACGGGCAGGAGGCCGTGCGGTGCACTGAAGCTGGCAGGAGGCCGTGCGGTGCACTGAAGCTGGCAGGAGGCCGTGCGGTGCACTGAAGCTGGCAGGAGGTCGAGCGGTGCACTGAAGCTGGCAGGAGGTCGAGCGGTGCACTGAAGCTGGCAGGAGGCCGTGCGGTGCACTGAAGCTGGCAGGAGGTCGAGCGGTGCTCTGCAGCTGGCAGGAGGCCTACTTTGTTAGTGGTGTACTACAACAGTCAGGGCCCACGTGGTGCTCTATAGCAGATTTTTTTTTTTTTTTTTTTTAAAGCCATAAAATACCCTAGGCCAGCGGTTTACAAACTAGTCCTCATGGCCCACCAACAATCCAGGATTTATGTGTTTCCCTTTTTTATTCCAATGGCCATACTGACCAAACCTGGACTGTTGGTGGGTTGTGAGGACCGGTTTGGGAAGCACTGCCCTAGGCTGGAACCCCAGATTCTGCAACAGGAATAAAGAAAGCGCATTATTCTGCAGCAGGAACTTAGAAATCACAGTATTCTGCAGCAGGAATATAGAAAGTGCAGTATTCTGCAGCAGGAATATAGAAAGTGCAGTATTCTGCAGCAGGAATATAGAAAGTGCAGTATTCTGCAGCAGGAACTTAGAAATCACAGTATTCTGCAGCAGGAATATAGAAAGTGCAGTATTCTGCAGCAGGAATATAGAAAGTGCAGTATTCTGCAGCAGGAATATAGAAAGTGCAGTATTCTGCAGCAGGAATATAGAAAGTGCAGTATTCTGCAGCAGGAATATAGAAAGTGCAGTATTCTGCAGCAGGAATATAGAAAGTGCAGTATTCTGCAGCAGGAATATAGAAAGTGCAGTATTCTGCAGCAGGAATATAGAAAGTGCAGTATTCTGCAGCAGGAACTTAGAAAGTGCAGTATTCTGCAGCAGGAACTTAGAAAGTGCAGTATTCTACAGCAGGAATATAGAAAGCGCAGTATTCTGCAGCAGGAATATAGAAAGCGCAGTATTCTACAGCAGGAATATAGAAAGCGCATTATTCTACAGCAGGAATATAGAAAGCGCAGTATTCTGCAGCAGGAATATAGAAAGTGCAGTATTCTGCAGCAGGAACTTAGAAAGTGCAGTATTCTACAGCAAGGAATATAGAAAGCGCAGTATTCTGCAGCAGGAATATAGAAAGCGCAGTATTCTACAGCAGGAATATAGAAAGCGCATTATTCTGCAGCAGGAATATAGAAAGTGCAGTATTCTGCAGCAGGAACTTAGAAAGTGCAGTATTCTACAGCAAGGAATATAGAAAGCGCAGTATTCTGCAGCAGGAATATAGAAAGTGCAGTATTCTGCAGCAGGAACTTAGAAAGTGCAGTATTCTACAGCAAGGAATATAGAAAGCGCAGTATTCTGCAGCAGGAATATAGAAAGCGCAGTATTCTACAGCAGGAATATAGAAAGCGCATTATTCTGCAGCAGGAATATAGAAAGTGCAGTATTCTGCAGCAGGAATATAGAAAGCGTATTATTCTGCAGCAGGAATATAGAAAGTGCAGTATTCTACAGCAGGAATAAAGAAAGGTTATGGAGAAGCAGACAGTGACTAGATTGCTTATTCCTGTCATTCTTATACATTTACTGATTTATGTCCCAAAACATAGAGAAAGAAAAGTCAATCTGACTACAATGTCATACCATCGCCCTCCTCTGGAAGGTAGTGATCCAGCAGATTTTCTGCCCCAGACAAGGCAAGTTCAGGCCCCAGGCTGAGCAGCTCTTTAAGGCCCAGACTTCCTATGGTGACAGCAGCCAGCGAGGCAACATCCTGGGCGTCTTTCACCACGGCACGGACTCTGTCCAGCTCATTCTGAAGCCGGTTTAGCGCCCGATCCCTCAGTCCGCGTACGCTGCCAGCCAAACTGCTTGTGACTTCTGACACAATCTGTGAGAGAAAACCAAAGAACTATAACACTTTCAATAACACTGTGTGCGTTTTGGCCGACACATTTCGCTAGCTACAGTTAAAGTTGAACCATGTTTTTACAATTGTTAAAGTATTTCACTTTTGTTAAAAACAAAAAAAGTTTGACTAACCAAGTTCTAATTGTGGATTCTTCCGTGCCTGAACTTGTTTTTCAAGCCCCTTGGTCGTCACAACGCTGTTTCTATATCTATGCTCTCTTTATTTGGAAACAGGTGTATTTATTTTGAGATCATATTATTATTGCTGGTATTTATATAGCACCAGCATTTTCCGTAGCGCTTTACAATATTATCAAAGGGGGGAGATTTAACAATAACTGAGACAATTACAAAAACTTACAGGAACAATAGGTTACAGAGGGCCCTGCTCAGACGAGCTTACAGTCTATAGGAGGTGGGGCGTAAAACCCAACAGGACAGGGGGTAGCAATCAAACAAGGTGGAGTGAAGCAGAGCTGGAGGAGAGAATAGAGTGCTGCCCTTTAGGAGCAAGGGACAGGTACGTGAGGTAGAGGTTACTCTGGGAGGCCATAAGCTTTACTGAAGAGATGGGTTTTGAGGCACTTCTTAAATGATTGAAGTCTAGGGAGAGCATATAATACGTTATTCACACTCTGGTGGACTCCATTCAATACATTTATGTGACTGTTGTAGACAAGTGACTGCACTGGAACGTGTTCAGTAACGTCACAACAAATAGGGATGAAAACGAATGCTCTTACAAAAATAAATAAAAAACAAACAAACGTGTTTTGAACCTTCAAATTGTGTAAATTGAATTGTAAAAATCCCAATAAAATGCATTTTAGTTCCAGGTCCAAACACAAAATGTGAAAACATACAAGGGGGTGAACATTGATGCAAGGCATATACATTGACCCATAGCTGCCAATAGTCTGGGATGTACCTTGGCATAGGACATCAGTATGGAGGGGGCAGTAGGACTCCAGCATGATATTTGCCGCCCACATTACATTTTGTGGATACTGGCATCAGGTGCTAGGATGAGATGTGGTATACTTGCACCCCCTGTCTGTTCCTATGATGGCTGCTACGAGGAAGCAGTAAGGAGACTGTCAGCAGTGCATGGCTTCCCTCTTCCCCAACCAAAGGAAAATAGGGACTGTCTTTGTAAATTTGTAATATTAGTTTGTGACTGTGTGTGATTGTTTGTTTATGTCTGTTTGTGACATTGTTTATGTATGTGACTGTGTGATTGTTTATGTTTGTGACTGTTTGTTTTGACTGTGTGTGATAGTGTTTTTATGTCTGTTTGTGATTGTTTGTTTATGTCTGATTTTGACTGTGTGTGATTGTGTGTTTATATCTGTATGTAGCTACAGGAGTATGTGCAGTAGAAAATCAACCGTTCACAGAGCTCCCCACGCCGCCTGTCATATTTAGTAATGTTGTTGTACGATATCTGGGTAGATTATTTCATGATCCTCTGCCCAGGTCTCACAGGTGAGAACTTTAACACCGATACAGGCAGCGGAAGAAGAGTATAGCATCCACTAACTGCTAAAATATGCATGCAGTGGAGAATCAGAAAGATATACCAGAGGGATTGTACTCCTGGCCCTCCATCACTCATCCTCCCCTGTGCCCATACTGGTAAGGAGCAGCAGAGGCAGATTTATTGACAGTATGTGTGACTGAATGTGACTGTGCATATGTCCATGTTAATATGTGACTACTTGTATGCAAGAATGTATGGGGGGAGGGGGTAAGAAGGTAAAAGGGGTTACACCAAAGGGGTTGGTAAGAGATGCCGTAATGTGGGTCAAGTTCAACACAAATGTGTAAAGGAAGGATTAGGAGATAGAAAAAACACACACACAAAAAGACAAACAATTGGATTAGGAGTGTTTACAAATTGGGGTGTTGCCAACCTATACATGTGACTGTATTATGGTGTGTGACCACCCCTGAACAGGCCTGAATGTGGTTCATATTTCAGCTGGGCCCATCTCCTCTGAAATGTGGACTGAATGCGGAAAATCCAGGCTCAGAAAATTTTAATTCAGGGCCCAGATAAAAAAAAATAAAAAATAAAAGCCAAACAATTTGCCCACTGCCAGTGCAGCAGACAACGGGCAAATAGTTCAAATCCCTCGGCAGCACAAGGGTTAATTATGCGTCAGCTGGCCATCGCTTGCTAACCAATCGTCACATCAAATATGGCGGTCTTATTAATCCCCATAGGATTTTTTTTTTTTTTTTTATCTTTACTATTTGCAAACTGCTACATCATAAGCCCAGCGAGCAAAGAGTTCTTCAAATGATCAATTCACTTTCAAAAAGCAAGTGAATGATCATTTGTGACTGTGCATTCTTCCGGATGCACTCTGTTTATTATCTTCCGCCATACGGTCGTTGATACATTTCCGATTCAGGTGCTGCATATTGGTTCGAATGCAAAAATGACAGATTTTCGGAATTCCTCCAAACGAATGTTACAGAATTGGTTGGACGAACTGAATCCTGACTGCGTTCGGCTCTAGTTAATCTGAGAATTGCCGACGTGGTCGGAATTCTGTAATTTTTACCGGATTTTGTTTATTGAATAACCCTGTAATGTTATTGTAATCACGTCAATTGTATCTATACCGAATAGCCTCCCTCTCATTGATGTATCATATCTGTTGTGGCCGTGGCTAGTATATAAATATTAATCCTTTAATTAATATACAATAATTTTTTTTTTAAAGTTGCTTTATTTATGGTATAAATTATTAATTAAAATCATTGCAATATGGATGTTACAAAAATGTGATAAAGTCAGGTGAAAAAATAGTTTTACTCAGAATGTGAGTCTGTATAGGCAGCCATGTTTCAAATAAACAGAGCAACAGCGACACCTAGTGGTAAATGTCATAAAATCATTATAACTTCAAACTATAGCAGAAGGAAAATTAAAATAAAACATTATGTTGTTTTTCAGCAATGATGAGCTAAATTATAGGTGAGTAAACCTAAATTTTCCCAGGGAAAGTATGATAATGTGGCAATGAATACTGCCAGATTCTGTCAAGTCTAGTTAATGTCACTCGTGATATATACATTTACCCTAGAAGGCTCAATATTAAATTACATTTTGGTTTTTAGCCCACGCTATGTCATCTCAGCTTTGGGCAAGGTTGTGATACTTAACTACGGAGTGACTGGCAAGCTTGGCAAGATTGGAGAATGAGAAATCTTTGTCAATCATAGAATATGTTATTGTGTTGGATAAGTAAATGAAATGAGCCCTGCCTTGACAGAGCAGCAATGTCGAAACACTGGGGGCGTTTGGTGGTCCATTTTGACAATTTTATTAGATTGCCTGGTATGTATGTTTGTGTTATTCGGTTGTGTTGCTTTAGCACGCTACTGACTGGCTTCAGCAGGGGTAGTCATCCTCTTAATAGCTACCGCCCACTTTTGTATCTTTGTTAATGGTAAAATTTCCTTACCGTCCACTAGGGACGCAGTAACCATTTTTATTGTGCAATTTATTTTTTAAAGAAATAAGGTTGTTTTAAAAAAAAAAATATGTACAAATGTATATTTTCCCCCTTTTTTTCTATATGTGTGTCTGTGAGGTACTGTGTGTGTGAATGGTGCTGTGTGTGTGAGAGAGAGGGGCAGTGTGTGTGTGTGTGAGGGGTGCTGTATGTGGGTGAAGTGTGCAGTGTGTGTGTGAAGGGTGCAGTGCATGTGTGAGCGAGGGCAATGCATGTGTGAGGGGGGCAGTGCGTGTGTGAGGGGGCAGTCTTTGTGTGTATGAGGGGGCAGTGCGTGTGAGGGGTGGAGTGTGTGTGTATGAGGGGGCAGTACGTGTGAGGGGTGGAGTGTGTGTGTATGAGGGGGCAGTGCGTGTGAGGGGTGGAGTGTGTGTATGAGGGGGCAGTACGTGTGAGGGGTGGAGTGTGTGTGTGTGTGTGAGTGAGAGGTGTAGTGTGTGTGTATAAGGGGGGCAGTGTGTGTGAGAGGTGTAGTGTGTGTGATGGGTACATAAGGTCTATTCTGTGTGTAGGTGGGTGAGATGAAAATTTTCTGCAGAACCCACTACCTCCTGAAATCCTAAACCAGTAGGGACCAGGTTGACTACCCATGGACTACAGTATAATTAGTTTGGCATTAATACAGTATAGAGCAGTGACACACCATTCTGGAGATCTCAAAATAAACCACAAGACTGAATGGTGAATAGTTTGTTTCTACAGAACCCTCAAAGCACTAAAACAAACTGCACCCATAGCTTCCAAGCACCATAACCACAACAATAAGCTGCACCCACAGCCTCGTGCACCATAACCACTACATTAAGCTGCACCAAAGCCTCCTAGCACCATAACCACTACAATAAACTGCACCCATATCCTCCAGGCACCATAACCACTACAATAAGCTGCACCAATAGTCTCCAGGCACCATAAACACAACAATAAGCTGCACCCACAGCCTCGTGCACCATAACCACTACATTAAGCTGCACCAAAGCCTCCTAGCACCATAACCACTACAATAAACTGCACCCATATCCTCCAGGCACCATAACCACTACAATAAGCTGCACCAATAGCATGCAAGCACCATAACCAATACAACAAGCTGCTCCAATAGTCTCCGGGCACCATAATCACTACAATATGCTGCACCAATAGCCTGCTGGCACCATACCCACAACAATAAGCTGCACCCACAGCCTCATGCACCATAACCACTACATTAAGCTGCACCAAAGCCTCCTAGCACCATAACCACTACATTAAACTGCACCCATATCCTCCAGGCACCATAACCACTACAATAAGCTGCACCAATAGTCTCCAGGCACCATAAACACAACAATAAGCTGCACCCACAGCCTCGTGCACCATAACCACTACATTAAGCTGCACCAAAGCCTCCTAGCACCATAACCACTACAATAAACTGCACCCATATCCTCCAGGCACCATAACCACTACAATAAGCTGCACCAATAGCATGCAAGCACCATAACCAATACAACAAGCTGCTCCAATAGTCTCCGGGCACCATAATCACTACAATATGCTGCACCAATAGCCTGCTGGCACCATAACCACTACAATAAGCTGCTCCCAGACCACTACAATATGCTGCACCAATAGTGTGCAAGCACCATAACCACTACAATAAGCTGCAAACATAGCCTCCTACCACCATAACCACTACAATAACCTGCAAACAGAGCCTCCTGGCATCATAACCACTACAATAAGCTGCACCCATAGGCTCTGAGTACCATTACAAAAAGAGAAGTCCTGCGCTTAAGCAGCAAGGACTACAACACACATCAGCCCCAATATATAGTAAAAACCAAAGAAAAGAAAATGTTACTTGCGCTTTCTCCTTAATCCCTATGTATATTTAGACAAATGGAGGTCATTTAGTTGCTCCAATGGCCATTGGAGGGAATGCCTGAGTACCATAACCACTACAATAAGCTGCACCCAAAGCCTCCTAGCACCATAACCACTACAATAAGCGGTAAAGGTTTTGCTGCTGGAGTGATCCTCTAATTATGTAACAGCAAGTAGCTTCATATTTTTTAGTGAGACATCCCGTCTTTCCCTGAAAATTATATACATTTTTCCAAAAAAAAAAAAAAAAACGCACTAGGGCTTATTTTCGGAGGATGTCTTTTTTCGGGAAAAAAACGGTATCAAGCATGTTGTAGAAAGCAGGTCTACGTTCGGGGTAACTCCCTCGAACATAGACCAGTTCACTAGGGCATGGAATCCTGCGAATTTATGTTTGAGTTAACTTCCCCGAACTTAGATTAGTTTACTCGCGAATGGAATCCAGCAAATCTATGTTTGGGGAAAATTACCTGAATATAGATTAGCGAACTAGTGACTAGGGCTTATTTTCGTGGTAGAGCTTATATTAAGAGCATCCCCCGAAAATAAGCTACGGCTTATTTTCGAGGAAACAGGGTATATATATAGCGTCCCAAGAGATTAAGTGGGGGAAGTAAAAAGATTTATACCTAAAAGAAAATAAAAATATAATCAAAAATCCCCGCTTTGTCACATTACCCCATCTGTTGGTTGGTCCTGCACGGGAACTCTGACCTCCAGTTCATCGACCATCCAGAGAGCTGCTCGGTTTACAACTGCAACTATAACAAAAGGTAACGATAAGAATCACATCATTCCAAAGTCTAATTTAAAGTTTTTAATGTCACACTATCCGGGTTATTTGCAACAGTGTGAAATTGTTCGGAATTCAAAGAGACTTCAAATGTAAGGCCAAATTAGCCAAACTAGAAAAATGCTGGGAATTTTTCCTAATTACTTTTTTCGGATTTTACATTTTAAAATGACTTCGAATTCCCAATAATTCTCACTCTAGTAAATAACCCCGTTATGTATGTACTTTAACCTTTGGCTTCTGTAATAATCAGTACATTTTCCTTTATCTTTCTATCTGTAACCTGTACTATCAACTTTCACCTGAGCCTGACGCATTCCACCTCCTGAACAGAATCTTTTACTCTGTTTAATCACATAAAATTAAGACACATTGTATGGCTGATTTCGTATAGTGGCTGTAAGATGGAGTTACTATTTTACTGTCAGTTCTGTTGTTCGTTACTGGTGGAACTACTAGGGTTGCAGTGATTTCTATTTCAATTGGGCCTAGGGGTTCCGTTTCTCAGGGAAGGGGGGAGCAGGCCAATTTAGCACCCCCTCTCCCCCCCCCCCTCCCCCTCCCCCTCCCCCTCCCCCTCCCCTTGCACAATCATTTTTTAATATATTGTCTTTCTGGTAATATAACAAAAAAAACTTTGCGGGGGAGTGCTAGGTAAGATAATAGATCAAGCTACTGAGTCAGGTTACCGTGGCAAGAGCATGTGACAACACGCTGTGCCAAATGGGCCAGCAGCACTGCAGGGCCACCAGGGCTTAGATAGGAAAGGGGTAAATATATACTTTTTTTTTTAATGCTACATATTACATATACAACACTCACAACAAGTGGGCCCTTCCTTGTCTCTTTACCCAGGGGCCCAGCAGTTCTATGTGGGTAAATATTATTATTAGCTTTTATATAGCGCCAACTTATTCCGCAGTACGTTACAATATTATAAAGGTGGAAACTTAAAGGGACATTCCAGGCACCCAGACCACTTCTGCCCATTGGAGTGGTCTGGGTGCCAACTCCCACTGCCCTTAACCCTGCAACTGTAATTATTGCAATTTTCATAAACTGCAATATTTACATTGAAGGATTAAGACCTCCTCTAGTGGCTGTCTATGTGAGGACCTCCAGCGTCGCTCAATTCCCCATAGGAAAGCATTGAAAGCATTATTCAATGCTTTCCTATGGTGAGGTCTAATGCGCATTGCATTGCCGCGCATGCACATTAGGTCTTCCCCTCCGACGGCCACGCATGCTCAATCGGTCTCCCCAGCTGGATGACATTGGCGGGGGAGGAGCAGGGCCGTCTTTAACCCCTTAAGGACACATGACATGGGTGACATGTCATTGATACCGGAGAAACTGACGGAAGCCAAGCACAGAGAGATGGACACAGGTTTCTTCAGGAAGGAAGAGATTCTTTATTGGATCACCGATCGGGACTCAGAGGGACTAGCGTCACCAAAATACAGCAAAGTCTGAGTACTGAATACATAGAGTACATTCCTTATATAGCACTGTAGCTCCTCCCACAATTAACTACACCCACACATACCCTTAACCTATTTAATGAATAGAGTCTAAACTCATCCATCCGGTCTAACCACGTGGCTCATCTGATACAAAGGAGAGGGACGCGTAATTCCAGTTCTTACATTCCTGCACCTGATCAGTACAGTGATGACAGTATCTTAGCTACGTGTAATTAACCAACTGATACTACAAACACATATACATACATATGCCTTGTGGCAATCTTAGCCTGCTAAACTTGTATTTTACTGGAATTACATCACATTCCCCCCTTTGATGCCTCTGATATTTCACAATTACTTGAGGCATCACTTAACCTTGGTTTGCATATACCTCAGGTTACCATGAACCAGACCAGACTTTTCTTATGATGTGAATCTTTTCAACACTCATCTTCCTGCATAGTTTCTCCCTGATCTAAAGCCTTATACTTATATATGGCCATTATCTGTGCAGCAGCCTTCCTCTCTGCTATAGTTCCTATCAGGCTTTGCACAGACCTAACTACTAAGGGTATAAGACACGGCAGGAGTAGACACAACATTAAAATTAGTAGGACTCCACCTACCACTGCCTTAAGCCCTCCAAACCACTCATACCAGCTACCAAACCAACTACTTGGATTGTACCCTTTCCATACCTGAGTAGGCACATGCGCTAGTTTAACCATATGGCTAGTAAGCTCAGCTATTGCTTGCCCTTCGTCATCTATTTGAAGACAGCAATTACTTAGGTTAAACTTCCCACATACACCTCCCTCTACTGCCAAAAGGTAATCCAAGGCTAATCTATTTTGGTAGACTGCTGTCCTCATCCTGGTGTTATGCTTCGCTAGAAGATTGAGCGCTTGTGATGTCTCATTTGTGATAATCTCAACCACCGCCTGTAATCTTATAATACGGTTGAGCATATAAATAGGGGTTCTATAACCAAAGGTACCATCCTCAGCCCACGTGGCTGGCCCATAATAATCTATGATACGCTGGGGAGGCCATTCATCATCTTCCCAGGCGCCTATCTCTATGGGTCCCCTTTTCTTCCTATGATTCACATCATACACTTTAACACCTAAAGTCTCACCTGTTTCAATCGGTAACAAGAAGAAGGATGGTTTGAGCATACCCAACACACATGCCCCTTCCCAGTCCTGTGGCAGCTCCGAATAGGCTTTCTTACCACAGATCCAGTACAAATTTGCTGGGGCTCTCCAAGTAGATGTGATGGATAGATCAAACCACACATCCTTTAAATTGGCATATCTAGCAAACGGGTTAGATGGTTCTGAGACATTTGAAGCCGACCACCAAGTTGTATTCTTTGTATCATCATCATAAGCTTTTTGCCCTAGACAAGTTAATTCTCCTACAGAAGTATTATACATCATTCCTTTCCTTGCTATGCAAACATAACCTATGATGGAGGTCTTTAATCTCCACTCAGATTTACCTCTAACACTCATCTGATAATCGGCTTGTGAAGATATTAATTGGTCAACTGCCTCAGAACCGGACATTACCTCCTTTGCTTCCCAAGGCCATTGGTCTCCCATGTTAGTACCTCCACACACATAGCAGTTGGTAACATTAAGACTACCGGCAATACTTTCAGCTAGATCAATGAACAGGTTTTTAGCATTATGGGGGATCTTATTATCTATACTCATCTCTTCGTAAAAGGAATGGTATACTTGATGAGTCTGGGAGGATACCGTATCAGTCTCTATTCCTATAAACAATAATGTCCCAGGATCTAAACCCGTCCCGTATATTTGAAACCCAAATAAATTTCCATACTTATCTAAGAACTTGTCGGGGTTATTAATGAGTATATGGACTGGGTTGCATTCCATAGACTTACAATAAGGGCTAGTCGGCAACTTAGTCACTATCATGTCTTTGTCTACTGTCTGTCCCCAAGTTGCCCACCCCACACAAGACCAATATGGGCAAAAGTTATAATCTCTATTTGGGCATCTAGGACTTACATATTTATTTTTGCTACTGGGACAAATATATTTATCGTTAGACCCATACGTCCTCTCCCATCTAAGATCCCCACATACATTCCACGGCTTTCTACCACTCGATATCGCTTTACACGCATCAAATAGCAGAACACCCGAAGAATGTACGGATTCTAACACCGTTTTATTAATTAGGGTCCCCTGAGGATCTCCATTCCTGAGAGTCAACCAAATTGTACGAGGTTGATACTCCGGACTGAAGCACTTAGGTTCTCCTACTCCTAAATGGCACACACTATAATCTATATTTAAGTATCTACATCTCGATACATCTCCTTTACACTCGTATTGTGAATGCCAAATTAGGGTTTGGGAAATATGGTTACCTGTTCTCGTAGTCTTAATGCATACCTCACAGCTAGGAGTGTCGGTACCTCTACCTTCCTGAATATAAAAACACATATAAATAAACACTATCAAAAGCACATCTTTCGCCGTCATCCTCAGTCTTCGTCCGTGCGATGGCGCCTCAGCTTCCAGGATGTGAGGGGCTGCAGGGAATGGAGTTCTGCTCATCTTCACAGGTGTCCCTTCGAGACTTTCCTGGCTTATACACTATGTGATGGTAAGCGGACAGGCTTTATTATGGCCTTCTCACTCACACCTGTAACAATAAAATTTGTAATCCACAATAATTCCTCGTTACTCCGACTGAGTAGTGCGTTTTAACCGGATCTTGCAGGGATTCTCTGGATCTGCTGTAACTTGCCAAGAATCGACTGCTGCTGGTTTAACCCTGGAGTGATGTATCCACGGAGTCACTTCTGCTACTTTTATTGCTGTAGGGGTAGACAAGAGAACAACATAAGGACCTCTCCACTTGGGCCCTAACGGTACAGTATTCCACTCTTTAATCCACACTTGGTCTCCTGGATGATAACTATGAACAGGGGGATAAATATTCACAGGTAATCTATCTTGTACCCATTTCTGTACCTCCTCCATAGTCTTACCCAACTCTACAACCTGCTGCCGGGTAATTCCTTCTCCCAACTGACTCAAGTCCCCCCTTAAGTTACCAAGTACGGGAGGTGGTCGCCCATACATGATTTCAAAAGGAGAGAGGCCCATCCTTCTGGTAGGGGTACTGCGGATTCGCAATAAAGCTATGGGTAAGAGAACGTTCCACTTAAGTTGGGTTTCCTGACACATTTTAGCCAACTGGTTCTTTATAGTTCTATTCATTCTCTCTACCTTACCAGAACTCTGGGGTCTATATGCAGTATGAAGCCTCCACTTTATACCAAGCATATGAGTCAGTTGTTGTAGGCACTGGTGAACAAAAGCTGGACCATTGTCCGATCCTATAGAACAGGGTAGTCCATATCGGGGTATTATTTCTCGTAGCAGGAATCTCACAACTTCTCCTGCTTTCTCTGTACGAGTAGGACATGCTTCTACCCAGCCTGAATAGGTGCACACAATTACCAGCAGGTAACGATGTCCACCCGATTTAGGCATCACTGTAAAGTCTATTTGTAGATCGGACATGGGGAGTCCCCCCATAAACTGAACTCCTGGTGGCTTTACTGGTCCTTGTCTTGCATTATTCTTAGCACACGTTACACATCTGCGTACAATGGCCTGAGTCAAGTTGGACAATCTTGGTATGTAGAAATGTTTTCTAAGAGATTCTTCAGTACTGTCTCTCCCAGAATGTGTCCCGTTGTGATAATTTTGGACAATTTCTACCGCTAGCGATGCTGGTATAACTATTCTTCCATCTTCTAGCTGATACCACTTGTTCTCCAGATACTTTCCCGGTTCAGTCTTTAACCACTCCTCTTCTTGAGCTGTATAAACTGGAGTCCATTGGGACAGTGGAGTTGGTATAAGAGCAGCTATATGCCCTACATACTCCTGTCTTCCTGATTCAGCAGCACGCTTAGCTGCACTATCTGCCATCCGATTTCCCTTGGTTACATCACCATCTCCTCTCAGATGCGCTCGACAATGTATGATACCGACTTCTTTCGGCTCCCACACTGCTTCCAATAGTTGTAGGATTTCAGCTGCGTACTTGATTTCTTTGCCTTCTGAATTCAGTAGTCCTCTTTCTTTATACAAAGCTCCGTGGGCATGAGTGGTTAAAAACGCATACTTAGAGTCCGTATAGATATTTACTCTTAAACCTTCAGCCAATTGTAACGCTCGTGTTAGTGCTATTAATTCTGCCTTTTGTGCTGATGTTCCTTTCGCCAGTGGCCGAGCTTCTATCACCTTGTCTATTGTTGTCACTGCATATCCTGCATAGCGGATCCCTTCTTTCACATAACTACTGCCGTCGGTGTAATATTGAACATCGGGGTTCTGGATGGGAAAATCACGAAGATCTGGTCTACTTGAGAATACTTCATCCATTACTTCCAAACAATCATGTTGACTTTCAGTAGGTTGTGGCAAAAGGGTAGCTGGATTTAAGGTGTTTACAGTCTCTAAATGCACTCTTGGGTTTTCACACAACATTGCTTGATACTTGGTCATACGGCTATTACTAAACCAATGATTTCCTTTGTAATCCAACAACGTCTGTACTGCATGTGGGACTCGTACATAAAGTTCTTGACCCAGAGTGAGTTTATCGGCTTCAGCTACTAGCAGGGCGGCTGCAGCTACGGCTCTTAGACAAGGTGGAAGTCCGCTGGCCACTGCATCCAATTGTTTAGACATGTAGGCAACAGGTCTTTGCCATGATCCCAAGTACTGTGTCAATACTCCCACAGCCATTCTTCTTTGCTCGTGTACATACAGGTAGAATGGTCGTGTGTGATCAGGTAGACCTAATGCTGGGGCACTCATCAAAGCCTTCTTCACATCTTCAAATGCCGTTTGCTGTTCTTGGGTCCATAGGAAGGGGTCGTGCTCTGTACCTTTGATAGCTGCGTACAGAGGTTTTGCTAGTATCGCATAACTGGGAATCCATATCCTACAGAAGCCTGCTGCCCCCAAGAATTCTCGCACTTGTCTTCTATTCTTGGGTATTGGTATTTGGCAGACAGCTTCTTTTCTCTCTGGCCCCATAATTCTTTGACCTTCAGAGATATGGAATCCTAGATACTTGACAGTTGGCAAACACAACTGAGCCTTCTTTCTAGACACCTTGTATCCTGCCTTCCAGAGAATGTGTAGTAGATCGTGCGTTGCTTGCTGACAGATTTCTTTTGTAACTGCTGCTATCAACAAGTCATCTACATATTGTAACAATACACACTCTCCTGGGATGGACTCGAAATCCAATAGATCTTGACTTAGGGCTGAACCAAATAGGGTAGGTGAATTTTTAAACCCTTGGGGCAGTCTTGTCCAAGTCATTTGGCGTTTTGAGCCCGTTACAGCGTTCTCCCATTGGAAAGCGAAAATACATTGACTTTCTGCGGCAATTCGGAGGCAAAAGAAGGCATCTTTGAGATCTAAGACTGTGAAGTAAGTAGCCCCGCCCGGAATTAAAGCAAGCAGGTTATATGGATTGGGTACAACTGGATGTATGCTAACAACCGCATCATTGACTGCTCTTAAGTCCTGCACAGGTCGATACTCATCTGTGCCGGGCTTTTGAACAGGCAGCAATGGGGTGTTCCAGGGGGAAGTACAGAATTTTAGGATACCATACCGTATGAACTTATCCAGATAGGATTGGATGTTCTTCTTAGCCTTCTGCGGAATGTGATATTGTCTTAGGCTCACTGGATAAACCCCATGTTTCAGTTCAATTTTTATTGGTGGAATATTGCGGGCCAGTCCTGGTGGGTTGTTCTCTGCCCAAACTCCTGGTATGTTAAACAATGTCTCATCACTCCTAGGGTTTTGGCTAGTCAACACTGTATAAAGTCGCCACTCTTCTTCCTTTGGTACGGATAAAGTCATAATACCTGAAGGTCCATTAAACTTTAAAGATGTTGTTCCATCTGGTAGGAACGTAATCTGCGCTTGTAATTTGGATAGCATATCACGTCCCAGCAATTGGACTGGACATTCAGGCATATAAAGGAATTGGTGTTTTACTACGTGGCCTCCCAATGTACAGAGTCGACTTTTAAGAACCGGTCTTTCAGCACTTCTTCCAGTTGCTCCTATCACAGTAATAGTCCTTCCAGATGGAGGAGCAACTAGATTAGTCACCACTGAATGTTCAGCACCAGTGTCGATCATGAACGCACTCCTTTTCCCCCCTATTGATACATCGACCATAGGCTCCGCTCGACCAAGGGGGATGGAGCCCGGTCGGTATCAATAGTCCTCCATGACCGTGTCAGCCAATCCTACAAAGTCCCTACCTTCTCTATCGCGAGACCTTTGCGCTGCTGGAATATACCTGTCTTCCCTAACACTTCCTCTGTTCCCATTACTCCCTCCGGGACCTCCTCTACCTCTCGCTCTGCCTCTAAAGTTTCCGTAGCCTGCCCTGGGTTGGTCTCTCTCGTACTGCTCTCTTTGCGGACATTCGTTCCTCCAATGCCCTTCTTCCTTGCAATACGCACACTGATCCCTACTCAAAGGCTCCCTACTCCATCTATTATTGCCTCTATCTGGGCCCCGTTTATCTACGCCTGCGATCGCTACCGCTAGCATATCAGCCTTTTTACGCATCTTGCGCTCCTCCTCTTTCTTGCTTTCTGTTTCCCTATTCATATAGACCTTATTAGCTACCTCCATTAGTTGGGAGATTGACATACCTGCAAACCCTTCTAACTTTTGTAGCTTGCGCTTAATATCTCCGTAAGCTTGGCTGACAAAGGCGGAGTTAACCATTCGGGAATTGTCTGCGTCTTCCGGATTAAAGGGGGTGTACAAGCGGTACGCCTCCAATAATCGGTCATAAAAGACACTGGGCGCTTCATCGCTTTTCTGGATCACCTCAACTGTCTTCGACATGTTAATGGCTTTCTTTCCTCCGGCTTTCATGCCAGCAATTATAGCGTCTCTATAGGCTCTGAGT
This sequence comes from Pelobates fuscus, assembly GCF_036172605.1. Classification (NCBI taxonomy): domain Eukaryota; kingdom Metazoa; phylum Chordata; class Amphibia; order Anura; family Pelobatidae; genus Pelobates; species Pelobates fuscus. Next base: position 92,821,531 of record NC_086329.1, read on the forward strand.
TGAACCATATCAGCACCATTTACGTTCCAATCGGGATCAGTGTTGGGATAATGTGTTGCGGCCCATGCTGCTGGATTAGCTTGGTTCAAAGCACGGGCTCTATCCTCTAATGCTTTAATGGCTGCTTGATTTATTCTTGTCCTTTCCTCATTGTTAAATAAAGTCATTAATAACTGCTGGCAATCAGCCCATGTCGGATTATGTGTCTGTACTATTGAGGTGAACAGATCAGTCATGGCTTGTGGTTTCTCAGTATACGAGGAATTATGGGTCTTCCAGTTTAAAAGGTCGGTAGTGGTGAAAGGGACATATACGAAGACAGGGTCAGCGTGTGCCATTTGACCTGCGGCATCGATATAAGCTGACCCGGGATTTAAGCGAAGAGGCATCTGATAGTGCTTTAATTGTTGGGCACCAGTCAACTGTCGGGTTTGGATGGGGCTACGTAGGGAAGCGTCAGTCATGGGTTCCGGTCGGGGAGATATAGGGTATGGGGATGTGGGAGGTTGGTTTTGGGAAAAGGTAGTGAATAGAACACTTCGGGCCGAGCTAGATGAAGCTTGACCGGAAGTCTGAAGTGGCGCCAAATCAGGATATTCGTTTCTAATGGGGGTGGGTTCTGGTTCCGGAAGGGGAGATTTAGTACGAGGGGGGGTGGATCCTGTACTGGAGGAGGAAGCGGAAGTGGATGAGGGTAATGAGGGAAGGGTTACAGGACTTCCTGTATTTGCGTCACTTCCTCTTACCGGAAAGTAAGGGGGCGGCAAAGGGATCTCGGACTCAGGGGGCGTGTCCAAAATGGGCCTAACACCAGCCCTAGTGGACGAACAAGTCCTAGCTACCATGAGGCGACACTGTTCCTCGTGGCATGTCCGGAGCCATTTTGGCGAGTCATTTACGGCCTGTCTCCAACAATCAATATAAGGAAACTGGCCGTAAAGTTCAGGCCTACCTGATACAGCCACGTGTAAGCGCTGTACCAGAGTTGGATCCAAACTGCCACGTGGCGGCCATGCCGCAACCAAAGTAGGCCACTCCCTAGTGCACAAAGTGACCAAACGTACAGGGGACATCTTAACCCCAAAATCACAAACTTTGAATCCCTTTTTAAAATTCTTAACCATACATCCTAAGGGATCCGGAATCGTTGACTGCGACGCGCCCATATTTAACAGTGGAACGTCGTCGACAACGATTACTATACACGCGTACTATTCAACAGTCACACCCGTTTCCTCTGGCAACAGCACCACGTGGTATGGTTACCAAGTGAAACGTACACCATAACAATAAACACTCAGGGAATTCCCGTACACACACAGCTGCTACACCAGTCACTATATAATCAATATTATGCCCTTTGGCGTAACTACACAGTCACCCACGCTATAATTCTCTATATACGAATTACCCGTCTATAACACACCCAGTAACATCGTCTTTTACAAATAGCGGTTACAGTACGGTTAGCATAGGTCAAAGCACAAGTTAAGGTCACAATACAATTATTAGTGGTTATGGTGTTAAAACATGCAATGGACGACAATGATTAGTACTTATTATACAATGTCAGTAAATATACAGGGTTATGGTACCGTGCACTATAATACAGCAACACACTATTAACACTCTCGCTAGACGGCTGAGCTCGCGCTATCTAACAAGATATACACTTTACTAAAACAATCGTTAACACATTTACAATTCCCAACTAAACTATTGGCCAGTACCTTGAATGGACTACCTAAAACTATATACACCCGTTTTGGTTAGCCACACTGCCCAATCACCACATATACATAGCGAGCTAGAGATCCGAATTTACACAGGCGCCTCTTAGTCGCACTATACAACGAGCTAGAGATCCGAATTTACACAGGCGCCTCTTAGTCGTACTATCAAAAGTCTAGTGGGTTCCAAATTTACACGCCTTCCCACTTAGCCCAGATAGGATGAGAACTAGCGAACCGAATTTACACAGGCGCCGCTTAGTCTCCCGGTCCCTCCGACCTAGCGAACGTAATATACACCCTAGAACGCTAGTCTAGACAAGACACCGGTGTCCGGCTAGGGCTATCTTACACCAGGACCCCGCCTGACTAACCAAATCAAACGGTCTGACTAAAGAGCGTTCGATCGAGCGGTGCGCCTTCGCTCCTTCCCTCCGACAGAGGGGGCAGATACAGATTCAAAAACCCCTTTGGGCCTACCGCACAATCGGTATACCCCTAGCGGGTCCTGCCGTCTAAAACAGCAGTTATCTTACCTCCTCGTTCCTGAACCTGAGTTCACACTCATCGACGGGGACACCCCAGCACTTCTCACGTAGAGGCCGATGATCTCCTGGACAACAGACCAGTGGCGCCGAGACGAAGGGAGGTCCACGCAGAAGTTCAGGGGTGCAGCCGTAGAGAACGTGGGCAAAGATAGACCGTCTCACGCCTCTGCCTCTCAGCTACCGTTGAACGATGAGCTTCCCGGCCAATGCACCAAATGATACCGGAGAAACTGACGGAAGCCAAGCACAGAGAGATGGACACAGGTTTCTTCAGGAAGGAAGAGATTCTTTATTGGATCACCGATCGGGACTCAGAGGGACTAGCGTCACCAAAATACAGCAAAGTCTGAGTACTGAATACATAGAGTACATTCCTTATATAGCACTGTAGCTCCTCCCACAATTAACTACACCCACACATACCCTTAACCTATTTAATGAATAGAGTCTAAACTCATCCATCCGGTCTAACCACGTGGCTCATCTGATACAAAGGAGAGGGACGCGTAATTCCAGTTCTTACATTCCTGCACCTGATCAGTACAGTGATGACAGTATCTTAGCTACGTGTAATTAACCAACTGATACTACAAACACATATACATACATATGCCTTGTGGCAATCTTAGCCTGCTAAACTTGTATTTTACTGGAATTACATCACATCATGATTCCATTTTATTCCAGAAGTTTGGTCCTTAATGGGTTAAGGAGGGGCAAAAGGGGCAGCTGCCCCGGGCCCAGTTACTCCTGGGGGCCCTAAGGCAGCTGCTCTATGGGCCCCCTGCAGCACCTGAGGTAATCAGCGGCCACAGCCCTTTAATACTGCTCTGGACCTGGCCCCTGTAATATGGGGGTGGCTGCCTACATACTCACAGCCATAGACATTCTATGTGTATGCTCACAGCTACCCCCCTCACACACTGCCCTGTGATCCCTTTTCTTGTCCGTGGCATGCTGGGAGGAAGGTCAGATCACTTCCTCCTCAGTGCCGCTGGGGAGGAGGCACACACCACATGGAGGAGAGTGCAAGCATTGTGAGGGAGAGGGACTGAGAAAGCTGATGGCAGACTCCCATCAGCCTGGGCCAGCAAGCTCTCACTGGATCCCAGGGAAGCCACCTTTCTGTACCCAAAAGGTAAGGAGACAGGAGGGTGGCTAAATGTTTTTTGTTTTGCTTATTTCTGATATCACTCCAAGTGTTGGTGTTTGTAATGTAACACACAGGGAATAAGTACATGTTAAAAATCCTAGAAGAACCTGACAATTCCCTATTAAATATAAATTTAAAAAGTATTTATTTTAACATATTATTGCATCAAGTGTAATCAAAGGCTGTACACCATTTCCAAATGTCACTTTTGCCAAATTCTGGACCAGGGTATGAAAGAACAGAGTTGAGACATTATATTGGCCAAGGTTGCTGGGAGTTGCTGTCCAAGAGCTGCTAGAAGGCAGAGATTAAAATATGTAAATGTACACATATATGTGTGTGTGTATCTGGCTGTGTTTATGTCCTTGTGTGTATCTGACTGTGTTTGTCTGCGTGTCAGTGTTTCTGTGTGTATGTATACCTGTGTATGTGTACTTGTGTGTCAGTGTGTATGTGTACCTGTGTGTGTGTGTTTGTGTGTGTGTGTCTGTATGTGTCGGTGTGTGTAAGTGTGCATCTGAGTGTGTGGTAATGCATACATCCCAGCATTTTAATGCCAACACAAATACACTCCTACATTCCATCTCTAGCACTGTACACATATACACCCCTGCATTTATACCTTTATGTATGTGTGTATCTGAGTGTGTGTGTGTGTACATACCTGTGTCAGTGTGTGTGTGTGTGTGTGTGTATCTCTGTGTGTGGATGTGCCAGTGTGTGTGTGTATCAAAGTGCTTGTATCCGTTTGTATCTGAGTGTGTGTGTATGAATGTGCCAGTGTGTGTCAAGGTGTGAGCATGTGTCAGTGTGCTTATGTGTGTATCTGCGTGTTAATGTGTATATGTGTTATAGAAATCACACAACATGCAAACAGACCCCTGCAAACACAAACATTACATACAAACACACCAGTTTTCTGAAACACCAATACTACACACAAATGTACATATGCATTTAAAACACAACAGTACATCCAAACACCCCCTTGCATGCAAATACAAACATTACATACAAACACATTCCTGTAATAAAACGTAAAAATTATATACAAACACCAACTCTACACACAAACGTACACCTGCATTTAAAAGCCAACACTACAGACAATCACACATCCCTGCATTCAAACGCAAACACTACACACAAGTACACCACTGCATTCCAATGGTAACAGTACATACAAATACACCCCTACATGCACACATACACTCTATACAATAACATGCTGACATTCAATTGCACAAACACTGCTCAAAAATACAACCCTGCAAGGATGGTAGATCCCCAGCTGGCATAGCATTGCAGGAGTTGTATGACAGATGGAGATCTATCTTTTCTTTACTCTTGTGCTACAGGGCAGGCCTGATTTTTTTTTTTTGCACCAAGGCACTCTCTACATTAGTTTTGCCTCTAGGTTGGGGTGGAGGGAGTGATTGCATGCCCAGGGGGCCCAAGCAGATGCTTGCCCAGGGTCCAATCAATATTAAAGACGGCCCTTGGGGGGGAGCGTGGGCGGACCCTGACCCAGCGCCGAGGGACATTGGCGCTGGATACAGGTAAGTCACTGAAGGGGTTTTAACCCCTTCAGTAACCTGGGATGGGAGGTGAGAGGGGAACTGCAGTGCCAGGAAAACAATCTGTTTTCCTGGCACTGGAGAGTCCCTTTAACAATAAATTATACCATTACAAATTGGTACAGGAACATTCCGATGATGAAGACCCTGCTCAAAAGATATTTTTTATATTTTAGTGAATATGTTTGTGTTTATGGCTCATAGAATGTGTTTATTGATCCATAAGGCAGACCATCCCTATAAGAACTTGTGGAGTGACTTTGTATCATGTGATTGCCATGACATAATTCTAAAGATCATTCGAAAGTTGTACTATTGCAGAATTGTCATCATACATTAGGTGGAACTTGCGTTACTGGTTACTTATGGCGCATGTAAGTGAGACCTTGGTGAGATCTTACGAGGGATCTATAAAGTACTATCACTACCTCTCTATATCCTCCTGGAGATCTGCTCTATAGAACTAAACACAATACTCTAGGTGAGATCTTACCAGGGATCTATAAAGTACTATCACTACCTCTCTACATCCTCCTGGAGATCTGCTCTATAGAACTGAACACAATACTCTAGGTGAGATCTTACCAGGGATCTATAAAGTACTATCACTACCTCTCTATATCCTCCTGGAGATCTGCTCTATAGAACTGAACACAATACTCTAGGTGAGATCTTACCGGGGATCTATAAAGTACATTCACTACCTGTCTATATCCTCCTGGACAGGGTCGGACTGGGAACTAAAATCAGCCCTGGAAAAAAATTCTATACCAGCCCAATAATGCGTTGCGCCAGCATAGTGTGCTGATATAAAGGGTGAAAAAATAACTTAAAATTGAAAACTATTACTCCAGCAAAAGAACGCATATAGGGCTTCAAAATAAACAAAAGAGCGCCTTTATTTTAAGCAGACATTCATTTGCATGTAATCAATGTTTCTGTACAACTAATTTGGCCTATTAAGGACATTTTAGTACTGGGATTGAAATGGTGAATGTATGCGGTTGCACAACTGAAAAGAAAAATTAAGTTATCTTGCTCATTTTGAAGTCCTATGGGTACGCTCTTCACTTTGAATATGTTATTGTGCATGAGTATGCAACTAGCAACAAGACTGGGCCAATACGTGCTCATTACAAATATGTATATATTAATGACATTTATGTGTGTATTATGCAAATATAAATGTATATTAATATATTATAGGCATAATTATATATGTTGCTAATACACACATCAATATACATGCATATATATATAAATATATATATATGTGTGTGTATTACTGTCAGGATCACATCAATTACGTCTATTACGTTTACCTCGTTTAGTGTATCGTCTCCAATTGTCTCCTTTTTGTCTCTTACAGCGACCCTTGTGTTTCTTTTACTTCATCCCAGTCCCTGTGTGTTTCTTTTTACCCTTCTCCAGCCTCTGTATGTCTCTTTCCCCCAGCCCCTTTGTCTCTTTCTCCCTTTCCAAATCTCATCTGTGTGTCTCTTTCTAACTCCAGACTCTGTGTGCCTCTTTCTCTTCTCCCAGCCACTGTGTGTCTCTTTTTCCCCCAGCCCAGTATTTCCTCCCACAAATCTTGTGTTACTTTGTTCCCCTTCCCTTCTGTATGTCTTTGTTCCCCCAACAAACCTTCTGTGTCTCTTTCTCCCCTCTCCTCCATGTGTCTGTCTTCCCCCTCTCCTCCCTGTGTCTCTCTTCCCCATCTCCACCCGTGTCTCTCTCTCTTACCCCTCTGTCTCTTTGCCCCCTTTCCCCTGTCTCTATTACCCCTCTGTCTCTTTGTCCCTCCATCCCCTGTGTCTCTCTATTACCCCTCTGTCTCTTTTTACCCCCTTTCCTGGTGTCTCTCTATTACCCCTCTGTCTCTGTGTCCCCCCTCCCCCTGTGTCTCTTTATTATTCTTTGTCCCCCCCATCTCCTGTGTCTCTCTATTACCCCTCTCTTTGTCCCCCCATATCCTGTGTCTCTCTATTACCCCTCTCTTTGTCCCCGATTCCCCTGTGTCTCTCCATTACCCCTCTCTTTGTCCACCCATCCCTGTGTCTCTCCATTACCCCATCTCTTTCCCCCATCCCCTGTGTCTCTCTATTACCCCTCTCTTTGTCCCCCTTCCCCCGTGTCTCACCATTACCCCTCTCTTTGTCCCCCCTTCCCCTGTGTATCTCCATTACCCCATCTCTTTCCCCCCATCCCCTGTGTCTCTCCATTACCCCTCTCTGTCCCCCTTCCCCTGTGTCTCTCCATTACCCCTCTCTTTGTCCCCCTTCCCCTGTGTCTCTCCATTACCCCTCTCTTTGTCCCCCTTCCCCTGTCTCTCCATTACCCCTCTCTTTGTCCCCCTTCCCCTGTCTCTCCATTACCCCTCTCTTTGTCCCCCTTCCCCTGTCTCTCCATTACCCCTCTCTTTGTCCCCCTTCCCCTGTCTCTCCATTACCCCTCTTTGTCCCCCTTCCCCTGTCTCTCCATTACCCCTCTCTTTGTCCCCCTTACCATGTCTCTCCATTACCCCTCTCTTTGTCCCCCTTCCCCTGTCTCTCCATTACCCCTCTCTTTGTCCCCCTTCCCCTGTCTCTCCATTACCCCTCTCTTTGTCCCCCTTCCCCTGTCTCTCCATTACCCCTCTCTTTGTCCCCCTTCCCCTGTCTCTCCATTACCCCTCTTTGTCCCCCTTCCCCTGTCTCTCCATTACCCCTCTCTTTGTCCCCCTTACCATGTCTCTCCATTACCCCTCTCTTTGTCCCCCTTCCCCTGTCTCTCCATTACCCCTCTCTTTGTCCCCCTTCCCCTGTCTCTCCATTACCCCTCTCTTTGTCCCCCCTTTCCCTGAGTTTTTACTTCCCCTCTGTTTGTGTCCCTGTTGTCTGCCCCTTGTCACAGGAGGACTGAGGGAGGGGGTGGAGCTAAATACCAAGCTCCCTCGCAGTTCCCATAATTCCCAGCACAGCCATATCATAGAGTAATCGCTACTCTATGATGTGTAGATGCTAGGAATTATGGGAACCGCGAGGGAGCTTGGTAGTTAGCTCCGCCCCCTCCCTCAGTCCTCCTGTGCTGACAGCTATGCTGCTGTCAGTATCAGTGAGTGTGCTGCTGCATCACTTAGGCGGCCGCCCGGCACACTCACTGATACTGACAGCAGCATAGCTGTCAGCAGAGGAGACGGGGCCGCCGGCCGCAAGGTGAGTAATCACCTCAGAGTGTGCCGCCGGACCGGCCACCCGGCGGCACCGACATGCGGCCGGTGGCCGCGATATTCTTAAAAACGGCTGCAGGGCTCCCTCTCTATAGGGAGTAAGAGCTCTGCAGCCCCCAGGTGCCGCGGCCCACCGGGAAATTTCCCGGTATCCCGGTGGGCCAGTCCGGCCCTGCTCCTGGAGATCTGCTCTATAGAACTGAACACAATACTCTAGGTGAGATCTTACCGGGGATCTATAAAGTACTATCACTACCTCTCTATATCCTCCTGGAGATCTGCTCTATAGAACTGAACACAATACTCTAGGTGAGATCTTACCAGGGATCTATAAAGTACTATCACTACCTCTCTATATCCTCCTGGAGATCTGCTCTATAGAACTAAACACAATACTCTAGGTGAGATCTTACCAGGGATATATAAAGTACTATCACTACCTCTCTATATCCTCCTGGAGATCTGCTCTATAGAACTGAACACAATACTCTAGGTGAGATCTTACCAGGGATCTATAAAGTACTATCACTACCTCTATATCCTCCTGGAGATCTGCTCTATAGAACTGAACACAATACTCTAGGTGAGATCTTACCGGGGATCTATAAAGTACTATCACTACCTCTCTATATCCTCCTGGAGATCTGCTCTATAGAACTGAACACAATACTCTAGGTGAGATCTTACCGGGGATCTATAAAGTACTATCACTACCTCTCTATATCCTCCTGGAGATCTGCTCTATAGAACTGAAAACAATACTCTAGGTGAGATCTTACCAGGGATCTATAAAGTACTATCACTACCTCACTGTATCCTCCTGGAGATCTGCTCTATAGAACTGAACACAACATCCCTCGTGTATGTCTGTACCCAACATTCACCACCCCCACCTTCTGCGTATCTTCGTTATGTGTCTTTCTATTCTCTGTGACCCGGCTTTGTCTATTAGCAGGGGGAAGGGATAACTACAGCCTCCTTTTTGTCTAACATTCTCACAACTCGGATACCAAGTCTGAAGATTTTAAATAAAAGGAACTATTAGCCAAGCCTGGTCTCCTGAGGATGGAAGATAATTATTTCTCACTTAAAACAGTCAGTGTTAAATTAGCCGGCTCTGAATTTCCCTTTTGCTTGGAGCGGCTCCCACCGAGCAGGGGAACGCGTCCTATTTGCATCACAGCGGTATCTTGTTTATTCGTTCACATGACCATACCCACGTTTGGTTACTTTGGCATACTCATCGTGAGCCCTGAAACAGCTGGTTTCTGGCACAGGACTCTAGAATGATCTCTGGAAACAAGGCACAACGGCACGGTCGTATTTGATTGCTATGAAACAGAAAAAGAGGGGCTTTGAAGGACACGTGGCCCCCTGTTACCTCTGTCACGGACCATGCCACGTGAAATTCCTGCAGGACACACTCTAAAAGAAAACCCCTCAGCAGTCGGCATTAACTTTTACAAATTGGTATTTAAATGAACTGACTAGAACACTTCTTAATTGGATTTTATCTCCTTACTATAAAAAAAAATGTAAAAAAGCAAAAATAGTAAAATAAAGAACCAAAATGTAACTGTGCAGGAGAAAAAATATGTACTTTTAAATTTACAATTATGACTATATTTAGATAAGACACTCTCAAAGGCAGCATAGAAACAAATCGTCTATAATCATTAAATCGCTTTCTTGCGTTAAGTATCAAATTTCCATTAGTATTAATTTCGAAAAGTTCACATTAAAAAAATATATTTCTGATCTGTACTAGGAATACAGCACTGCTTGGGTTAAATGCATTTGATAGCTAGGCATACAATGTAAATTAAATATAACAGTAAAACATTTTTTTAAAAAAAAACATGAAATAAAACAAATTGTTCAATCCTTGCTATAAGTCAAAAAACTGGATGTGACAGTTGTGCTTTAATGATGCCAACATCACTATGCCTGATTGACAGTATGAGCATCAACGATTGAGGCTTGTTGGCTTTAAAAGAATAGCAGGAACCATACTTATCTTATACTGTGAAAGCAAAACGCGCAAGCAACTTTTAATCCTTTGCATGCCAAATTTAAAAAAAACATTTTTTTAAATTGCTCCACTCATAAAAGTAAAAACTAAATTGGGTATTTGATATATACATTGGATAGCCACAGATACCGTTTTACATACCGTTTTTTTACCCAGTATTTATTTAACTGTTTAGTGAATATTCCCCTCTCTCGTTTATCTTTAGGGGGTATATTTTACAGTTTACAGCCTGTTGGCCATTTTTATATTTTTGGCTTATATTTTACCTATACTTGATACACTATCGTCACACGGGCATTTGAGTTGTAGTTGTTTTGACGGCATTACGATTTGGATGCCACTGTGATGAAGTGTAGACATGTGCAATTTGTTTCGGTCTGAATATGAATTCGGACAAATTTCGGGCAATTCGGGTACTTCCAAATGTCCGAATTGCCGGGTCCCGAAGTTCCCTAGTTTCAAAGTGCCGAAGTTCCTAAGTACAGTATTGCCTAAGAACTAATATACTTACCCAGTGGAAGAAGAATAATGTTACACTGTATACAAGTTTAAATAAAAAGTATACAAACGTAGCCAGGATTCAGCTGTAAGCATTTGCAACACTTACAACAATCAAGGGTCCCCCCACCTCATTCTAATTTAGGGCTCCCACACACCGCTCAGGGGTGGGGGCCAGGGGGAAGGACATTAGGTACCCCCCTAATTAGTATTTAGGGCCCCCACCCACCGCTCAGGGGTGGGGGACAGGGGGGAGGACATTAGGTGTCCCCCCCCTCATTTTAATTTAGGGCCCCCACCTGCCGCTCAGGGGTGGGGGCCAGGGGGAGGACATTAGGTACCCCCCTAATTAGTATTTAGGGGCCCAACCCACCGCTCAGGGGTGTGGGCCAGGGGGAAGGACATTAGGTCCCCCCCCTCATTTTAATTTAGGGCCCCCACCTGCCGCTCAAGGGTGGGGGCCGGGGGGAGGACAATAAGTCCCCCCCCCCCATTATTTTACTTCAGGGCTACACCTGCCGCTCGGGGGGGGGGCAATAGGCCCCCCTTTAGTTTAAAAGCCCCCACTCGCACGGGGCTCGGGAGGGGGGGGACCCTTTTTTTTTTTTTTTTACAGTGAGCAGCCACTGGCTGCTCACTGTTTAATAGACATGCCCATACTCACGGTATAGCGAATAGGGGCACAATTTACTAATACCAAGTCATTTTTACTTAGTATTAGTAAATGTTGCTGAAAGACCAATTTAGGTCTTTCAGCCTTTTGGTAGGTAACTCCCTAATACCGTGGGAATTAGGGAGTTATCTACCAAGCGGCTGCAAGAGAAGTTCCGAAATTCCAAAGTCCCGAACTGTCTATTGCCGAGGTCCCGAAGTGTCTACGTTGCCGCAGTCCCAAATTTCGGAATGCCGAGCCGAGCCGAACCAAAATTTTTTCCCATGCACATGCCTAATGAAGTGTATCTACGTCCCATTGTTACTATGACTTTGAGTTGATGTGTCTGTTAATACTATTAAATATTGCTGTTAATACATCTATTAGATCTATTCATTTTTTTAAATTAATTTTCCTGTAGGAGCGCTCACACTATATTTTATATTTATTGTTTGCTTTTATTTCAAGTCGCTATTGCTTAGTGTGTAGAAGCCCACTGGTGAGTTATATTTTTAGGATCTGTGTTACCTACTTTGTTTTTAATTTATTCTACTTCATTATTGCAAAAAAAAAAAAAAACTAATTTATTTAGTGTTCTATTAATGTGTCAAACATTTAACCTAAACCTCTGGCAGTGTCTCTTTAATAGACCTCCTAATCTGAACATTACCCTCTCAAACTCCGAAGCATGACCAATTGTTCGAGGTTCTTCTCCTCTTTCACGTATAGTAATAATTTGGCATTAGGAATGTCTACTCACTCTGAGGTTCCACAACACGCAGGACAGGCCCCATGCTTGATGTAGCTATTTGGGTGGCAGCCTTCACTCCTCTCTCAGACACATTAAAGAAATATCCCAACAAAGGATTCATATTTTTTATATCCTGATAGGCAAAGGAGGCAATCTGGAAGGCTGAATGAATAAGAGGAATCCTGGCCACTCGACGCAGCACATTCTCCTGTACAAAAAGGACAGATTAACTGAGAATGCCAACATTTAGAGATTGCAACAAACCAGAGTAGAAGTCAGGTGAGACTGATTTATGGGTATATGGAAATGGGTAATTGATGGGTAGATGGATGCACATATGGGAGAATGAGTTGAAGACTGGGTTAGTGTGAGGAACAATGAGTAGATAGGTATAGAAAAGGACCATTGAAAGGATAATTGGAAACGTACGGATGACTGAGAAGACTGGATGATTGAGAATTGCTGGGTGGCAGAATGTGTTTTTGGTTGGGTGAGAGTAAAGATGAGTGCCAGGCAAAGAAATAGATGGGTGGCTCTTGGGTTTGTGAGTGTAAAGACAAGTGGTTGTTAGATAAATGTAAGGTTAAATGGATGGGGATCAGCTGTGTGGGTGAAAGCAAAAATGAATGCAGAGGGTGGAGAGATTAGTGATTGAATGGTGTGCATCAAAATATAAATTTATGTGGTATGTAACATTTTCAGTTTACACAGTAAAATCAAATAAAGGCCTTAATCAACCACAGGGGCATTTAGGTAATGAGATAGATGAAAATACATAAAATATGGTTTTATCTGTAGGAAGACAGATTACAGGCTGGATCTGCTCGGCTTGTTTTCTCCCGGCCATGTTCTAGTATACAGAGAAACCTGCAAATGGAAAACCAAATACAGATTATTATTATTATTATTTATATAGCGCCAACAGATTCCGTAGCGCTCTACAATATTATGAGAGGGGATTTAACTATAAATTGGACAATTACAAATAAACTTACAGGAACAATAGGTTGAAGAGGACCCTGCTCAATCGAGATTACATTCTATAGGAGGTGGGGTGTAAAACACATTAGGACAGGAATTTGCAATCAAATAAGGTGGGCTGCCCTTTAGGAGAGGGCAAGAGACAGGTATGTGAGGTAGGGGTTAGTCTTGGAGGCCATAAGCTTTCCTAAAGAGATGGGTTTTAAGGCACTTCTTAAAAGATGCAAGACTAGGGGAGAGTCTGATGGCGGTAGGCAGGCTATTCCATAGGAAGGGAGCCGCCCGCGAGAAGTCATGCAAGCGTGAGTTGGCCGTACGGGTGCGGACAACGGACAGGAGGTGGTCACGGGCAGAGGGGAGAGACAGAGAAGGGACATACCTGAGGATCTGTGAGGAGATATGCCAGAATTGTTCAGTGCTTTATAGGTGTGAGTTAGTATCTTGAATTGACTCCTATAGCATACAGGAAGCCAATGTAAGGACTGGCAGAGGGGTGAGGTGTGAGAGAAAAGACTAGAGAGGAAAATCAGTCTAGCAGCAGCGTTCATTACGGACTGTAGGGGTGCAGTACGGCTTTTGGGAAGACCAATCAGGAGAGGGTTACAATAATCCATGCGGGAAATTACTAGAGCATGGACAAGCTCCTTGGTAGTATCTGGTGCAAGAAAGGGGCTGATGCAGGCTATGTTTTTAAGATGCAATCTACAGGATTTGGCAACATGCTGGATGTGAGGCTCAAAGGTGAGACCAGAGTCAAGTATGACACCAAGACAGCGCGCTTGCAAGGATGGACTGATGTTGGTACCACAAGCTTGAAGGGAGAGCGAAAGAGGAGGATCAGTATTAGGAGGAGGAAAGACAAGGAGCTCAGTTTTAGAGAGATGGAGTTTCAGAAAGCGGGAGGACATCCAGTCAGAGATGGAATAAAAGCAAGCAGTGAAACGTTGCAGGACGGCAGGGGAGAGGTCTGGGGAGGAGAAATATAACTGGGTGTCATCAGCGAACAGGTGGTAGCGGAATCCAAAAGAGGTAATAAGTTTGCCAGGAGAGGCAGTATAAAGAGAAAATAGAAAGTGACCAAGGACAGAGCCTTGAGGGACTCCAACCGAGACAGGAAGAGGGGAGGAGGTATCATTAGAAAAAGACACTGAATGAGCGTTGGGAGAGATAAGAGGAAAACCACGAGAGGACAGAGTCACAGAGACCAAGCGATTGAAGAGTTTGAAGAAGGAGAGCATGATCAACGGTGTCAAAGGCCACTGAGAGGTCAAGAAGAATTAGTATGGAGTAGTGGCCTTTGGATTTAGCTGCGATTAGGTCGTTAGTAACTTTGATAAGTGCAGTCTCTGTAGAGTGGAGAGGGCAGAAGCCAGATTGAATGGGGGTCAAGGAGAGAGTTGGAATTGAGGAAATGAGACACATGGGTAAAGACAAGTCTTTCCAGAAGCTTTGAGGAAAAAGGGAGCAGGGATATGGGACGATAGTTAGAGGGGGTGGACGGGGGATTTTTTTTTTTTAGTATAGGTACGACAGTGGCATGTTTAAGTTCAGCAGGGACAATGCCAGAAGAGAGAGAGCAGTTGAAGATGTGTGCTAAAGAAGGCACGAGACAAGTGGAGAGAGATCTAATAAGGTGAGATGGGACAGGATCGAGTGGGCAAGTGGTGGGGCGAGAGGAGCAAAGAAGAGCAGCCACCTCTTGGTCAGTAGCCGGGGAGAATTTCTGAAGGGTAGAAAAGGCATGATCTATGTGTGGTTGAGAAACAGAATGGCAAGGAGGGGAGAATTCTTTCCTTAGCTGTTCAATCTTGTCAGTAAAGTAACATGCAAAGTTATCAGCAGTAAGGTTAGTTTGGGGGGTGGCCACAGCAGGGCGAATAAGAGAAATAAAGTGTCAAGGAGACACCTGGGATTGCGGGAGCATGAACTAATGAGAGAGGAAATTTAGGACTGTTTGGCAAGGGCAAGGGCTGCACTGTATGAACACAATATGAATCTATAATGGAGAAAGTCTGATTGGGTACGAGACTTCCTCCAGGAGCGTTCAGCACAACGGGAGCACCTTTGCAGGTAGCGTGTTGATTTAGTATGCCACGGTTGGGGGCGGGTCCTCCTTGAGGTGCTTGTTTGGAGCGGCACTGCAGCATTCAAGGCATATGTAAGAGTAGAGTTATATGTGGAGATGGCCAGTGAAGGGCAGGAGAGGGAAGGAATGGACAGCAGTCGTGAATCAATATCAGCGGACAACTGCTGGAGATCAGAGAATTAAGTAACTGCAATCATGTTACCTGAGTTGAGGGGGGTTAGGCTGAGGTTGTTGGGTGAAGGGGTACACGAGAGCAAATAATAAGAGGTGGTGATCAGAGAGTGGAAATGGAGTGTTGCAGATATTAGATACTGTACATGCATAAGTGAAGATTAGGTCAAGGGTATTGCCAGCTACATGGGTGGGAGAATTAGCCCACTGTGATAGCCCGAGGGAGGAAGTCATTGAAAGTAGTTTAGAGGCTGCAGAGGACAAAGGTGGGTTTATAGGAATATCGAAGTCCCCGAGAATTAAGGATGGAATTTTAGAAGAGAGGAAATAGGGTAGCCAGGCAGCAAAGTGGTCAAGGAAGAGAAGGGGGGAACCAGGGGGACGATAAACAAGTGATAGATTTGTAAATGTGTACACATTCCACATATGACCCTTTATAAATATTTCAAGAAACAAAACCCCCGGTTTTCTAAACGTCAGGATCAGAAGAACAGTGGAGGATGTTCATTATGTAATACACAGGGTCCAGGGAACCGTTATTCAACAGCTAGTGGTTCTCAACATTTTGAGATAAGATGCATATTTTCCATTACACTTTCTTTGTCCTTTAATATCTGTACTGATCTATGGCTAAACCTGGAGGAAACAGGTTTGATTGCCCACTGAAAAAGATAGTTAGGGGGGAAAACAACAGGCTTAAAATCCAAGCAATTCTTAATTTAGAATTGCCCTGCATAAGCCATATAGCGATAAAACACTGCAAACATATATAAACACGACATTGAAACATATATAAAACCACAAGGCCTGTCCTGTCTGTCATGGAACCCTATTTACATAACTGGACTTTTCAGGTAAATATAAAACTATCACCACATGCTCACAACATTATAGAAGTTTTTACAAAAATATATCCAAATTCTTATAGAAAGTGAAAATTTCAAGCATATGAGGCCTTTATGATTTCCATCCATTAATACAACCATATCTTGGATTAGAAAGACGGCCCACGATATTGTCTCCTACCCAGAGGAAATACATTTCGAGAATGTATTATATATCTGAGACATTAACTCCACATTCTGTGAATTGTGAGGGTTTTAATAGGTCCTATACCCTATGATATATGAAAGCTGTTGCGATCTCCTCAACGTGAGAAAACTACCTACAGTAATCAAAAAAATACCACTTAACCATTGCCTTGTTAAAGGGAATAGACACATACACTATAATACATATATCACCCCCTGTCACAGACAGAGTAGGGGGTTATATCTACCCCAGTATTAATCAGGAGGCCAACAATTTACAGCACCCGGTGACTACTTATATACAGTCACCAACTAAAGCATTAAGACGGTCATTGATTTCAGGATGAGCTCCCTAATTTACGAATCTACTGATTATCATACTGTACCTGGTTCTGGAGAGTACTCTCACAAGAATTGTGATGATCAGAAAAGAAAATTGCTTGTAATAATTTTAATAGGTCCTTCCAGGCAAATGGGGATTTCCGAGACAAGCATGAGATTTAATCAGGGAGATTATAGATCCCGCCCCACTAATCATGGGAGCATCGAAATATCCAAAGAGAATGAGTGTTAAAATGTGGGATATTAGAAATGTGCCTTTTTTTAAGCCCATGTGATCTTAACCAATCCGATACAGTAAAATTACTGGATAAAAACCAAACTGTAAAAAACAACTCCAAAAAATATATGTATCTTCTGTTTGTTTTTTTTATTATACAATTAGGCCATGTGTTTTCCCAAAACGATTTATACTTATCTAATTTCCATCCCCACCCCTCTTCCAGACTCACATATAAGCCATAAAATTAACATTAAGGGGGGGGGGGGGGGGAATGGAAAACAGGACTTCGTTTAACCCCTTAAGGACCAAACTTCTGGAATAAAAGGGAATCATGACATGTCACACATGTCATGTGTCCTTAAGGGGTTAAATTGTTCATAAAATCATACCACCCAACTGTCCTATATCTGATGGAACATTCCCTTATTTTAACTCTCGTAACATTGCTTCAGTTTCTGTCTCTGGAGGTAAATTTCTAAAAACACAAAAAATATAGTCCCCATCCAGTGTTAGAAATTTGAGAATTGTGCATGTGGCTACAATGCACAAAAAGTAGGTCCCCACTCATTATATGTAAAACAAATAATGGTCCAGGTACCCGAGGATATAAAAAAAAAAAAATAGTGCTTTATTGGAGCAAAAGCAGCAACGTTTCAACCCTACCGGGTCTTCATCAAGCTGTAATGACCCAGTAGTGTTGAAACGCTGCTGCTTTTGCCTCAATAAAGCTATTTTTTTTATATGCCGGATTGCCTGGACCCTTATTTATTTTACATATCTGGAATGGGAGGTTGGCCAACCCTGGCTCAGGAGCACTGGTACTCGGTATTCCCAGCCCCACCGGTTCTGATTTGATACGGAGAGCTTATACAATGACTAGCAGAACCAAAATGGAGAAGTTCAATTACTGAATAGAGCTACAAATGTTAGTATGGATATCCACATTGCATTTTAATATTCAAACCTACATAACTATTTTGAGAAACCTAAGGGACAAAAAACAATCGTAAAAATCTTGAAAAGTGACAGTTCCTCCTCAAAAATAAATCTTTTACCAAAAAGGCAGCTGGATTACCCTCTCGATAAATACGTTTCTACTAATAATGCTTGTATTGATTACAGTGAATCTACTTTGGAAACCCGGCTCAGATGACACGATCATACACTTTTTAAAGGCTTCTTTTAAATCCAATTCTGTGAGGACAACACTGATTGCAACTGCGTCAAAACAATTGAATTGCTTCGGTAAAAATCAGGAGGCTGCATTGCTGACCCACCCTTTACAAATAAGTAGGTTAGAGAAAGATCTGCCAGATGATGTGGAACAAAAATACATAAAACCGTGGCAGCATTTCTCAGAAGAGAACTGCCATATTACTATTTGCCCCTCTCTATCTATATCTTGGAGCCATTTAGAGATGCAGTACAAAATGCATTTTCAAAATATATTTATACTATTTTTAGTGCAAATTATAATATTTTTGTTAGCTGGTGACGTCCAGGAAACCTTCCTTAGGTGATGGGTGTGAGTGTCAGGGTGACAAAGCCAGATTGCTTGGCTTGTTTTTTTTTTTATTAATATTACAATTCTACTTATAATTATATTTTTATAAAATTATTCAATCGCCGTAATCACCTGGACGTTTCTGAAGAGCTCTATATTCTGACAAACATGGGATTATTTTACTAAATAATCGAGAATCTATTGAGCAAAATAACCAACAAAAACATGTATAGGAATTAACTTTTTAATTAGGAAAAAACAAAAGTGGCTTTAATTTAACAATATTTACAAAATCACCATAATACAGTACATTATATACAATAGTCTTACAGATTCCCATCAGCTGAACCCATTATTTTATGGAACCAGCATACCATGATATCAACACAGCAAAGATCAAATCATTGGGTTTGTGCTAAAAACCGTTCTGTTACATGTAAAATGTACCACATCTTGCAAACCGTGAACCGTTTACAGGTACAACTGCAATCATGTTACCAAATTCACGAGAAGAATATAAAAAAAATTGTAAACATTAAAAAAATAATTCTGAGCTGGTATGAAAGTTTACACTCACAGAAAGGTCTGTGTAATTCTGGGTGAATATTCAAATTGTCACTGGAAACATTTGAATACCTGGTTGTCACTGGAAACCTTGGTCAAGCCTTCAATGAAAGAAAAAAAAAAAGGGTTACTTGTGTATCTGTTTCAAGAGTGCTCCAGCAGTGGAGCCGTGCACTCTGTAAGCTGTATAATTGGAGAATGTATTTACTTAAAGGACCACTATAGGCACCCAGACCACTTCAGCTCAATTAAGTGGTCTGGGTGCCAGGTCCCTCTAGTTTTAACCCTGCAGCTGTAAACATAGCAGTTTCAGATAAACTGCTATGTTTCACTGAGGGTTAATCCAGCCTCTACTGGCTGTCTCACTGAGTAATGCTTTCCTATGGGCAGCTTGAATGCGTGCGCGGCTCTTGCCGCGCATGCGCATTCGGCGCTGACGTCGGCAGTAGTAGGAGAGTTCACAAGCGCCGAGGGAGCACAGCGCTGGAGAAAGGTAAGTGGCTGAAGGTGTTTTAACCCCTTCAGCCCAGCGGGAGGGGGGCCATGAGGGTGGGGGGGAACAAGTTTGTTTTCCTGGCACTATAGAGCTCCTTTAACAATGAACTGTTGGAAAACAAAATTGAAAGTTGTAGGATTAAAAAAGCCAGTTGATGTTAATTCTGGAACTCATTATTATGTTCTACATTTAGCAATTTGGTTTTGCGTGCCCCACAGTTTCCCGTTTTTGAGGCTCCGTCACCCCCGCCTGTCGCCCAAATATAAGCATTTAACAAGAGATAAAATCTTATGAAATGCTCATAAATACGGTGTTGGAATTTCATAGGACAAAGTAGGGACTATGTATTTTATCTCTGCTTGACAAAACCTGACAAAAGGAGGAGCTATGGCCGTCAAGAGACAGCTGTGGGAAAAAGGCATTGTCATGTTCATTGAGAGTAACTATGGAGGCCCCCCCCACGGCACGATGAAAACCCTTAGGAAAATACAACCAGACAGCTTTTACAAACAAATAAAAAGCAAAACACAAAACTGGTTTGCCTGTTAATAAACAAAACCCACGTAAACAAGTTCACGTACTGATCGAAGGTCTACGTCCGAATGGCAGCTGAGAATCCAACACAATGAGACAAAGTCTAAGTCAAATTGTCACTTGACAGTTAATTTGTTAAAATAAGTTAGAACAATTAGTACAAATCAGTTCCATCATTTGGTGTTAATGACTGATATTAAATGCACAATATTGAGATCCATACGCTGTGTAAGAAGTGGAAGCATGCAATCTACACGTGAAGTTGGAGCATTGTTAAAGCCGTACACAGCCAAAATATAGACTACAGTTAAAACGGTGTATACAACCAGACACAACTGAAACAAAGGTTATGATGCCGGCATAAGGTATTAGAGAAAGTAACTGTAATCATACTGGACCAAAGGTAATCTTTACTCATACAGATACCCTGATTGCTTTAAGATATCGGTATGAACCTTAAACCTTTGGCGCATTGAATACACTTAAATGTCTTTCTGATATACACAAAATATTTGTATTCATTTCACTTATATTTTAAACGATATTTGGTTTTTGCACAACAGGATGTTTTTTTTTTTTTAGAGGAGGTTTAATAGAACATATGAGCCGCCCCCAAAAGGCAACAGCAAATATTAATTCGTTATTATTAGCACATCTGCACATTTACTTTGTTAATGATCTTTTGGCTGTCGGACTGCTGCTTGTTGCCTCTCTTACTTTGAGATGTTTACATTACATTACAGTATTGTGACAGTCTCGCTTATCGCTACTCGTCATCTATATTTGTCTGGCAATTGTCTATTTTAAGGGGACCTGAGGGAACTGAAAGAAGACAAAAGTGGGCAGTCACACCTTGAAGGCCGTCACACCTAGCAGGCCGTCACACCTAGCAGGCCGTCACACCTAGCAGGCCGTCACACCTAGCAGGCCGTCACACCTAGCAGGCCGTCACACCTAGCAGGCCGTCACACCTAGCAGGCAGTCACACCTAGCAGGCAGTCACACCTAGCAGGCAGTCACACCTAGCAGGCAGTCACACCTAGCAGGCAGTCACACCTAGCAGGCAGTCACACCTAGCAGGCAGTCACACCTAGCAGGCAGTCACACCTAGCAGGCAGTCACACCTAGCAGGCAGTCACACCTAGCAGGCAGTCACACCTAGCAGGCAGTCACACCTAGCAGGCAGTCACACCTAGCAGGCAGTCACACCTAGCAGGCAGTCACACCTAGCAGGCAGTCACACCTAGCAGGCAGTCACACCTAGCAGGCAGTCACACCTAGCAGGCAGTCACACCTAGCAGGCAGTCACACCTAGCAGGCCGTCACACCTAGCAGGCCGTCACACCTAGCAGGCCGTCACACCTAGCAGGCCGTCACACCTAGCAGGCCGTCACACCTAGCAGGCCGTCACACCTAGCAGGCCGTCACACCTAGCAGGCCGTCACACCCAGCAGGCCGTCACACCTAGCAGGCAGTCACATATTTGGCAAACTCGTTCTTCCAAAGCAAAGAACGTACTGCATTTCCAGCTCACAACATCATCCGAGACACTAGACTATCTTTCTTATGTTTTACTGCAGCTACAAAGATGGCTTGCCAGCGTATGATATATGAACGTACGACAACTGCAATCCACCCAATTAATAAAACAATAAAATAAAACAAAAAGTAAAGTAAAATTAAAAAACAAAAGTCTAAGAGTCTAACATTCCTCTCTGTTCATCAACACTGTTACTGCTACACCAGTCCACAATTGTGATATGATTTTAAATTCCTTATATAATGAAAAAAAACAACAAAAACACAACAACAACAACAAAACAAACCATAGCTCCTCAAGAGGTTTTCTGTGCTGGTTTATAGATATGCTTAATCACCATGTTAAATAGATTAAAAACATTTTTTTAAATTATCGTGCATTCTGAGAAATTTCTAATTTAAATGTGGTCATTAAAAGTTAGCTTACACGTCACCTTTTGCTTTTAAATGCCTACACAATACTGTGTTTTAATTGTGTTGATTGCAATATTTTACTTTTTGTTTTGGGGGGGGAATTCACAGATTGTGGGTTCATAGAAACACCTCATCTGCCAAGTCGTAGCCTTTAAACTATTCAGCTGTTTATTAACCAATTTAAGCTTCTACATTCAGTTGAATTTCATGCTTAATAAATCTTGCTTGTTTTTTTTTTCCCATTCAATTATTTCTAACTTAAATGTCAGGAAGATTCAATACAGAATTGCGTGCGTTAACAAGGTTCCTAAAGGAAACCTTAAGTGCTCAGGGTTTCAGCTTCAGCCATGGGTGTACGATGGTCAGGATGGACAGTATGGAAGAAGTAAGGCCACACAGTCCAACAAATCCAGGGTTTGTCTTGTAAAGACCCAGCTTGTCCAGTGGGATGAAAAGATCACAGGTGTTCTTCAAAACATCGAGAAGGAGCGGTGGATTGTTCCTCAAGATGTGGATGATAAGTCGAAGTTGGATGCCCAGAAGATGGTGTGTGGGGAGCTTTTTCTGAGGGACTACTCCATTCTCAGCACTCAATTTGCTAGCAGAGCACTTGCTGTTGCATTCCACCTCCATGAGGAGTTTGAGCTCATAGAGATCTCGGCTCAGATTCATGATGAGGGAAAATAAGTAATATCTGAAAGAAAAAAAAAACAAAAAAAAACACCACAACAAAAAGTGGAGTTAGAAGAGGTAGACTGACCTCAGTTTACCTGTTACATCTCTTCCATAAAACATTGTGACTCTGGTATCTGGTTGACTTCTCTAAGAAACTGCGTTATATCAATGCCAGAACTGCCATCAGATTTAAGAGACAAAGTACAAGTAAAATAAATATAAAAAGTAAGCTAAGACACAGAAGCCAAAGGGAGAAAGAAATATAGCAAAATGACAATGAAGATGAACCATTCCCAGGAGAGGTAGAAGACCAATCCCACCTGAAGGAGCGCTGACTCCACTTCTCCTGGTCCATATTCTTGGACACGCCTGTCTTCCCCAACCACAGGATGTTGTCACAAGCAAAATACATGGCTCTGTTAAGATGGCTGACTGTTATACAGAAGCGCAGAACCACATCGGAGAGGTGGATTGCACGTTTGGCAGATTCCAAAGCATCCACAGAGTTCCCAAGACGGAACACTGCGAATAAACAAAGACACTGGTAAGAGCATGGTGAAAGATATAAAAAGTCCTTTAAACACACAGTGGAAAAAAACAGCAGACTTACATTTCCTTGCCAGGCTCAGGTGGCCCTCCAGTTGTTTTATAGTGGTCACAAGTTCAGCACCGGCTCCATTTTTCTGGAGTGTGTATCCCAGTAAAGTACAGGCATACTGAGCAGCTCTAGTGATAAAAGAAAATTTACATTAAAGTTTCATAAAACATTTGCTTGGTGCAATTGAAATCCATCGTGAAGTAAATTGAAGATCCATCATAAATTAGGAACTAAAACGAAGAGCAAATTTTAGGCCAAAACATCAAAGCTGAAACCACCACGTTGGAGATGTTCAATAATGCTCTATTTTGGTCAAAAATATGCAGTTCTCTTGGCATTTCTCCACAATTACTGATTTTGTGATTAAATACCATTCAGGGTTGTTCACAAAACCAGTGATTATCAAGAACTGGCCTAGGAATTTCAGATTGTAATGTAAATGTCAAGAAATCCTAGGTTTGTAATCAGTTTGCTAAAAATAAATCAATAAAACTTATTTTACTTACCGGTAGTTTAAAACATTCCAATACGAAACAAAAATAAAACTGAACAAAATGGATTGCCTAAACCAAGGGTAGCCAACCTTGTCCCTACCGGTTTGGGATCTCAGGTGAGCCGTGGTGGGTTCTGTGGAAAACGCCTCGATGGCCATGGGCCAAGGCTGGCAGGGGAGATCCTTTCATCTCCCCTGCCGGCCCATGCAGAGCCAGCCTTGCGGTAAGCACGCTCAGGCTGGTGAGGAGATCAAACATCTCCCTCACCGGCTCGCTGGCACTTATTTCCAGTAGAGGGAGGCTCTATGTTCCTCCCGCAAGCAGGCTGGTCAGAGCATTGCCGCACATTACCATGGCAACGCTCCGATACAGTGCTTTGCTCGCAGGAGGACAGGAGAGTCAGCCTGCAGCCAGAGGAGTTCCAGGCTAATGTGAAAAAAGTCCTATTTATGCCTACAATTGCAGTTCTTTGGTCAACCATGACCAGTCCCAAGTTTAGTGACTAACCCTAAGTTGTGACTACAGATCAGACCCAAACTTGCCCATATACCGGGTAATCTCAAAGTCCTAACTTTGTACATATGTATAACAATCCTCAGCCCTTGTAATATATTCGACCCAATAATTTCTAGTCCGCAACAACAAAGACAAAAATAAATAAAACAATCTAAAGTTTTAATCTGAAATGGTTACAACAGCCATTTCCTAAGGCTATCTTTTAAAGTCTACATAAACAGAACTCAGTCAAGACAAACATTTTAATAAAAAAAAAAAAAAAAAAAAAAAATGTTTAAAAAATGAGAAAATGAAAAAACTATTTTTATCTGAGTGGTGGATGAAACTCCTCAGCAATCATTTTGGGAGTTTTGAAATGTATATTTTATGTATTAATTCTGTAAACAGCTGTTACAGTTATGATTTATCATCCATGAAAATAAAATGTTGTCGGAGATACACAGACTGCACCTGGTACCCCCCAAAAAAACACTATTTTTAATTAAACCCTTATGCAGTTTCTTGAAACCAGACTACTTGTATCTGCAAAGGGGCCCTTGCTCTCTGCAATGTTCCAGAAGGAAAGCATATTCATTCTCAATTATGCAACACACTTTGTTGCTCTGAATTTGCCCATGACACATCACAATGCGATCACATGTCTTGTACCAAAAGTGTTACAAATATAAAACACATGAGTTACCTTGAAATACAAAGACAACCTTTCAGTCCCATTAGCATGACAAATAATGTTAGATGGTGGCATGATTTATGGGCCAAAAATATAGAAATAAAATAGACAAACATCAGAGGAATTTATAAAAGAAACATTAATTACTACATGTTTAAATGCACATAGAGGGTAGGATTAAATGGGATACTATATGCATCAAAACAACTTTAGCTTTACTAAGCAGTTTTGATTTATACAGCATGCCCCTTCAGTCTCACTGCTCAATCCCCTGTCAAAGTGGAGTAAATCCCTTGTTTTTGTCCATGCAGCCCTAGCCACACCTCCCATGGCTGTGACTGACACAGTATATATATATATATATATATATATAAAGTTTAATTTTCAATCAGAAGTTAACTTGCTTTAGAAGTTTTAAATTGAACCTTAATCACACACAGGATGCTCCTGCATGATCTAGCAGGCTATTAGCAGTACAAGAGATAAGACATTCTAAATTACAATTACTGTGCAATAAGTATATGCAGAATATTTGTGCCTCTTTTTACCGATGCTTTACTGTGTTAACATATTCTTGATGTATCACTGCACTTCAAAATTAAATTTATAAAAGAAAATACTGTGCAACAAGGGGACCTAAAATATCTAGGTTCTTTTACAGGAAGTGTTTAGGAAGGCTGTGCAAGTCACAAGCAGGGAGGTGTGACTGTGGCTGTATATTCTATACATCAATCTCACTTCTGTTTTCGACTTCTGTTTTAGAAGTCCCACAATTGCAGGACTTGATGATCACAGTGAGACCTGACTATTGCTGGACGTCTCACTATTGAGGCTGTTCCAAACATCAGGTTGCTTTGGCACAGTACCAGATGCCCTCTTTCAGAAGAATTACAGCATACAGAGGGATACTGCAATATTGTAGTATTGCTCAGACTTGAGGCTGCCAGCATTACATTTCCCAAGGTTAACCCCATGCATTCAAACAACGTGACAGAATGTGGTCTTCCTGATGTCTAGTTGGGTGGCTCATTCTAATAACTGTATTTTTCAACCAGTCCTGTACATTATGTCATTCATTTCCATTTAGGCATGCTAGGATAAAGCCCACTGTACACATAGCGATCTAAATTCCCCATAGCAAAACCCGGCCATAAAGTTAGGAGCATATAAATCACTTCCCAGGTGAGATAAGACACACGTTTGCATGAGTAGGATCTGTTGATGGGCTTATTTAAAGAGACAGCATCTAATGTCTTCTTTCCTAGAAATTTCATTTTCAGCTCATGCAAGGACTATTTTGGTATCTCTTGAAAAGACGTATTGGGCCTTATAAGTTATGTTGTAGTTTAAGTTTTTATTTTGCAATTTATTTTACATTTTGTATCTCTCATGTTAATTCATTTTTATTTATATTTTTACTAAGTATTTTTACTAAGTATTTTTGGCTTTGAGTTGGTTTAACTCACTGCCAAACTGTTATTGTGGTAGTGTATTTACATAAATTGGGGTACCCACGCCTGGTTGGTATAAATGAAAAAGCCAACTTTTCACATCGACTGGTTTAGGCCAGGGCTGGACAAATTTGTTTGGAATCTAGGAGCCACCAAAAAAAAGTTAGAAGCCATATTTTTCTGTGTCAAAATAGAATTCTTGAAGGGATACTATAGTCACCAGAACTAATACAGCTTAATGTAGTTCTGTTGTCTATAGCCTCTCCCTGCACACTTTTCAATGTAAATCCTGCATTGTTGCTTAGTAAGTCTTCTAGGGACAGTCACTCAGACGGCCTCCGTTCAGCGTCTCCACGCTCTGCACGGAGGTGCTAAAGGTTCCCCAAAGAGATGCATTGATTCAATGCATCTCTGAGGAGATGCTGAATGGCACAGCTTGGCATTTTTCCACACATGCACAACAGCCTCCCAATGCTTTCTTCTGGGAAAGCATTGGATTGGCTGAGATTCATCAATATTGCAGACATGGAGGCAGGGCCAGCTAGGGCAAGACCAGCACAGCGTGGGTAAAAAAGTGAGTAAAAACCCTTTTCCAACTCTACTTAACATAAAGGTGTGCTAAAACAGTATAACGTAACATCCTATGCAACCATGTTACAACGTTCCTTATTCTGTTTATTATTATTTGCTTTTTTATCCTTTTCTATGTCGAACCCAGCAACCATGCTTGAACCGCCCTTAGGCGATAACAGCATGGTCTTGGGTGTTCACAAAGACGGATAGTTGAATCCTGCGTAACTGTATAGCCCAATCTTCCTAATCTGATGTTGTATCGCCCCACTATCTATCTCACCTATTATTATTATTAGAGTAAAAGGTACAGCTAAAAGACAACCTATAAAGTCTAGCCAGAAAGTGAACACCTAAGAACGTACGTTGGGCTCTAAACACATGATAGTGATACCAAACAAGTATCTACTCTTGCCTCTGTAACTACAAAATTGTGCATGATCTGACACTGCTATATTTTATTTTGCCTTTTTCAACGTATAAGCGTTGACTTAGCTTGTTCGTTTGAAGAGTTAGTAAATTATACTTAGGTTTTGAGTGAAAATCCTCCTGCACCCTATGTATGCTCAACATTGTGCCTAGCCACCTAGCGGTGACGATCCCTTACACATACCCCAGAAAAGTTAGTTAACCTATGTCTATGCTCGGGGCTCTGCAAAGTATACATTGTACGGTGACATGAGGGTATTGCCAGACCATCTAATCTGAATTGAAATCACACAACACTTGGAAGTTCTGTCCACATGTAAGCCCCTTAATTAATTGATAGAAATGTGCTTGTAATTCTAAACATGTATAGAGACCGTGCTCATGCAGAGGAGACGTATGGTAGGACTACCTGTACAATTCTCCTTCATTGAAACCTAAAAACGTTAATCTTTGTTAAAACTTAGACTTAAAAATGTGCCTGTTCATCGACTGCCATGACATGTAATACCTCTGATTGCTAACTTACCTCGATGTCGCTGTTGTGGCGCGCCAAGGCCGTTTGTTCATTTTGTGCACAACAAAAATAAAGAATTTATAAAAAAAAAAAAAAAAAACCTTTTCCCATGTGATTGGATAGTGACCGGTCACCTAACCATACGCACATGCACTTATTTAATACACACTGACAGACAGACATTCACTCACTGTCACTGCAACAATCACATACATTAATAGGACCATCCAGCTTCCCTACCTTTGGGAGAGCTTTGATTCGGCTTTCGCTAGCGTTTATTGATGCCGGGGCCAAAATTACGTCACTTTACGGCTCCCGGCATCACTGGAGGGCACCCGAGGGAGTTTACAGCTACCTCACACGCCTGCCCATCTGTCTCAACCTACCAGGAGCCTCACGTCTGCCTATGCCCTAACTTTATCAGGCCAGCAGGCTAACCACCAGCACGCCCATACTTTTACTGAGCAGACTGACCGCACGTCCATATTCTTCATGAGCAGGCCGGCTACCGGCCCATTGCCGGCCCCCCTCCACTCACAGGCAGCCAATCACATCGGGAATTAAACATGCTGAAAATTCCCAGTCGCCAGGACAAAAATCCTAGTCGTCATGGCGCCTGGGATTTGTCAAGCCTTGGTTCAGTCCACAACAAGACTTATTCAGACACCGAGACACATTCATCAGAAATGTTATACATATGTTCGTCACCAGTCGGTAGATGCTACTTAACACCCAAGACATACAGAATAAAAACGACCATCGAATCCAATATAGCCTAAACCTCTTATTCAAATGACCCCTCTCCAAATTATATCTCAACAACATTCAAGCTTCACTCGATTACTTGATACCAATAGAAATTCACCTGGTTGGAATCTTAGAGACTTTCTCAATTACAGACAAGGCACAATGCAGAATTAAAAAGACATGGAGAACCCAGAGGAAATTAACACTTACATGGACAAAATGTGATGGTTAAATATACCTCATACAAAGGAAAGTAAGTGTGTCCCAGTGAAGGTAATATCCATATGTTTGGCGACTACCAGCAATTTTTTAACGTAATTAAATGTTTTGCTCCTGGGAGATTTACAACATTATTTTCCGCTATAGGCACTTATCTGCCTTCTTCAGTGTTTACGATGGCCTCTTAGATAATAAAATATGATCAGAATGTTTACTTTTCTGGCTTCCATGTGGGGACGGTATGTTTATTTTAGGTCCTTGTTTTTAAGAAAATTACCTAAAATTATTTTTGTTCAGATGTTGACATAGTTGTGTTATGTCATGATTTCTTAAAAAAAACTCTACAATAAAAGGTTCACATGACAAATATAGGATAAACAAGAAGCAGACTCATTTTGAAGTCTTCAAATATGATCAGTATGTTAACGCAAAATAAATGGAAGAATATGGAGTAGACTCAATGCAGTGCAATCTACAGAGCTTTCCAATATCACTTGACAAGTGAAAGATGTATTCCTAACACAGTGTTCCTCTGCCCCCATGGCGATGTGAAAGGTTAAATAACCCTTTATTCATGTACCCAATTACAGCGCCAATGTCCCTCGGCACTGCGTCGCACCCCTCCTCCTCCGACGGGGAGGATGTAATGTCCAGTGTAGTCTCACTGAGTTAAACTATGTAAAACTTCAGGAAACACCGCTAGTGCCTGCCTGATAGACAGTTACTAGAGGCAGTCTTAGTACTTAGAAACCAAATGTAGCGTGTCTGAATGTAGGCCGAATATATGTATATGTTTTATACTGCAGTACTAAGGGGAACAGGGACAGTGCACCCAGACCACTTCAATGAAATTTAAGTGGTCTGGGTGCCTATACTGTTTACAAGTTTACATGCAGACCTGGAACTAACTGATGGTATAAGGCAAATTATACGTAAATGCCTGCTGACAAGTAGCATGGCTAAACAAGGCTTAAAAAAGTTAATGAGTGCTTGGCCGGACGTAACGGATAGTACTAGCCCAGATCGATAATTTAACTCAGCGGTATAAAAGACAAAATACCCTGGACTAAATATGTAGTCCACAGCCGAATGTACTGAATCGCGTGAACTTGCAGCATGGCTGAATGTTGACTGAATGCACTTGAATCAAGATGAAAATGTAGCGTGGCTGAATGTAGTCCACATGTACTGAACCAAATTAAAAGAACTGTCGCATGGGCAAATGTAGTTTAAATGTGCCAAGCTGAACACAAAAATTAGCACGGCAATAGGTATGACCGGAAAACTAAAAAAAAAAATTACGGAGCCAACACAAGATATACCTTGGCAAAATGTAGGTCGAACGTAATAAACCAGTGAGTATGTAGCATGGTTGAATGTAGGCCATACAAACTGGACCATATAAAAAGTAGGATGGCGAACGTATACTAAATGTAATACAAACTCATTATACTGGCACTGTAGGGTCATTAGGTCCCCCCCCCCCCCCCCACTTACCTTTCTCCAGCACAGGGCTCCTTCGGCGCTGGTGACCTCTCCTCCTACTGCTGACGTCAGCAACGAATGCGCATGCGCGGCAAGAGCCGCACGCATTCAAACCGCCCATCAGCGTCTTCTCACTGTGATTTTCACAGTGAGAATCGCGGAAGCGCCTCCAGCGGATTAACCCTCAATGTAAACATAGCAGTTTCTTTAAAACTACTATGTTTACAGCTGCAGGGTTAAAACCTGGGGGACCTGGCACCCAGACCACTTCATTGAGCTGAAGTGGTCTGGGTGCATATAGTGGTCCTTTAACCCCTTAAGGACACATGACATGTGTGACATGTCATGATTCCCTTTTATTCCAGAAGTTTGGTCCTTAAGGGGTTAACGTGGCCAAATGTATTACAACACATTGAATGTGTAGCAGGGCCGAACAAAGGTTTTTTTTTTTTTACCAACATGAACGGATTGCCATCATAAGTTGGGAAGCTTGCAAACCGAAAGTTGAGTGCGGTAACCTAGCAACCAGGTTTCAAAACTGGCAGAAAGTAAGTAAGGTGGAAAGAGGGTAGATATAGGCCACTACAAAAAAACAAACAAAAAAAAACAACAACTCCAGGCAAACTGCTTCTTCTGCACTGTTCGCTTGTTTGTTTTTCCCTCTCTCTCCGTGATCTTCACATATTTATATTTATGACCCTCTGCAAGAATAGTGTCTATGTTCTATAAAACCTGTGTCTTATCTGCACTTGTATCGCTTTAACCCCTGTATCACAGCTCAACTTAGAATTCTATATGTCATCTTGCTCAGAAATACTTTAGACCTGAGAAAAGTTGTTTCCCCGGAAAGCTTGTCATTAATAAAATTCTGTTAGTCCAATAAAAAAGGTATTACAAGATACACATTTTATCTGGTTGCACACACCTCCCCCCCCCTCCCCTATCTGTCAGGGAATTATTTATTTGTAATGCAATCTGGGTGAACAACGTGTGCCTAAATAGCACACCAAATAAAAATTTTAAAAAAACAAACAAACAGCAGGATACAAAAAAAAACAAACAAACCAGCAGCAGTAATTGAATGATACATGAAGTCAACATTCTGCTGGAGAGCACTTCCAGGCTGTGTCCAAAATGATAAAGAATTAACAATAAAATTGTGCAAAGCAGCCACACTGCAACTCTAATGATCATACTAGCTTTATACCATAACCACTTCACCACCTCACTAAACAGAATATACACAGCTGTTAGAGCAGTGTGTACATGTATAGAGTGGTGTGTGTATTCCCATGGTTATTATCAATGTTATTCCTGCTAATTTCCCTTTATTATATAGTTATATATTATATCCAGGGGTTCCTGAGCAGTGACAAGCACCAGGCCACACAGATCTATAGCTGGCACAGCTCCTCACCGGATAACCCGCTCCTTGGCTTGGCTCTGCCCGCTGAAGCGGACCCAGGAATCCATGAGTGATGGTCGGTGTCCCCGGGGCCGCGCACGCTGCCTGAGAGTTTAAAGATCACATTAGAGAGCAGCACTTCCGGCATGGAGACGGACTGACGGAGCCCGGCAGCGACCAAACCTCCTGACACATGGAAACGCGTTCTGTGCCAGGCTGCCTTCTGAAGGGGAATGTGTGTTAGATACACCAGTACATTTCTCATACAGATTCCACTTCTTATCCTTCCCCCCCCTCTTTATTTAAATAGTACCACAACCCCAAAATATAACTAAAAAATAAATTCATACATGCCAACAATCCCAAGTTTAGTGGGCAGTCCTAATAAGTAGTTTTTTTTTTTATTTAGTGTCCCAGTTCTGGGAACACTAGAGAAATGCCCCTCTAATGGAATCATAAGTATGCAAGGTATGTCCAGGCATACTCTAATGTAGGTCAAATTGTCCTACATTAAGTGCCTCCTTGTTTCTGCGGGCACCTTTGCATGCATTTGGGTTATTATTATTATTTTATTATTTATATAGCTTGTTATGGTTTTAAAGAGGGGGGAAAAAAAACATGTCTGTCTCTGTATACACCTAGCATTTTACCTGGCGGTATGATTATGTCAGGAATTTTGTACCAAAAGCGGTACCATTTTTTTGCATTTGAATTACCCGCCCAGTTCCGCCCCCATGAGCCTCTGCGGCTCACAGAGACGGAACCAGGAAGTCAGATGGAGGCATCCGCCGGGGCCCTCACCGGCAATCACAGCGCGGGGACATCGCTGGATCGCAAGGAGAAGTTAACCCCTTCAGGACGGAGTCAATAGTGCACGTTCTGATCAGAACAAAACGTAAACAAAAACTGGAATTTGCGCTATATGTCTGTTCACCCGTAGTTCCCCTCTTTCAAATTATATGCACCCACACTTATTATATATCATTTTGTTCAGGAGAAACAGGGCTTTAATCAATCATTAACTATTCATATACGGAACATCATTTATTATGAATAAAAGTAAAAAAAAATGTGAGAAAATAAGATTTTTTTTTAAATTTGCATTTCCGTCTGACATTTTAACTGTGAATGTCATAATACTGTTAGGTTTTACTGCAAAAAAATGCACATATTTGTAATCAGCGATGTCTCACGAGTACAACAGTACCCCCCATTAACAGGTTTTATGTTGTTTTGGAAAGTTACAGGGTCAAATATAGAACATTCCATTTTCAAATTGAAATTTGCCAGATTGGTAATGTTACCTTTGAGACGGTGTGGTAGCCCAGGAATGAGAATTACCCCCATAATGGCATACCATTTGAAAAAGTAGACAAGCCAAGGTATTGAAAGTGGGGTATGTTTAGTCTTTTTTAGTAGCCACTTAGTCACAAACACTGGCCAAAGTTAGCGTTCATATTTGTTTTTGTGTGAAAAAAGCAAAAAACGAATATTTGGCCAGTGTTTGTGACTAAGTGGCTACTAAGAAAGACTGGACATACCCCACTTGCAATACCTCGGGTTGTCTACTTTTGCAAATGGTATGCCATCATGGGGGTAATTCTCATTCCTGGGCTACCATACGCTCTCAAAGGCAACATAACCAATCTGGCAAATTTCAATGTGAAAAAAATGAAATGCAAGCCTTATATGTGACTCTCTAACTTTCCAAAACACCATAAAACCTGTACATGGGGGGTACTGTTATTCTCGGGAGACTTCACTAAACACAAATATTAGTGTTTTAAAACAGTAAAACATATTACAACAATAATATAGACCATAAAAGTGCAGTTCGCTTGTAAAAAATGCAAAAAAAGTCACTTTTACTTAAAATATCATCGTTGTAATACAATTTACCAGTTTGAAACACGAATACCGGTATTTGAGTTCAGCGAAGTCTCCCGAGTAAAACAGTACCCCCTATGTACAGGTTTTGTGGTGTCTTGGAGAGTTACAGGGTCAGTTACAGGGTCAAATATAGTGCTTGCGAATTCTCCCTGTGTTGTCAGGCATGTCAATAAAATTTTAATTAATCAAATCACATAATTACGTTAAAAGATTATTTAAATATACATGTAGAATTTTAATATATATGCATTTATAGGTATTTAAATTCTACGTGTATACTAATGTAATCTTTTATGTAATTATATGTATTTATCTATATATATATATTTGCGGTTATTTGTATTTTATATATATATATAGATATATATAGAATGTCATTCTAAGTGTATTTTGTTACCGATATATATATATATTAATAACAAAATACAGTTAGAATGAAATTACATATGCATATATAATTTATATTAAATTTTGTTTCAATATTTTATTTATTTATTTTATTATTTTATTTATGTATTATTTTAATTATACGTATTTATATATAATATATATATGTACATCTATTATATATATATATAATATATATATACATATTATATATATATATAAAAATATATTTAATTTATTTTTACACTTGTCTTTTTTTTTTTTTTTTATACTTCCCACCAGCAGGGGGACTGTCTGATATTTCAAACAGTCCCCCTGCTGGCAGATCCACAGCCAGCTATAGAGGGCCATGTGATCGCTCCCCACCCAATCCACCCAATCCTTCCCCCCTGCCCCGCCTTCTAAATACACACACATTCACTGACAGATACGCATACACTAGCTAACAGACACACACAGTCGGACACACACACACAGTCGGACACACACACTAACAAACACACACAGTCGGACACACACACACTAACAGACACACACAGTGAGACACACACTAACAAACACACACAGTCGGACACACACACTAACAAACACACACAGTCGGACACACACACTAACAGACACACACAGTGAGACACACACACTAACAAACACACACAGTCTGACACACACACTAACAAACATACACAGTCGGACACACACACACACTAACAGACACACACACTTACAAACACACACAGTCGGACACACACACACTAACAGACACACACATTAACAGACACACACTGTCGGACACACAGTCAGACACACACTAACAGACACACACACACACTAACACACACAGTCACAGACACACACAGTCACAGACACACACTAACAGACACACACACACACTAACAGACACACACACACACTAACAGACACACACACACACACTAACACACACACTAACACACACACACACTATCAGACACACACACTATCAGACACACACAGTCAGAGACACACACACACACTCACATTAACACATTTTTTTTTTTATTTACCCCCCCCCCCCCCGCCTCCCTACCTTTGGGAATGCTGGGGGTGGGGGGGTTCTCCCATTCCCTGGTGGTCCAGTGGCTGCAGGACGGCACTGGCGGGCAGGCTGGGCGGCCGGCGAGGGAGCTCTTCCCCTGAGCTCTCTGCTCAGCTCCCTCGCGCGCCGCCCGCAGAGTGAGGCTGGGAGGCGGAGCCGGAATATGACGTCATATTCCGGCTCCCAGTCTCACTCTGCGGGCGGCGCGCAAGGGAGCTGAGCAGAGAGCTCAGGGGAAGAGCTCCCTCGCCGGCCGCCCAGCAACCAGCAACCAGCCCAGCATGTCTGTTAGCCGCAAGGCTAACAAGACATTTGCCTTGGGCATTTGGGGGCTGCGTTTTTTTCCGCCCCCTGGAAAATGCCGCCCAAGGCAAATGCCTTGTTTGCCTCGCGGCTAATACGCCCCTGCCTGGGCTGTGAGGCAGTCCTCCCGAAGCGGATCGCGGCGGAGGTAAGTACATCTTACCTC
Organism: Pelobates fuscus; assembly: GCF_036172605.1. Classification (NCBI taxonomy): domain Eukaryota; kingdom Metazoa; phylum Chordata; class Amphibia; order Anura; family Pelobatidae; genus Pelobates; species Pelobates fuscus. The sequence continues at coordinate 92,857,156 of NC_086329.1, forward strand.
CGGGGGCTGGAAGCTGCCAGCTCTGTTATCTACCCCGAGCGTGACTCGGGGTTACCGCTTCTGGCAGCGAAAATTAACCCAGAGTCACGCTCGGGAATACCGCTAGGCTGGTTAAAGCAACACTAAAGCGTTAGGAATACAAATATGTCCCTGACCATAATATACAGTTGTCACCTTCTCCCTCCCCCCTTTTGGAATAAAGATTGATTTAAAAAGTAAAAGCTTGTTTTAATCGATCAATGCTTTCCTGTAAAGCCGGCTTGTGTCACATGACAGAGTTTTAATCGGTCAGTGTGGTGGTAGTCCCTCTAGTGGTTTTCAGTATGAGAGCTACTAGAAGCAGGGAGGTATTTACCACAAGGCAAACAAGGCATTTGCCTAGGGCGGCACTTTCGGGGGGGGGGGGGGGGGGGGGGGGGGGGCGCCATAAAATGCCACCCCTAGCTCCCAGACAAATGCCTTCTTTGCCTCCTTTTCTGGGGCTGTCCACCTTACTGTGAGTGGGTGAGTGAGTGTAGCTGTCAGTGTGTGTCTGTGAGTGAGAATGGGTGTGCCTGTGAGTGTGTGTCAGTGTGTGTATGTCATTTTATGTGTATCTGAGAGTGTGTGCCTGTCAGTGTGTGTCTGTCAGTGAAAGTGTGTGTTGGTTAAACAGTGTGTGCCAATGACTGTGTATCTGTCAGTGAGTGTATATCAGTACATGTATCAATAAGGGCATGTGTCTGTCAGTCAAAAAAATGGCCTTGACACGAATTGGGGGGCAAATTTAGATTTTGGGGGTGCCCAAATTTAGTTGTGCCTAGGGCAGCACAAATCCAAAATACACCACTGACTAGAAGCCACTAGAAATTGAATTTATTTATTTTTAAATCGCATTTTTTTTTTAGATCGATACAAGCCATTGTAATGTGTCTTTAAAGTACACTGAATATATTTAGAAATGTGTCTGCATATTAAGATATCTTGTTAATGTTGTAAATTACTATTTATGTAACTGAAAAGGTAAGTTCTGAAGTGAAATTGTTCCTGAATAGCCTCACAACCTGGCCATACATCCAGTCACACACTTTAAAACTATCATGTCCCTCTTTGGTCACCTGAATCATTGGAAGTTATAGCTCTAATTGCAATAACAGACACAATACATACATGTGCTCAGCAGGCGTTAAATCAGACTGATACAAAGTGAACACCAATAATAAACAACATAACATTTAAATAAATACATAATATATATAACACAGACTCAGAAGTGAAAAGGCTGTGATCTTGTATTTGGTTTACAAATAATACAAACAACACTTATTCACTTTATAACCAAACAACTCCGGTTTTTAAACCCCCAGAGCATTAACCAAACATCTCCGTCCTTAAACCCCCAGAGGATTAAAACATAACTCACCAGAGTTCCGCCCTAGTAGCCAGAACTTTAACCAAATGATCATAAACTCAGCTAGTCCACCCCCTTCAAGTTAGGCAGGTGACCTTAAACCCCAATAAAAGACCACGACAATTGAATAGGGAGGGAGGGCGGGGAAAACAGCTCCAGGTAGGTACAATTCTTCTGGAGCCAAAACTTACCTCAGGGCGCCTTATATATCGCTTTTTTTCCCGCCTCAGTGTACCCTCGCGGACAAGTGCTCCAATTAGAACACTGCTCGCGCGGACCCTGTTTTGAAAGACTCACGAGAGCACTGCAACAGCCGTTGCAAATGCCCTGGCGGTCATCGCTATTCGCGCCGCAGCCTAACCCCTGATTAACCCCGCAACGCACATGTGTACCTAGTCTATGGACCCCGTGCTCAATTTATGAGGGCTATAAGGAATAACTCTGGTGAAGTAATTAAACAGCAACAACTGATACAGATGAAGGAAAAGTTCCTTGAACGTGGATACAATGAAAAGATCCCGGAAAAAGCATTGGAAGAGGCACAGATTGCACCCAAGCTAAAGAAATCCACTGCTCCATTGATGATAACTCTTCCAATAATCTTTCATAACCAAGCGACGAAAATAACCAAAATAGTGACAAAGAATTGGAACATGCTGTCATGTGATGACACGCTCCCGAAAATATTTAAAGAGCCCACGAGGATATGTTATCACAGGACCAGGAACCTCAAAGATCTATTAGAAGACCGACCCTGAAGACAGTTATCTACAGCTCCAAAAACCACAAGTAAGAGGATGTGTTCGCTGTCTGGGATGCGTAACCTGTGGGCATATGGTCCCCTCTCGGAATTTTAGCCACCCACACAAAAATAAGACCTATAAAATTAAATATACAATTACCTGCAGAACGTCCTATGTGATTCATAACATTTCTTGCCCTTGCGGTTTAGTATATATTGGAAAGGCTGAAACACAATTATGTGATCGGATTAGAGGACATCGATCGAACATAAGGACGGCAAACAGAGACGGACGAACTGATAAACCAGTGGCAAAACATTTTTTAGAGTACAAACATCCACTTTCAACGTTGAAATTCGTGGCAATAGACCATGTACCACTGCCAAGAAGGGGAGGAGATAGAGGAAATGTATTGCCAAGAAGAGAGACATTCTGGATATAAGAGCTAAATACAGTGGCACCCAAAGGCCTAAACGAAATGATAGCATATCATCCGTTTATATGAATATTCAGAGATAGTTGGCCTCTAATGATAGATGTTTTTTTTTTTAGTAATTTTAAAAGTATAGTTAGAATATTTATGTCTATAATACACAGATTAAGAGTGATGTACAGTTGCAAGAAAAAGTATGTGAACGCTTTGGAATGATATGGATTTCTGCACAAATTGGTCATAAAATGTGATCTGATCATCTAAGTCACAACAATAGACAATCACAGTCTGCTTAAACTAATAACACACAAAGAATGAAATGTTGCCATGTTTTTATTGAACACACCATGTAAACATTCACAGTGCAGGTGGAATAAGTATGTGAACCCTTGGATTTAATAACTGGTTGAACCTCCTTTGGCAGCAATAACTTCAACCAAACGTTTCCTGTAGTTGCAGATTAGACGTGCACAACGGTCAGGAGTAATTCTTGACCATTCCTCTTTACAGAACTGTTTCAGTTCAGCAATATTCTTGGGATGTCTGGTGTGAATCGCTTTCTTGATGTCATGCCACAGCATCTCAATCGGGTTGAGGTCAGGAATCTGACTGGGCCACTTCAGAAGGCGTATTTTCTTCTGTTTAAGTCATTCTGTTGTTGATTTACTTCTATGCTTTGGGTCATTGTCCTGTTGCAACACCCATCTTCTGTTGAGCTTCAGCTGGTAGACAGATGGCCTTAAGTTCTCCTGCAAAATGTCTTGATAAACTTGGGGATTCATTTTTCCTTCGATGATAGCAATCTGTCCAGGCCCTGACGCAGGAAAGCAGCCCCAAACCATGATGCCCCCAACACCATACTTCACAGTTGGGATGAGGTTTTGATGTGGGTGTGCTGTGCCTCTTTTTCGCCACACATATTGTTGTGTGTTTCTTCCAAACTCAACTTTGGTTTCATCTGTCCACAGAATATTTTGCCAGTACTGCAGTGGAACATCCAGGTGCTCTTGTGCAAACTGTAAACGTGCAGCAATGTTTTGTTTAGACAGCAGTGGCTTCCTCTGTGGTATCCTCCCATGAAATCAAGTCTTGTTTAGTGTTTTACGTATTGTAGATTCGCTAACAGGGATGTTGGCATTTGCCAGTGACTTTTGTAAGTATTTAGCTGACAATCTAGAATTCTTCTTCACCTCATTGAGCAGTCTGCGCTGTGCTCTTGCAGTCATCTTTACAGGACGGCCACTCCTAGGGAGAGTAGCAGCAGTGCTGAACTTTCTCCATTTATAGACAATTTGTCTTACCGTGGACTGATGAACAGCAAGGCTTTTGGAGATACTTTTATAACTCTTTCCAGCTTTATGCAAGTCAACAATTCTTAATCGTAGGTCTTCTGAGAGCTCTATTGTGCGAGGCATCATTCACATCAGGCAATGCTTCTTGTGAAAAGCAAACCCAGAACTGGTGTGTGTTTTTTATAGGGCAGGGCAGCTGTAACCAACACCTACAATCTCATCTCATTGATTGGACTCCAGTTGGCTGACATCTCACTCCAATTAGCTCTTGGAGATGTCATTAGTCTAGGGGTTCACATACTTTTTCCACCTGCACTGTGAATGTTTACATGGTGTGGTCAATAAAAACATGACAACATTTCATTATTTGTGTGTTATTAGTTTAAGCAGACTGTGATTGTCTATTGTTGTGACTTAGATGATGATCAGATCGCATTTTATGACCAATTTGTGCAGAAATCCATATCATTCCAAAGGGTTCACATACTTTTTCTTGCAACTGTACATACTGACAGACATACACAAACAGACATACATACACACATACAGACATACACCTAATTTTTCAGCCACCCTCCACTTCCTGCGCGGAGTAAGCAGCATTTGCGGTGCAGCCGCATTTAAAATTATTTTTATTTTTTTTAAAGGGGCCCGGTCGCGCTATTACAGGCTGACGGGGCCCTTGAAGATATAGGGCTCATCGGGTGGCCCTTAATGCTTGGGCCACCTGATGGGCCCTGGTGCAGATGCACCTGCGGCAGTTTCGCCGCTCCACGTGGGGCCTGGCCGGCCGGGCCCGTGACAACCATCATGGTTGTCACCCCCTGATGGCGGCCCTGTAAGTGACCCATAGGTTAAAGAGGCGGTGACCGTGGCAGTGTAGGTGGAAGCAACGGTGGAGGAGGAGGAGGTAGCCAACACTGTTTTTTATTTGTTTGTTTGTTGTTGTTTTTTAATTGGGGTAGCCCCAAAAATATTAGGACATATAAAAAAAGAAAACTGTTCCGCAGAGCGACTGACCCATGCGTGCTGCAGCTGAAACTCCACTATTGCCTGCTGCTGCTCGCACAGTCTCATGAGGCGGTGAGTGGGAATGCCGAAGTTACGCTGCAGCGCAGACAGGCGAGCAGCAGCAGGGTGAGAACGCCAAAAGCACGAACAGACGGTCCGCACTTTCTGCAGCAGCTCTGATATATCTGGGTATTCACCGTGGCGGTGTAGGTGGAAGGGGCGGTGGAGGAGAAGGAGGTAGCCAACACTGTTTTTTTTTTTATTATTATTATTTGTTTTTTTATTGGGGTAGCCCCCAAAATATTGGAACAGAAAACAAATAATAAGTGCACTTGAGTATAACAATGGCTGGGTGAGGCCGGTATAAATGTCTATTCTGCACAAGGTACAGACAAGTCTGGTGGGATCCATGCCTGGTTCATTTTAATAAACGTGAGCTTGTCCACGTTGGCTGTGGACAGGCGGCTGCGCTTGTCTGTGATAACGCCCCCTGCCGTGCTAAACACACGTTCAGACAATAAACTGGCTGCAGGGCAGGCCAGCACTTCCAAGGCATAAAGGGCAAGCTCAGGCCATGTGCCCAATTTGGAGACCCAGAAGTTGAATGGGGCAAACCCATGAGTCAGTACGTGTAGGCGTGTGCACACGTACTGTTCCACCATGTTGCTGAAATGCTGCCTCCTGCTAAGACGTTCCATATCAGATGGTGGTGCTGGTTGTTGTGGCGTGCTGACAAAACTTTTCCACATTTCGGCCATGCTAACCTTGCCTTCTGAGGTGCTGGTGGTGCCCCAGCTGCATTGGCAACCTCTTCCTCCTTCTCTGCCTTCGCCTTGTGCTTCCACTGAGCCCCCGGTTTCAGTTGGGAATGCCCTCAGCAGCGCATCTACCAGCGTGCGCTTGTAGTCGCGCATCTTCCAATCATGCTCCAGTGAGGGAATTAAGGACGGCACGAAATGCTTGTAACGGGGATTCAGCAGGGTGGCCACCCAGTAATCAGCACAAGTTAGAATGTGGGCAACTCGGCAGTCGCGCAGGCACTGCAGCATGTAGTCGCTCATGTGTGCCAGGCTGCCCAGAGGCAAGGACAAGCTGTCCTCTGTGGGAGGTGTATCTTCTGTGTCCTCCGTATTCGCCCAGCCACGCTCCAGTGATGCCCACGAGCTGCGTTGCAACTGACCCGTGCATGCTGCATCTGAAACTCCACTATCGCCTGCTGCTGCTCGCACAGTCTCTCCAGCATGTGCAAGGTGGAGTTCTACCTCGTGGGCATGTCGCATATGAGGCGGTGAGCGGGAAGGACGAAATTACGCTACAGCACAGACAGACAAGCAGCAGCAGGGTGAGAACACCGAAAGCGCGCACAGACAGCCCGCACTTTCTGCAGCAGCTCTGCTATATCTGGGTAGTTTTTCAGGAACTTCTGCACCACCAAATTCAGCACATGCACCAGGCAACGGTTGTGCGGAAAACCGGCTAGGCCCAGAGCTGCTACGAGATTTCTATGGGGACCAGGTTTGCACCCAGTTATGCTAACCTCTTTATGGCAGAATGGGAGTCCACGGCCATTTTTGGAGAGCATGACTGGAAGGCAAACCTACTTTTTTTTTAAATCAAAACAATAATGGTATAGTTCTAACACATGAATACAGTCAATCTTTTATAATTTTTTAGATTTGGAAATTTGTATTCAAGACAATCAGGTTCATACAAAAACTTTTTTTTAAAAGTATGTACAAACAATGTAATAGATATGTCAAGCTGTCACTATAAACTGTGGCTCCATGGAATACCCAAGAGTCAATTCCTCCACCTCCGAAGGAATTGCTCTTTGATTTTGAGGCTCAATCCCAAATGTTATTAAGCAAATTCTCCCCCCAAAAAACTATCCCTTAGACAACTTGAATCATACTATAAAAAACATTAGGGAAAAAGAGAGACTAGACCTTGCAACAAATGGATTAAATCATCCATTACACAAAGAACATACCCTATAAAAAATGTATTCACTGCAACACAAAGAACGTTATTTATTTATTAGAATGTCCATGTGGCCTTCAATATGTCAGTATGACTACTAGGGAATTAAAAACCAGATTGACTGAACACTGCTGAAACATCCTAAAAGGTTATGAAAACCACTCAGTATCTAAGCATTTTTTAAAACACGGATAAAACCCTAAACTTCTTTAATGCATAGGTATTGATACCTGCAGTGTCCCTTGGAGAGGTGGTGATATCAAAAAAATCCTAGGGAGCAAAGAGATGGAATGGGCATTTAATCTAAAGACTCTTGCCCCACAGGGTCTCAAAATAGATTTTGATCTTTTTAATTTCCTATAAGTCCCTTTTTTCAGATATTCCTGCTTGTTTTTATATTTTATACTTTTTATCTTATTTTATTTCTGATTTTAATTCCATGTTTATAATTATATTTAATTTTATTTTTATTTCAATCTTATTTTTATTTAAATTTTTATTATTATTTTTATGTTTATTTTATTTTTTCTAATTTCAATTTTTTTCATTTTTTGATCCAGTTCTTGGAAGTATTCTTCCTGATCGTCCATCTATTATTTATAAGAAGGGTCAAAATCTTAAAGATTTAGTTGCTCCCAGTTACCCTAGAAAAGACATCCCTAAAAAGAAAGCTGTCTCATACACAAAGGGATCTAAGGGATGCCAAATGTGCCGGGCTTGTTCAAGAATGAACCTAGGTCTAACTCTTCAGTTCACAAGTTATACCTCTGGAATCACCTTCCCAGTGAAGTCCAGTATTGGATGCCACACGGATTTTGTGATTTATTTATTGCAGTGTCCGTGTGGCAAACAGTACGTGGGAAAAACAAAAAGACCCCTGAAAGTACACCTCATGGAACATATTAACAATATAAGGAAAGGCATAACAACCCATTCAGTGCCAGTTCACTGTAACACATGCCAGGCCTTTAATTGGAGAGATTTTAAGGGTTGTGGTATAGAACATGTACCCTCCCATTGGAGAGGAGGAAACAGGGAATTGAAATTAGCACAACGGGAGACCTATTGGACCTATTAAACTAAGGGTTTAAATATAGATGTGGATCTGGCTAGCTTTATGGTATAATGTTATTTTCCTTTTTACTATAGATGTTCTTTTATCCAAAGGGGGATTTCCATCTTCTGCCATATAGATTTTTCTCTAGATTTATATTATATATTTTTTTCAATTGGTTTTTCATTTCATTTTCATTTTTAATTTTATTTTTATTATTATTTTTATTTTATTTCATATTTTTTATTTTTTATTTAAATTTTATTTTATTTTTATCTTTATATTTACATTTATACTTACTTTTATTTTCACTTTTATTTTTATTTTTATTTTCACTGTTATATTTATCTTTATCATTAATTATACTTTTTTTATTTTCATTTTACTTTCTTTTTACATTTTTAAATTTTATTTTCAAATTTAATTTAATTTTTATTTTTATTAATATTTATTATTTATTTTCATTTTTATTTTTATTTTAATTTTTAATTTTTATTTATATTATATTATTTTTTTCACTTATATTTATTTTCATTATTGTTCATTTGATTTTCAAATATATTTCACTATTTAATTCATATATTTTATTATATTGGTTAGAAACTGGCAGAGGATGTACATCTCATTGCTCTATTGGATGATGGCACATTTTTTTGTTATTTATATGTCTCTGTTTGTATTATGAGAGTCTGTTAATTGATTATTGTCATTATTCGAGATTATTTTCAGTTATTCAGCCATTTGAGTGGTTTTTCATTTTTGGAACGCATATATCGAATCTTGGAACGCAACGTCAGCGTCATGACGTCTGTTGCTGTCCGCAACCGGAAATACGTATGTGGAACGCAACCGGAAACGGACATTTGGAACGCAAAGTAATATTATACAGACGGACGGACAACAGCTGCTTTTTTGCAGCTTTTCAAGTGAAAACCATCTGGAGGCAATATGTCCTTATTGGAGAGGTGGTTCCAGGAGATAATTCTCCAATCAACACACGGACTGGTTGTATTTAAGGGACTCTGTTGGGGGTGGGATTATGCATGCTTTGTATTTTATACTATTGTTTAAACTGCAGAATTATCTCTGATGAAGTCCAAGTTGTATGGACGAAACGCGTTAGATTGCAGTTAATTTTAAATTTTATTGATTGATTTTTTAAGGCTATCTATTGCCTTTGAATAAAACATTTTTTACATTCCAACTGGCATACTCCCATTTCTTGGAAAGACAGAGTAACCTACCCGTGGAAGGCGAATACCATTTCAGCCCATTGTGGGCTTAAAGGCGCATTACTCTACACTATTTCGTGAGTGCAATCATTGTGGGTTAAATCCAATTATTGTTATTGTACTTCACCATGTGCTATGTATTCTTTTGTTTTTTAGTTATTCAGCTGTATCCCATTTTTGTTCATTCACATATCTGTATTTGAGGTTCGTTTGGGGGAAACCTCTTGGGAAGCTGTATCCATCTTACACGCAGTTAAGTACCTCTGCATATTCCTACCATTGAGTTGGTTAGGTGTATTTGTGTATTTTTTTCTTCTTTATACATATACTGATGGAGTTGCGCTGTGCACACCTGATTTTGTCCACCAATTGGTTGTGCAGGGAAGGTATGGCTCACCTGGAAAAGTAGCGGCGGCTGGGAACCACGTACTGTGGGACAGCCACCGCCATCAGGTTTTCAAAACTGTCCGTCTCCACCAGACCGAATGACAGCATTTCAAAGGCCATGAATTTTAAAATGCTGGCATTCAGGGCCAGGGATCGCGGGTGACTAGGGGGTACTTCATCTTTTTCTCCAGTGTTTGAGAGATTGACAGCTGAAAGCTTCCATGGGACAGTGTGGCGATGCTTGGGGACGGTGGCGGACGTGGTGGCGTTGCTACCACATCCTCTGTTTGCAGGGTGGCAGGTGCCACTGTGACTCCAGAGGTGGATGAAGAGGCCGAGACAGCAGCAGAAGAGGAAGCAGAAGGAGCCTGATACCTTTCTTGGTTTTTGAGGTGCTTACTCCACTGCAGCTCGTGCTTTGCATGTAGATGCCTGGTCATGCAGGTTGTGCTCAGGTTTAGCACGTTTATGCCTCGCTTCAGGCTCTGATTGCACAGCGTGCAAACCACTCGTGTCTTGTCATCAGCACATTGTCTGAAGAACTGCCACGCCAGGGAACTCCTTGAAGCTGGCTTTGGTGCTCGGTCCCTGGGTGCGGTGGGCAGTAGCAGGCGTACCGTCTAGGGGACGGCTGCTCCGCTTTTGCACCCTGTTCCCTCTTATGCGGTGCTGGTGCCTCTGTGCGACCACCGCCTCTTCCTCCAAACTGGACACGTCACTCGCATGACCTTCATTCCATGTGGGGTCTAGGACCTCATCATCCTCCACATCATCTTCCACCCACTCCTCAACCCTGCCCTCCTTGCCGGTCTGCACACTGCCAAAAGTCACAGCAGTTGGCACCTGTGTTTCGTCATCATCAGAGACGTGCTGCGGTGGTCTTTGCATGTCCACATCCTGGCACATAAGTGGTTGTGCATCAGTGCACTCAATCTCTTCCACTTCTGGGGCAGGGCTAGGTGGATGGCCCACGGAAACCCCGCCAGCAGAGTCATCAAAAAGCATAAGAGACTGCTGCATGACTTGTGGCTCAGACTGCTTGGCTGATTTGCAAGGTGGTGAGGTGAAAGACAGATGGCCATGGGCTGCAGGTGACAACTCTAAGCTTTCAGCAGGGGACCGGGTGGGGGACAATGTGCAGGAACTGGAGGCAGTGTCAGCCATCCAATCTACTATCGACTGTACTTGTTCTGGCCTCACCATTCGTAGAGCAGCATTCGGGCCTACCAAATAACGCTGAAGGTTCTGTTGCGTACTCGCACATGAGGAAGGTGTTTCACTTGTGCGTTTAGCTGGCACAGATCAACCACGTCCTCTCCTTGCAACAGGGATTCCACCAATACCAGCAGCACCACGACCAGACCTTATTTGACGCTCTCCTCATTCTTTGCATTCACCCACCAAACTAACAGAAGTTTTATGTCAAACGACAATGTAACCGCCAATAGCCAACAATTTTATTTTGTTTGTTTGGTGTGTTTCTTTTTTTTTATTGGACTGCAAGAAATGCACCGCAGGCCACAAATGTACTATTTAGCACCAAAAAAAAAATAGAATTTTTGAAAGTGCGATGTAACCACAGTATTTGACGCTTCTATTTGACTCTCAGATATGAAGTGCACCCCACTAATGTACTATTTAGCAGTTTAGCACCAAAACAATTAGAATGTTTACAATTGCACTGTATCCGCACTATTTGACGCTTCTATTTGACTCTCAGATATGAAGTGCACCCCACTAATGTACTTTTTAGCACCCAAAAATGTTTACGTTTTAAAACTGCAATGTGATAACAGTATTTGACGCTTCTATTTGACTCTCAGATATGAAGTGCACCCCACTAATGTACTATTTAGCACCAAAAAAATTGACTTTTTAAAACTCCGATGTAACCGCAGTACTTGACGCTTCTATTTGACTCTCAGATATGAAGTGCACCCCACTAATATACTAGTTTGCAGAATTCTTTCCTAAGCTGTCCCTCACAGCGGCAGCATCCTCTCCCTACACTAATAAGAACTCATGTGCGTGCGGCGCTACGCGACTCCAGCTTATATATAGAGGCTGGGTCACATGCTGCACTGGCCAATCACAGCCATGCCATTAGTAGCCATGGCTGTGATGGCTTCGAAGGGCACACGAGTCAAACGCTTGTTGATTGGCTGCCCTGCAGCGTTTCAAAACGCGCCATTAAATCGCAGAACACCGAACTCCAACCCGAACATACAGTTATATGTCCGTGTTCGGGTCCGGGGTCCAAAAAACGTAATGTTTACAGTACGGATTCGCTCAACCCTACCCAGGTAACTTTTTTTTTCTTAAGTTGTTTATTTGCCTGTCATTTAAATGCTGTTTTAATTTTCAATTGTATTTCATTTCCATAGACATCATGCAGTCAGCCATTTTTCTTACATCATAGATCATCAGGTTCTATTGTGATGTCACCAGATAACACATTGTGATGTCACTGACCAGATAACAGATAACCCTGTTACTGCTGGTTACACTGGCATTTCACAAGCAGTTTCATTGCAGTGAGATGATATACAGAGACAATGGGTAACGTTATTTCTACGATTGAACGTCCCCTGGTTTCATGGCTGGCGGGTACGCTACCCCCACCCAGGAATTCTACTAAAAAAGAATTCAGAAAACAGCCAAACATCCAGCCTTCTACGGACAGGTAAGTGGATAGCGGCTGCAGGTATATTAGAAGATGGGGGTCAGAGTTTGATAAAGAGTAGAATAAAGGATGGTTTATTAATGGGCATCATTTCTATAAATAACACCGCGTTCCTGTAGATTGAATTGTGCTGTCATTATATGAATGGGAGTAAAATCCTTAAAATGTAAATTTGAGTTTCACCTTTTAGTTATTTTTCTTAACTGATGAGATAAAAAAATGAACACAACAATGAATGTGTTTAGCTTAGCCCATTTGTAGTGATTGATATCAAATAAGCAGGCATTATATACAGGGGTGTAGAAAAAAAAGGACAATATATAGGAATTAATAAAGGTGTTTTGAGTCCATAATCAGACAGCACCATCCTGGGATGAAATGAGTCTTGAAGAGTTTCACAGGTTTTACACATTAAATCAAATTATTTAACCATTACAATATAACCCAAATAACAATGCATAATATATAATGACGTATTTTATCATCTCCTAAACACACTCAGTTATTTCAAACACAAAACATCAAATGTATGAAATATGAGACTTCACTAATCACTTTTTCTTTCCTAACTAGGCTACCTCTTAAATCAGAGCCCCAGACATTCCCCCAATTATCAACTAATCTGGATATTTCTCCAGAAACTGAGAAGGGGAAGAGATGGGAGCCACGGGAGCAGAATGGTGGGTTTGTGGAAGAAACTCTAAAATGTTGCCAACAAGGCACAGAGAGACGTCGCCTTCCCCCTTCTGTTTATTCTAAATTTGCTGTGCTTGACAAAAGGTAAATACTATATGATCACATTAACAAATTGCGAAAATAACCTCTAGGCTGGTGCTGTAAGAATTAGCCTGACCTTTTTTGTTTTTGTGTTTTTCTTCAAAAGCTTTAGGCATTATGATACTTTCTACTATGACAGATATAGAAAAGAGGAGAAGAAACCCGATGTACCATACTATATTCGGGTGACTCCAAAAAAATCCAACTTGGAAATTCGTTATGCTCGACCACCTAGGTAAGTGTATCACGAGACACAGAATGACCAACCATAATTTTATAAGGTTATCCAAATACAACTGCAATATTCTGGTTCTCTCACTGGCTGTCTGTGTACACAGGAAACCAATGAGAGAAGAACCACAGATAGAGAAAGATGTCAATGGTCTTTCTGAGCCAACATCACATATCACTGGGGAGTACTACAGCAAGTGACTTACCAGGAATTACCTAATTTCTATAAGATATGTATTTTAATATAAACAGAAGCTTTAATGGTACAAAGTAAACTATTTACTGGAATTACTGTAACCAGAATGTAATATATGTAACATAAATGACCTGATAGTGTCACTACAAGCTGTGCAATAATGACTAATAGATAACGAGTGATAGGGTAGCTGATGGACTGAAAGTGAGAGGAAAGCTAAAGAGGAATAAGATAAGTGACAGAATGGGCTGATGGATGGAAAGGGAGAAAAGGATATAATTGTTACAACTGTATTTTAACTTTTCCTATTTTAATTGCAGGGACCCATTCATATTCTCTAAGGTGAAGCCTAAATTACTTCCAAAACAATACAAAACAACTAAAAAGGCTAAAAGTGGAAATTATTGTGCAGAGTGTCATAAACAGGATAATATTCTACAGCCTGAACCTGTCACAAGTCAGCCTTCTACGGACAGGTAAGTGGACAGTTGCTTCAGGAATGTTAGATGGGGTTATTGGAAGATGGGGATCAGAGTTCGATGGAGATTAAATTAAAGTTTGGTTTGTTAATGGGCATCATTTCTGTAAACAGAACTTCCCAGTAGATTTAATAATGTTATCTTTAAATGAATGGTAGTAATCTAAGCGGTAAAATGCTTAAAATTGAATTTGAGTTTCACCTTTTTAGTTATTTTTTCTAAACAGATGAGATAATAAAATGAACAAATCCATGAATGTGTGCAGCCTAGCTCATTTGTAGTGATGGCAATTGAAATAAATAAGCAGGCATGATATACAGGGGTGTTAAAAAAAGTTAAAAATATTGCAATTAAAGGGACACCATAGTTACCAGAACAACTACAACTTAATGTAGTGGTTCTGGTGTCTATAGTCTTTCCCTGCAGGTTTTTAGTGTATAAAATGTCTTTACATTGCTCCTTAGGGACACCTCCAGTGGCAGTCACTCAGACAGCCACTATAGGCGCTTCCTGTGGCAGTGCTGCAGAGTGTGTAGCACTGACATTCAGCGTCTCCACTCTCTACATGGAGACACTGAACATTCTTATCAAGATGCATCAATTTATGATTGGCCATGGCAGCATTGCCCCCAGCATGCCTCCTTGGTTGAGATAATCAAAATTGACTAACTCGGTCAATCCAATGCTTTCTTAAGGTAAAGCATTGGATTGGCTGAGATCATCAATTCTGATTATGTCAACTAAGAAGGCAGATCGGGGGTGGGGCCAGATGTGAGGAGCCCTGCGTGGAGCTGGAAAAAGGTGAGATTTAACCTTTACTTTAGGGGGGCTGAGGCCCTAAATAGTGATATTAGAACTATAGTGTCCGGAATACATATTTGTGTTTCTGACACAATAATTCCCTAATTTATTAAATGTGTTTTGAGACCCCAAATAGACAGCACCATCCTGGGATGAAATGCAGGATGTAATTAGTCCAGACGTGTCAAAGGTTTTACACATCAAATTGAATTATTTAACCATTACAATACAACCCAAATAGCAATGCATAGTATCCAATGGCTTCTTGTATCATCTCCTAAACACACTCTGTTATTCCAGAGATATAACATCAATTTATTAATGACCTTTTTGTTTTTTGTGTGTTTTTCTTCTAAATCTTTAGACATTATAATAACTATGTCAGATTTGGAAAAGAGGAGAAGATTCCCGATGTACCATACTATATTCGGGTGACTCCAAGAGAAACTAACCAACTAATGACAAATGCTCGGCCACCTAGGTAAGTGTATCATGAGACACAGAATGACCGACCATAATCCTATAACGTTATCCAAATAAACCTTCAGTGTCCTCAGTAAACCAATACTCTGGTTCTCTCACTGGCTGTCTGTGTACACAGGAAACCAATGAGAGAAGAACCACAGATAGAGAAAGATGTCAATGCTCTTTCTGAGCCAACATCACAAATCTCAAATTGGAATATTTAATCATTACAATATGACCCAAATAATAACCTATAATATATAATGGCTTTTTCTATAATTTCCTAAACACATTCTGTTATTCCAGAGATATAACATCAATTTATTAATGAGCTCTTTGTTTTCTGGTGTGTTTTTCTTCAAAATCTTTAGACATTATAATAACTATGTCAGATTTGGAAAAGAGGAGAAGATTCCTGATGTACCATACTATATTCAGGTGACTCCAAGAGAAACTAACCAACTAATGACAAATGCTCGGCCACCTAGGTAAGTGTATCATGAGACACAGAATGACCGACCACAATCCTATAAGGTTATCCAATTAATTCTTCAGTGTCCTCAGTAAACCAATACCCAGGTTCTCTCACTGGCTGTCTGTGTACACAGGAAACCAATGAGAGAAGAACCACAGATAGAGAAAGATGTCAATGCTCTTTCTGAGCCAACATCACAAATCTCAATTTGGAATATTTAATAATTACAATATGACCCAAATAATAACCTATAATATATAATGGCTTTTTCTATCATTTCCTAAACACACTCAGTTATTCCAGAAATATAACATCAAACGTGTTAAATATGAAACTCCAATAATCACTCTTTCTTTCTTAAACAGGCTACCACTTAAAGCAGAGTCCCATACATTCCCCCAGGTATCAACTAATCTGGAAATCTCTCCAGTTCCTGAGAATGGGAAGAGATGGAAGCCACAGGAACAGAATGAGGGGTTTGTGGAAGAAAGCCTAAAATGTTGCCAAAAAAGCACAAAGAGACTTTGCCTTCCCCCTTCTGTAACATCTAAATTTGATGTGCTTGATAAAAGGTAAATACTGTGTGATCACATTAATCAAAGGGGAGACATCTTCTTTTTTTTCTATTGTTGATGTTTGTTTTAACAAATTGAGATTTTAGCCTCTCCACTGGGTGCTGGAAGAATTAGCCTGACCTTTTGTTTTCTGGTGTGTTTTTCTTCAAAATCTTTAGACATTATAATAACTATGTCAAATATGGAAAAGAGGAGAAGATTCCCGATGTACCATGCTATATTCGGGTGACTCCAAGAGAAACCATCCAACTAATGACATATGCTCGGCCACCTAGGTAAGTGTATCATGAGACACAGAATGACCGACCATAATCCTATAACGTTATCCAAATAAACCTTCAGTGTCCTCAGTAATCCAATACCCTGGTTCTCTCACTGGCTGTCTGTGTACACAGGAAACCAATGAGAGAAGAACCACAGATAGAGAAAGATGTCAATGTTCTTTCTGAGCCAACATCACAAATCTCAAATTGGAATATTTAATAATTACAATATGACCCAAATAATAACCTATAATATCTAATGGCTTCTTCTATCATTTCCTAAACACGCTCAGTTATTCCAGAAATATAACATTAAACATGTGAAATATGAAACTCCAATAATCACTCTTTCTTTCCTAAACAGGCTACCTCTTAAAGCAGAGCCCCAGAAATTCCCCCAGGTATCACCTAATCTGGATATCTCTCCAGATCCTGAGAAAGGGAAGAGATCGGAGCCACAGGAACAGAATGAGGGGGTTGTGGAAGAAAGTCTAAAATGTTGCCAAAAAAGCACAAAAAGACTTTGCCTTCCCCCTTCTGTTACATCTAAATTTGTTGTGCCTGATAAAAGGTAAATACTGTGTGATCACATTAATCAAAGGGGAGACATCTTCTTTTTTTTCTATTGTTGATGTTTGTTTTAACAAATTGAGATTTTAGCCTCTCCACTGGGTGCTGGAAGAATTAACCTGACCTTTTGGTTTTTTTTGTGTATTTTTCTTCAAAAGCTTTAGACATTATAATAACTATGTCAGATATGGAAAAGAGGAGAAGATTCCCGATGTACCATACTATATTCGGGTGACTCCAAGGGAAACCATCAAACTAATGACATATGCTCGGCCACCTAGGTAAGTGTATCATGAGACACAGAATGACCATCGATAATCCCATAAGGTTATCCAAATAAAACTGCAGTGTAATCCAATACCCAGGTTCTCTCACTGGCTGTCTGTGTACACAGGAAACCAATGAGAGAAGATCCACAGATAGAGAAAGATGTCAATGGTCTTTCTGAGCCAACATCACAAATCACTGGGGAGTACTACAGCAAGTGACTTACCAGGCATTACCTAATTTCTATAAGATATGTATTTTAATATAAACAGAAGCTTTAATGGTACAAAGTAAACTATTTACTGGAATTAGTGTAACCAGAATGTAATATATGTAACATAAATGATCTGATAGTGTCACTACAAGCTGTGCAATAATGACTGATAGATAACGAGTGATAGGGTAGCTGATGGACTGAAAGTGAGAGGAAAACTGAAGAGGAATAAGATAAGTGACAAAATGGGCTGATGGATGGAAAGGGCGTAAAGGACATAATTGTTACAACTGTATTTTAACTATTCCTATTTTTTAATTGCAGGGACCCATTCATTTTCTCTAAGGTAAAGCCTACATTACGCCCAAAGCAATATAAAACAACTAAAAAGGCTACAAATGCCCACGAAAAAGAAGTAGACAAAAATGAAAATGAAAAAAAGTATTCTGCAGAGTATTGTAAACACAATATTATTCCACAGCCTGAACCGGTCACAGGTCTAGAGGATATTCCCTGTCACTTGCTGCAGGCAAGATCTCTAGAGCCTACAGAGATTATCACACATCTAGAAGACAACACTTCTCTAGAATGCCTTGTTTCTACTATCGTACCTCATACAAGTGGATTGACAGAGGAGTTGCCAGTAAACCTTGGTCCGCCACAGTCCACTTTAGATTTTCCACCTGAGCCTATGAATCTAGATTCTCAGAACCCAGTTACAGCTATTTTACTACAGCCTACCTTTCTAGAGCCTACAGAGGTTATCACACATCTAGAAGACAACACTTCTCTAGAATGTCCTGTTACTACTATCGAACCTCATACAAGTAGATTAACAGAGGAGTTGCCAGTAAACTTTGGTCAGCCACAGTCCACTTTATGTTGTCCACATGAGCCTACAAATCTAGATTCTCAGAACCCAGTTACATTTATTTTACTACAGCCTACCTCTCTAGAGCCTACAGAGGTTATCACACATCTAGAAGACAACACTTCTCTAGAATGCCCTGTTACTACTATTGAACCTCATACAAGTGGATTGCCAGAGGAGTTGCCAGTAAATCTTGGTCAGCCACAGTCCACTTTACATTGTCCACCTGAGCCTGCAAATCTAGATTCTCAGAACCCAGTTACAGTTATTTTACTACAGCCTACTTCTCTAGAGCCTACAGAGGTTATCACACATCTAGAAGACAACACTTCTCTAGAATGCCCTGTTACTACTATCGAACCTCATACAAGTATATTGACAGAGGAGTTGCCAGTAAACCTTGGTCAGCCACAGTCCACTTTGGATTGTCAACCTGAGCCTATGAATCTAGATTCTCGGGAGGCTTTTAAAGATCAAGATCCAGGTATTCTTCTAGTGGGCCCAGTTTGTCCTGCCAAATCAGGCACTGGTGAAATGTTAGAGGAGCTGCCAGTAAAGCTTGGTCAGCCACAGTCCACTTTGGATTGTCAACCTGAGCCTATGAATCTACATTCTCGGGAAGCTGTCAAGGATCAAGATCCAGGTATTCTTCTAGTGGGCCCAGTTTGTCCTGCCAAATCAAGCACTGGTAAAATGTTAGAGGAGCTGCCAGTAAGCTCTGACACTGTGATTTATCACTCCGAAACTACTTTGGATTGCCCCACTGTTCAGCCAGAGGAGTTGCTTCTAATTATTCAAGAGGGCACCCCTGAGGAAGAGCAAAATGAGATGAAGAATAATCAGCCAGGAACACATGCGAGTCTGAGCAGTGACCATGAAGAGCAGCCATTGTCAGAAGACAAAGAAAAAGAACCTCCTACTGAGGCTGATATCGTTCGAAAGAAAAGCCAAGACCTTCCAGTACCTGTACTCCAAGAGAAGACAAATATTAAAACAAAGGTAGAAAGGATACACTATGACAGGGATTCTTTGCTTAAATTTAAATCTATTACACAGGAGCCAAGGGACTTGTCTGAAATTGCTCAACTCTACCAAGGAATGCTCATTAGACCTCACCTTCGACCACGATTTACCAGCAGGAAATGTACACCTCTAACTGGAAATGTATTCCACCCTGCTAAGGATAATTACAGATTGCCATGTGGAATGGGCCAAATGAGGTCTCAGCAGGGTCCTTGTAAGGAACCTCGCAAAATCCTTAATGTAACTGAGAATGTAAAACAGCATACGTCTGAAAAGGCTTGGAAACCTCCCATGAAAAGGACAAACGAAGATCCGACTATGGCCAAGGCTCAAGAATTGGTTCGCAAAGTTCGGAGTATTCTAAATAAAATCACACCTCAGACATTCCAGCACCTAATTAAGCAAGTGAAAGAGCTCTCTGTAGACACAGAGTATCAACTAAAAAGTGTTGTAGAAGTCATATTTGAAAAAGCAGTAGTAGAGCCACATTTTGCTGTTGTATACGCCAACATGTGCAACTGGCTAATGATGGTTGAGGTCCCAACAGAAGACAAGCCTGAAGAAAGCATTACATTCCGTAGGCTGCTAATAAGACTCTGCCAGAAGGAGTTTGAGAGAGGTGAAAATGGGAATGAAAGAACTGAGAAACTGCAAAAGGAACTGGATGCTGCCACGTCACCGAGAGAAAAGACTCGACTAAAAGAAGAATTGAGTGATGCTTGTAGTAAAGCACGCAGGCGATACCAAGGAAACATCAAATTTATTGGGGAGCTATTTAAGTTAAAATTTCTCTCTGAAGACACCATGAAAGACTGCCTAATGAAACTACTGCACAGAAACAGCGAGGAGTCCATGGAATGTATTTGCCTTTTGCTCACTACAATTGGAAAATCCTTGGAAAATGGACAGTGTCGCTTGGACAACTATATCAGCAAGATTGACATCTTTATTAAAAAACAGAAAACCTCTTTGCGGATTCGATTTTTGGTGCAGGATGTGATGGAATTAAGAAGTAATAACTGGGTACCTCGACATAAACCTCAGGGACCGAAAACAATAGATGAAATCCATAAAGAGGTAGAACTGGAATCTAGACGAAAAGAGCAGTGAAAAAAAAAGACTACTCATTGCAAGGACACATGGATAAACACAACGTATGCACAGGGACAAGGCTGTAGATTTATTCCCATAAATACATTCAAAATCATTCAGGCAGCAACACCAACTTTTATGCACAGAGAAACTTATATGCACAAGCACAAACATTTATTCAAAGATAAATTCAGACAATCATGCAAAGTCAAACACAAACAGTCATACAATGCCTATCGGCAGCTTTAACACTTGGGCAAACAAAATATTTATTCAGATAAAAAAGCAATCCCATGTTACGAAACAAACACAATAATAGTGTCATAAAAACATGATTTAGAATTACACTTAATAGTTTCATCATTGCCAAATAAAATACACAGTGAAACTCACATTAACAACATGCATGGTTCACTGACCTTCACACTTGTCAGAACCACTATTGTTTTCCTACACACATATATTTTGTATATTGTTAATTTTATTAAAACAATAAAGTATTTTTTTTCAAATTTACTCTGTTATACTGATGCCGGTTTGTTCTTTGGAGTGTTTTATTGGCGTGGCTGTAGCTAGGTTTCAAATATAACTATAGATTCAGTCCGTACTATATCTCACAGACTCCATGTCACGATCCCGGGGAACCCAACACGCTAACACACACACAGACACACACACAGAAAGTGTGCTGTACCGGTCCTTAGAGTGGCCGGGCTAAGCACACAAAGAATAGTCAGGAGACAAGCCGAGTAAGGGGAACCAGAAAACAGAATAACGAGAAACAAGCCGAGGTCAAAGGGTAGGAGAAAGTCACAAAGTCAGGATAACAAGCCAGAGGGTACGTAACCAGAAAGCACACGTTCACAATCGATACTATAAAGCAAAGACCACAACAGGGCACAGATAGACAGGAAAGGTAAGTATATAAATCCTAGCCTGAATCCTGATTGGCTAACCACCAATCAGTATTAACAAACACACGTGGGGGATATCTATACCCCCCACTGTGTTTGTTGCACTGTGGCTTTAACGCCGGGTCACGTGAGTGACCCCGGCGCTTAGATAATAGTGCCGGCTCCCAGCGTGCAGCGTTAGACATGCTGCCGCTGGGAGGAGGAGAGGAGGACGCGAGCGGCGTGTCAGGAGGAGAGGACGCCGCTCGCTTAACGGTAAGGGGAGAGGGGACCGCGGGCGGCGACGGACCGAGGGTGAGTGCTGCGAGAGGATTGCAGCCTCCCCTCACCGCTGCCCGCGGAGCCCTGACATAACCCCCCCCTCGAAGACCGCCCAGGGGGCGGGAAGCCGAAGGCTTCAAAGGAAACCGCGCATGAAAGGAGCGGATCAAGGAGGGGGCGTCCAAGTCAGAGACAGAAACCCACGACCGCTCCTCCGGGCCATAACCCTTCCAATCAACTAGATACTGCAACCGACCTCGAGAGAAACGAGAATCAAGGAGAGCAGCCACCTCATATACGTCACTAGAGACCGCGCGGAGGGCATCGGAACGCCTGAGAGAGCCAGAGAACCGATTACAGAGCAAGGGCTTCAAAAGGGAGGTGTGAAAGGTGTTAGGTATGCGCATGGAAGGGGGCAAGGCCAGGGAGTAGGATACAGGATTCACCCTACGCAACACCTTATAGGGACCAAGGAACTTGGGCGCGAACTTCATCGAGGGAACCTTAAGGCGGAGATTCCTAGAGGACAACCAAACCCTATCACCCGGAGCATAAGAAGGAGCCGCACACCTACGACGATCAGCAAACCTCTTTTGAGTAGCAGCAGCACGACAAAGAGCAGCATGGACCTGATCCCACATCTTCCGTAAGGAGGCGAGGTGCTCGTCCAAAGCGGGCATTCCCTTGTCGGAGAATACACCGGGAAGGACAGCGGGTTGGAACCCATAAGCCACCATAAAAGGACTTACGCCAGTAGAAGAATGAGACACAGTGTTCCTGGCAAACTCAGCCCAGGGAAGGAGACGGGACCAGTTGTCCTGGTGTGCATTCGTGAAACAGCGTAAATACAACTCCACAGACTGATTTGCTCGTTCGGCAGCTCCATTAGATTGCGGATGATAGGAGGAAGTAAACGATAAGGAGACCCCCATCTCAGCACAAAAGCCTCTCCAAAACCGAGAGACAAACTGAGGGCCCCTGTCAGATACGATATCTTGTGGTATACCATGCAAGCGGAACACTTCTTTGGCAAACACCTGAGCCAACTGAACCGCAGAAGGTAGCTTCTTAAGCGGAATGAAGTGCGCCATTTTGGAGAACCTATCCGTTACAGTCAAAATTACTGTCTGCCCATCAGATGAAGGAAGATCCACAATAAAGTCCATGGATAAGTGTGTCCACGGTTTCTTGGGTACAGATAGGGGCATAAGGAGTCCCAGGGGTTTAACATTAGGGGACTTACACTGTGTACAGACACGGCAAGCCTGCACGTAATCTACCACGTCTTTTTTGAGTGAGGGCCACCAAAACTGTTGGAGAAGACCCTTGTAAGTCTTGGTAACCCCTGGATGACCAGCCGTTGTGGCTGTGTGAAATAAAGTCAACAACTTCTTTCTGTCTTTTACTTTCACGTACAGCTTACCAGTAGGGGTCTCAGAGGGTGCTTGGGGTTGGTATGACTTGATACCATCAAGAAAAAGAGACGAGATAACCAAACGGGTAGTAGCTATTATATTAGTTGTGGGTACAATGGGCTCAGGAGTGGAGGTAATAGAATCTACAGGTTCGTACTGGCGGGAGATGGCATCAGCCTTGACATTTCGATAACCAGGCCTGTATGTGATTATGTACTGAAAACGTGAGAGAAATAAAGACCATCTAGCCTGACGAGAGGATAACCTCTTAGCATCTGCGATATAGGATAGATTTTTATGATCGGTTATAACCAAAATCTTGTGTCTAGCTCCCTCTAACAAGTACCTCCATTCTTTAAATGCCATCACTATAGCTAATAATTCCCTGTTCCCAACGTCGTAATTCTTTTCAGACTCTGACAAGCGTTTTGAAAAGTACCCACAGGGAAGGAGGGGTTCGTCATATGATTGTCTTTGTGACAACACTGCTCCTATACCTGATTCAGAGGCGTCTACTTCCAGTACAAAGGGAAGGGAAGGATCAGGATGGTGTAACACAGGGGCAGTGGCAAATGCCTTTTTTAGAGTCTCGAAGGCCACAATAGCATTAGGATTCCAAACCCTGGGGTGTAAACCCTTTTTTGTCAGTTTAGTGATAGGGGAAATAATGGATGAGAAGTTTTTAACAAACTTTCTATAATAATTGGCAAACCCTATAAATCGCTGTATTGCCTTAAGTCCTTGGGGAAGGGGCCAGGACAGTATAGCTTCCAATTTTGAAGGATCCATGCTGAATCCTTGTTCAGAAATAACATAACCCAGGAATTGTACAGAGGTTTGGTCGAATAAGCATTTCTCTAATTTACAATAAAGACCATTCTGCAACAACCTTTTAAGCACCATCCTAACATGAGTATGATGTGTCTTCAAATCTGGAGAATATACAAGTATGTCATCTAGGTAGACTACAGCACAGACATGCAGTAGATCTCTAAGGACATCGTTTATGAGGTCCTGAAAAACGGCAGGAGCATTACACAATCCAAAAGGCATGACCAGATACTCGTAATGCCCACTACGCGTATTGAACGCCGTTTTCCATTCATCATTCTCCTTAATACGAACAAGGTTATAAGCCCCCCTGAGGTCTAGTTTAGTAAAATATCTAGAACCTTTGACACGATCAAACAATTCGGTAATGAGGGGAATCGGATAGGCATTTTTAATCGTTATATTGTTTAGGGCTCTGTAGTCTATACACGGTCTCAAATCGCCCTCCTTTTTTGCCACAAAAAAGAAACCAGCACCAGCAGGAGAGGAGGACCTTCTAATAAAACCTTTACTTAAGGCCTCTCGTATGTACTCCTCCATTACCTGGTTCTCTTTTTCAGAAAGAGGGTATACCTTACCCCTAGGCGGCATAGTACCAGGTAAGAGGTTTATGGCACAATCATATTCACGGTGCGGGGGTAGTTTATCTGCCTCCCTTTTTTCAAACACCTTAGCTAGGTCTGCATACACAGGAGGAACATAAACAGAAAGTGGCTTGGCTGTGGGTACATTAAGCAAGCCAACAGGACAAACACGAGTCATACATTCCCTTTGACAAGATTTCCCCCAGGAGAGAATCTCCAAACAACCCCAATCAATCATCGGATTGTGTTTAACCAACCAGGGAAAGCCCAAAACGACAGAGGCTGTAGGGGAGTTGATTATTTGAAAGGACAATCTTTCCTTGTGCAAGGCACCCACAGACATAACCAGTTCTTTGGTCTCATGGGTCACCAGAGGTTTCTCCAGTGGTCTACCGTCTATGGCCTCCACAGCCAAGGGAGTAACCTTTCGGATCAGAGTCAAAGATGCGGTTTTAGCAAAACTCTCATCCATAAGATTGTCAGCAGCCCCTGAATCTATCAAGGCTTTGGTAATCACGGTAGTATTACCAACAAAAAGGGTAACCGTAATAAACGGTCTAGTAATGGGGACGTGAGGGGTAAACGACATAACACCCGAGGTCGACCCCTCTTTAGGCCTTGGGTGCTGCAGTTTTCCCCGCAATTCAGGGCAGGTTCTTAGAAGATGTCCCCTTTTCCCACAGTAAAGGCATAAGCCTTCCCTTCTTCGGTATGATTTTTCTACCTCAGTTAACCCAGTAACACCCAATTGCAAGGTTTCAGGGGGAGGTTGGCTAGAAGGGGGTAATGCCAGTAACGCAGTACTGGGTAAAGCAGGTAACATCTGTGTATACATACGCCTCTGACTACGTCTCTCTCTAATACGGTTATCAATACGGATGATATAATCTATAAGATCATCCAGAAGGACAGGCAATTCCCTGGACGCTATTTCGTCCAGGATGTAAGCAGCCAAACCCTCCTGAAAGGCTGTAACGAGGGCATCATTATTCCAAACCACCTCAGCTGCTAGAGTGCGGAATTCGATAGTGTAATCCGCTACAGATCTGTTAACCTGTCGGACCCTAAGCAGAGCTTTGCCAGAAGAAGCAACCCTACCGGGTTGATCAAATGTGCGTTTGAATGCGGTCAAAAAGTCTGCAAAGGACATTGGGGAAGCATTCTCCCACATGGGATTAGCCCATGCTAAGGCTCTCCCTGACAAGTGGTTTATCAAAAAGGCAATTTTAGTTCTGTCAGTGGGATAGGAACGTGGATTCAGTACCAAATGGATGTCAATTTGATTGAGGAAACCACGACACAAAGCTGGGTCACCACTATAGCGCTGTGGCGGTGTCATATGGACTATATGAGCAGGAACGGGTACTGGAGTGGCAATGGGTTCGGACACAGCAGCAACCGCCTCCTGGACGGCAGGCTGCAGGTGTGCAGTACGAGCCAGTATGGTCTGCAAAGCTGGAGCAAACTGATCCATACGGTGGTCCAAGCCATCCATTCTAGCCTCCTGATTAACTAGGAGCTGTGGTATGTCAGCAGGTTCCATTATGGCCCTGTTGTAATGTCACGATCCCGGGGAACCCAACACGCTAACACACACACAGACACACACACAGAAAGTGTGCTGTACCGGTCCTTAGAGTGGCCGGGCTAAGCACACAAAGAATAGTCAGGAGACAAGCCGAGTAAGGGGAACCAGAAAACAGAATAACGAGAAACAAGCCGAGGTCAAAGGGTAGGAGAAAGTCACAAAGTCAGGATAACAAGCCAGAGGGTACGTAACCAGAAAGCACACGTTCACAATCGATACTATAAAGCAAAGACCACAACAGGGCACAGATAGACAGGAAAGGTAAGTATATAAATCCTAGCCTGAATCCTGATTGGCTAACCACCAATCAGTATTAACAAACACACGTGGGGGATATCTATACCCCCCACTGTGTTTGTTGCACTGTGGCTTTAACGCCGGGTCACGTGAGTGACCCCGGCGCTTAGATAATAGTGCCGGCTCCCAGCGTGCAGCGTTAGACATGCTGCCGCTGGGAGGAGGAGAGGAGGACGCGAGCGGCGTGTCAGGAGGAGAGGACGCCGCTCGCTTAACGGTAAGGGGAGAGGGGACCGCGGGCGGCGACGGACCGAGGGTGAGTGCTGCGAGAGGATTGCAGCCTCCCCTCACCGCTGCCCGCGGAGCCCTGACACTCCATCCTAAGGCATCATCCCTTGGTTTCTCTGTAGCTGTATAGTACACACTCCCTGAAAGGAATCCTCCAAGCACCAGCAGTCTGCAGTGGTTATGGTACCTGGAGTGCCCTACTGCCCTCACAGGATAAGTAGTGAAACCTTTTGAGACAGGGCACATCCACTTGTGACCCAGAAGCTCATGCATTGAGCTAAACCAGTGGTCCATGGCTTAGTTCACTAGTTGAGAAAGCTCAGCTGACTCCCTCAGCCAGCGAGCTTAAAAAAGTGGAGTTAATGGAAGCTCCTTCTTTGACTACTTACACTGGGGGGTGCGAGGGCACTCCTAGTACCATCACTACTGCAGAGTACTGGTTAAAGTGCTGTAAATATTCCTTTAAATCCTTTCAGGGCTGGGTATAAATAGTGAATTGTTTTGGAGCAAACTATTGAACGGCATATCTCAGTCAGTGAAAGGGTTAAGCTGTGCCGGCTGTTGATCTACGTCTCCCTTGTTGTAGTCCATTGGACATTAATATTAGGGAGTTAAATTATTCATTTAATGTTGTTAAAACCAATACACATATTTGATGAACGTTTTCGAGGTTATTCACTACAGTACAACTTTAAAGTAAATTTCAATTTAAGTACAAAATAGCCAAATTGGAAGCCTAGCTGACTTGGAGAATGTTTCCATTTCAGCTTTTTGGCCTCAAATGTGAAATTCACTTTGAATTCCCAGTAATTCTCACTTTAGTGCATAACTCTGAAAGGATCCATACTCACTGGCTGGCTGAGAACCATCTGTGTTTTATGAAATTAGTATCACAGCCAGGGTCAGATTAAGAGCCCATCGGGCCTGGTGCTGACAATTATGATGGGCCTAATTACAAAATCTTATCGACCAAAAACACTAAAACAGTCCAACCTCCCAAGCGTCATGTATCTGATGGAGATGGTGCTGGAGGGAAACCCTATGCTAATCTCGCGCTTTAATCTTTCAAGTAAATCCATGCCCATTAACAGCAGTGTCCAGTAAAGCAGGAACTCTATGGATGGGGAAAAAGGGTGGGCCACTGACGCAAATCACATAACAAGAGCTGCCGAAAGGGACGAACATACCCAAAAAGGGGGCCTGTCTGTGTCCCCATGTCTCCCAGTTTCCCCATTTCACTAGGACACTAGGGGACATTGAGAGGCATTGTGACACTCGGAGCCCTTGGGACACTTGGGGACACTGGGTGACTTTGAGACACAAGGGGACACTGGGAGACATGGGGCACTGACACACTGTGATGTAAAGGGGACACTGTGATATATAGGGGACACTGGAAACTTGATAAAGACCTGAGTACAGGTCAAAACGTTGCAGTGTCCAATAAACCTGCTTAAATCTATCACAGTGAGTGCCTGAGATTTTTTTTTCTTTTATACTAGGGGACACTGAGACACTGGGAGACTAGGAAACACTGAGACTAGGGATACTGGCTGGGAGACATGGGGACACATGTATCCCAGGTCTCAAAGTCGCCCGGTGTCCCCATGTCTCCCTTTGTCCCCCAGTGTCCCCATGTTTCAGTGCCCCCTAGTGTCTGTGTCCCCATGTCGCCCAGTGTCCCCTAGTGTTTGTATCCTCGTTGTAGCAGATGGCATTGGGTTATCCTTAAAGTTTTAGGCCTAAATCTTCTACCAAAGGGGGTGATGTAGATCTCCTATGAGGTTTATTGGGATCTGATTTTGGGGTATAAAACGTGCTGATGGTCTTATTTTTTCTGTTTTATCTGCTGGGGAAGGCTTTTTGGGAGGCATGATGCCTTCCTACACAGTTTTCACTCTTTTTTAAATCTTAAAGCTAAGCTGGTTATGAAGATCTTCTACTGTTCAGAAGCCAGACTTGTTCAGATCTGTATGAGTTAGATCAAATAGTAACAATCTTTTCAACAATTTAAGCTGATATTTTTAACATAACTCAAGAGTGTTACTTTATAACCTGATATGATTTGGCCGTAAATGATACAGTTTAAAAAAAAAAAAATTAAAAATAGACTCTCACTGTCCACAGCTTCTCAAACTAACTACAATCAAATAAAGTATTTATAACCCAATTAAGTCTACAATACTTTTTAGAATGTTATCTGTTAAATCAGCTAAACAGAATAAACAAGATAGTCTTTTCTTTCATTTAATTCCCCTTACTCAGCTGGACAGGCAGGATCCACCACTCCTCAGAGTCGCCCAGCAATCAGGTCTCAAGCCCGGCGGTTGAGTTTGCTTTGTTTCCACTGGTGGTATATCGGAGTCTTAACTCTGGACCCCAGTTTAATTACGGTACTCCAAATTTTTTTTAGGCAAAGCTCGGGCTCTCAGGATCCATGGCCCCAAAGGACACACATCTGACCCTTCCGACTGCTTTCCAGAGTTCCTGCCCATCTACGTAACGTGTCTGGCCATCTTGCAAAAGCAATGTAAGTCCTCACGGACTGCAAAAGTGGAGAGGGAGCTATGGGTTTCAACACAGAGTGTATCTTCAATCTGTTGTTACTTGCCGATTTTCAGTCAGATCAGATACTAGAAGTCTTTAGGTACAGGTAGCATAGCGTATTTCAGATACAGGTAGCATAGCATATTTCAGATACAGGTAGCATAGCGTTTCCCTTGCTGCTTGATTTCACCTGGTCACAGGTAGCCACACCTGCGATAGCAACGTAACGTTACGTCCTCATTACCTAATGTAAAATGTCTTAGTTAAGGTCTTATACCTCGGTAAAGAGCGACATATACTGGTCAGAGTACCCAGAGCACCTCATAACCTATTAAAATACGCCCACGACCAATCAAAAGCCAGATTTTAATCCCAGGTACGGCCCAGTTACAAACAAGGGGCAGGAACTGATAAGGGGGAAATAATGGTTAAATAGTGAGATAAATTAGAGAATAAGGGGTTCAGGAATCTTCAGATCATCAAAGGTAGGAAGATCAGAGGGCAAAGAAATCAAAATAAGATCATGTAAGAGGCTGACTGAGTTACAAACCAGAGCACCCAGAAAGAAGAATCCCAAATGAAATAAAACTTTGGTAATGTATGAAAGGGTTCTCTTTATTTTATATATATATATTAAAGCCAGAAGGAACCTTAAATTATATATGTTTATGTCTTAAAACAATAGGGTTAAAGAATGTTGTGGCTCATCATTGCATAAAGTGATATATCAGGTTAGTGTAGCTAAATTTTATTGGCATAGACTTGGCACGGTTGATGGTATTTAAACTAATTGATAAACCAATAATTGTTTCCTTAATGCAAGGGGTGAAATATTGTTAATTCTGCATGTTGGATCTGCTGGGAGGTTTGTATCTGTTTTATAGTCCTTTATTGATAAACTTGCAGATAAAAAGAGGTGTAATGTTGACCCTTAGTCAAGAAACCCAGATTAAATTTACAACTACTTGCTAAAAAAAAAAACATATAGGAGGACTGGGAATACCAATTATTCAAGAATATGCAGGTGCGACTTTATTAGCACGTGTAGTGCTTAAAACTTTTAATTGCAAGAAATTGGAAATCCCCCAAAATTCCAACTTTTTAAGAAATTAAGAATCAAACAATTATACATTTAGAAATGGAAAAAGGAATATCTTACCAAATAAATCGCAACAACAAAGATCAAGAGTTATGGAGGTATTGGTTAAATATTTTTCAAAAAGATGAATTCTGAGATAAAAGGGTTAGAAGGATCAAAAAGAAGATTTATTAGAAGGAGAAAATGTATGGAGATTGGGACACATAAAAACCTCGTACTATAAAAGAAAAAAAATATAGAGGGTTAAGGGAAATGAATAGGATAAGGGAAAAGGGATATTGAGCATTAATATGCTGGGTTTTTTTCCTAGCAGCTTCCTTATTACCTTAAGATCAATAAATCATAGCAAACCTTAATATCTGCCATTGTATTTACGGTATTTTTATATATATCTATATTTGAAATGAAGACAGGAGCACTCTCTTGGATTTCCAAACGTGTTATTCAAAAAATCACCACCTCTACATCAACGTTTCGACCCTTCAGGTGATAAAGACCTTGAAGGGTCGAAACGTTGATGTAGAGGTGGTGATTTTTTGAATAACACATTTGGAAATCCAAGAGAGTGCTCCTGTCTTCATTTCAAATATACTACTGCTGGCAGGCACCCGGGTTCGGTTACTGGAATATACGTTTTAAGGTGGAGTGCCAGAGGTTAGGTCTTTCAGCCTTTTAGTAGATAGCTCCCTAATACCGTGGGAATTAGGGAGTTATCTACTTATTCATTCCTGTCATTACATTGACAGGCTAAGTAACTAACATTTTATATGAATGTATGTTACTTGATTGTTGTAAGTGTTGCAAATGCTTACAGCTGAATACTGGCTATGTTTGTATACTTTTTATTTAAAACTGTATACAATGTAACATTTTTCTTCTTTCACTGGGTAAGTATATTAGTACTTAGGCAATACTGTGCTTCGGAACTTCGGAAATTCGGTCATTTCGGAACTTCGGGACCTCGGCAATTCGGCACTTCGGACATTCGGAAGTTCCAAGGAGCCAGTTCACTCGCGTTAGGAGGAACTGTACGGATGTGAGCATGTATTTTAAACAAACAGGTATTTTAAAAGAGAGATTTTTAGAGAAAGGCTATTGTGAAAAATTCTTAAATGAAGAGATCAAAAAAGTTGGTAGTAAAGAAAGGGATACTTTACTCCAAGATAATAGATATGAAAAAGGAAATTCAAGTTTTGAATATGAATTCAATACCAAATATAATTCCAGAGCCCTTAAGAAACGAATCCTTAAGAAACATTGGAAACTGCTTTTAGAGGATGATTTCTTAAAACTTAAGATTCCTGATTATCCGAAAACAATTTCTAAAAGGGGGAATAATTGTAAGAATATTTTAGCACCTAGCACTTTTCAGAATAAGGATTGTATCAATAGACTTAATGCAGGTTTCCATACTTGTGGTAACTGTAAAGCATGTGGTCACTCCTATAAGACATTTAAAGAATTTAAAAGTACACAAACAGGTGAAAATTTTAAAATAAATGGTTATTCATCATGTTCCTCCTCACATGTTGTGTACCTGATATCTTGTGGCTGTGGTGCACAATATGTGGGGAGAACGGGTAGAAAAGCAAAGGTTAGATGTTTGGAACACTATAATAATGTACGTAAACGAATCACTACTCACTCAGTTCCCGCACATTGCAATTCTTGCCCATTTTTTACTAATAACCTCAATTGTATGGTTATAGAACAGGTACTTTTGGACGAAAGGGGGGGGACATTATGCTAAAATTAAGAAAAAGAGAAGGGTTCTGGATTCATAGACTAAAAACCTTGCAACCAAGAGGTTTGAATGTTGAATTCGATTCAGTGTGCTTTTTAATATAGGCTTAATTAACCTTTATAAATTAACTTTTTTCTGTATTTAGGGTTTGTCATTTTATTGTTCTGATTTTTTATCTATGGATTGTATGTCTTTTTTATCTATGAATTGTATGTCTAATTTTGAATATGCCTCTGTAATTTAACTTTGTTTTATAGGAATTAAATTCATTTGAGAGTATGAGTTTTAACAATCCTTCATTAATTTAAAGGATAAAGGATTAGTATTTTTGAAACACTGGTAGAGCATGTCTAAAAGAATGTTTGAAATACAAATATCTTCTGGCTTTGATTCTTGTAACATTATTTCTTTGTCATTTTCTTGCAACATTGTTTTTAATTATGAGCGTATGAGAGACGAATGAACTAACTCAATGCGAGCAATGAGCCGAAAGAACTGTACGAGTCCTCGCATAGATGAAACGCATACGCATACGTTCACTCGTACGAACGTATGACGTCATCCAATCCCGGAGTAATGATACACAGCCGCGGTTTACAAAATCGGATTGGCCCGCGGATAGAAAGAGGAACGGCTAGCGGGATTTAAAAAGCGGATACCAAAGAAACCATCAGATTGATTTCACATTGAGGACTTAACAGACGTTATCCCTGAGGAAGTCCGGAATACCGGACGAAACGCGTAGGGTTGGGCCACTGTTGGATTCAAATTTGTTTTATTTTGTTTTATTTTATTTACTTTGTCACATTTAATAAATTTTTTATACTACCATCAAGGAGTGATTTTCCATCTTTGGAATAACAGTCTTCTGAGACCATTATATGCCTGAATACCACTTCTAGTGTGTAAGTGTTACTTAATCTAGCGCAATAGATGGTCTTTTATAGTCAATCTTTCTTTTATTAAAGAGTTTTTAAGGGGTACAGAATAGAGGTAGGGGTATACATGTTAATTCACATTATACATTATACAGGAATAACTTTGTCAACATTGAACAGGTAAATATTCAGTCTCGATATGCATCATGTCATACTGTATGTGTCTATTTATAAGAATCTCATGAACATCAGTCGTATGTGACAATCCCTGTTACGGGCACGGCCTGACTAACTGAGTTAGGGTTTTCCTATCTGACCATGTCTCGCAATCAACCCTTAACATCCCAACTTGCACGTTCCGCTTCCCGTGCCTGTTCTGTCTTGGAGAAACGGCTGATATTCAAATTAGGCCTTGTAAATCCCTGTCTCCAACCACCATGTGCTGTTATCATGTTATAGCGTGTCCCGTTTTCAGAGATACTTGCTAGGGTGGAGCCCTTTACCACTATACTAACGTTTAAAGGCTGCAGTCTTTGCTTAGAGTTTGTGTTAACGTGGGAAAGGTAACAGGTTGTCGTGATGTACAGGATAAGAACATAAATTCGGTATCGAGCCATAGGTATTACAGGTATAAATACAACAATATAGACATATATAATAAATTGGTTCCGTAGCTCAGGAGTTTGAAGAGTACCGCTTCTACTACTGGTGTAGTTGCCAGGGGCAAGTCAGGTCTTGCTACTTTGTCTTCCGTCTCCGTCCTCTACATATGAAGTGGTGGCTAAGTTCCCAGGAGTATGGGAGTCTAGGCCAGAGCGTCTCTTGGGACTGAAGTTGTCTGGTGTTGGTTTCTGTGGGGGAAGTCATATGTCTGGTGGGTCACTGTCAGGTTCTTGGGCGTATGGAGTCTTTGTGGGGTAGTCATACTTATTGGTCTAAAGAGTGTCCGCGGACCTCGTGGTCCAAGACCTCGGCATGCCTCTCCGTTTCAGCCAGTGCGCCCTCGTCCAACTGTGTATGCTTGCCATGTGACTGAGTTAGCGGCTCAGTCTTAGTCGAGTGTATTGTGGGCCGTGAAGTGTGAGGAGCTAAGCAACGTGTATAGTTGTAGGCTATTACGGTTCTGGCTAACCGTGGCGTGTGAAAACGTGTAGGTACAAGAGGTGAGGTAGGGGAGGGGGGGTTGGGGGGGGAGGGGGGGGGTTTCTTGACCCGAGGTGATGACGGGTGAGGACTCGTCCCCATGTCTCCCCAAGCATCCAGCCGAGCGCACCGAGGGTTCCCAGACCACTCGAAGGGGCTTAATATCTCTTATTGTCGCTCGACCTATCTTCGCTGTAAGCCGTAGGGTAACATGTACCCCAGCTACCTTCCAGATATGTACATTAACCAGGGTGTCCAGGTTTGTAGATAGCGTTCTGTGGTACCGTGCAGTGAAGCTGTCAGCTGTTCCATCCCGCGTATCACCTCCACTTTGGCCATCCATTCCTGTGGAGAGGGTACTATCGCTGTCCTCCACTTCATAGGGATGAGTGATTTAGCCGCGTTCAGCAGATGTTTAGTTAGCGATTTTTTGTATTTCGATATGGATATCGACGTGTGGTGTAGGAGCATCGGGAGCGGTTGGAACGGGAGATCCGGGTCTATGATGTTTGTAATCCGCTGGTGTACTTGTTGCCAGTACGGGACTATGAGCCTACAGGACCACCAAATGTGTAGGTCCTCCAGCAAGTCGCGGGGACCGTTGGTATCATCCTGTGAATCCTTGCTGGGGTCCTGTACCAGTTGGTCAGCAGTTTAAAATTGAGCTCCTGCTGTTTGGAGCACAGGGAGCTCTGGTGTGTTAAGACGTGGATTTTAGTCCATTGAGGGTCCGACAGCTTCACTCCCGTGCCCTCTTCCCAGCGCGTTATATGATTGAGGTGTAGCGGCTGTTGCGACGACAGAAGCATTGCATAGAGGTTCGAGATTCCTCTACACAGATGTGTGCGTTTCGTGCAGAGTTGTTCAAATTCTGTGAGGGGTCTATGGAATAGTTGCCTCCCCTGTTGGGCTAGGTAGTAGGTTTTAGTTTGGAAGTACCTGAACCTATCGAGGCCTGTGGGGGTTCGTTCCGGCATCAAATCCAGTAGTTGTTTCAACTCTTCCCCCTCGCACCATTGTCGCATGTACGTCCAATCCGAGAGTCCGAAGGTCACGATGTCCTGTGGTGAGAGTCCTCCCGCTAGGTCCTGGTTATGCGTTATCGGCGTCAGTGGGCCCGGGGTGGTGGTCAGCGTGAGGGTGATCCTGATGCGATACCAGGTTCGTAGGGTCGCTCCAACGAGCGGGTGACCACGTAGGTGTTCACTTGCTAAGGGGTCCCCAAGCCAAACCGCGGCCGGGAGCGTTCGAGCCTTCTGGGACTTTTCCATTTGTATCCATCGCTTATTGGATTTGGGTACATGCCAATCTACTATGCGTTGGAGGTGGGTTGCCCTGTAGTAATCAAAAAGTGAGGGGAGCCCCACTCCCCCTTGAACCTTGGGCAGGCGGAGGTGTAGCCTTTTCAGTCTGGGGGTCTTTGATTGCCACACAAACTTGGTAATGGCTGTGTCCATTGATCGGGAAAAAATCTGTGGTATGCCTATGGGGATGGCCTGGAACAGGTACAGTAGTCGCGGTAGAAGGTTCATTTTTACTGCGTTCATCCGGCCAAACCAGGAAATGCACAGGCCCGACCAGTGCACCAGGTCCGACCGTAGTCTGTGGATCATGGGTTCGAAGTTGTGAGCATACATCCGAGTCAGGTCAGTGGCCAACCAGATCCCCAGGTACTTGATTTTAACTGGGCACCACTTGAATGCATATTGAGTCTTGAGATGTGTAGTCATTCCCTCTCCAGTCGTAACGGGGAGGGCCTCCGATTTATCGGTGTTCAGCTTCATATTAGAAACCTGCCCGTATTCAGCGAAGGCCTTCAGGAGATTCGGGAGGGTGGCCAGGGGTTCGCTGACGAAGAACAACATATCGTCCGCGTATGCGGCTACCTTATGCTCCTGACCACCCAGGGTAAACCCCCTAA
Organism: Pelobates fuscus; assembly: GCF_036172605.1. Classification (NCBI taxonomy): domain Eukaryota; kingdom Metazoa; phylum Chordata; class Amphibia; order Anura; family Pelobatidae; genus Pelobates; species Pelobates fuscus. Next base: position 92,893,110 of record NC_086329.1, read on the forward strand.
TACCCCCATCCCGTCTGACCGCCCCCAAGAACGGCTCCAGGGAGAGGGCAAACAGGAGGGGGGACAGTGGGCATCCCTGTCTCATTCCGTTGTGGATTTGTACTGTTTCAGACAGAGCGCCATTAACCCGTATCCTAGCGGAGGGTATCGTATATAGCGATGATATCCACGTTATGAGGTGGGGGCCAAAGCCCATCGCTCGGTGGAAAGGAGGAGGACCTTCAGTTTGGAACGTCGTGCCGCATGGATGACATTTAGGGCCCGTGTGGTATTGTCTCTCGCCTCCCTTCCAGGGATGAACCCAACTTGGTCCGGGTGGACTAGAACAGGCACCACTCCTTTCATTCGAGTCGCTAGGACTTTCGTGAAGAGTTTTAAATCCGCATTCAGGAGCGAGATTGGTCGGTAGCTTGCGCAATTAGTGGGGTCCTTACCCTCCTTGTGGATAACCGCAATTGTTGCCGTGAGGGCATCTCTGGGTAGAGTGTCGCCATCCAGTATGGAATTGAGGCCTATGAGAAGTTTGGGTAAGAGCACCTCCCCGAATTCTTTGAAGTAGCGGAGTGGTAGACCGTCCGGGCCAGGAGCCTTATTCAGTTTAGAGCCCTTCAATGCAGCCTGGAGTTCTTCGAGGGTGATCGGCGCTTCCAGGCTGTCCGCCACTTCCTCGCTTAGGGTTTCCGTGATGTGGCGTTGCAGGTAGCTACTCATGCGTTCATCCTGCCGGTGGTGGTCCCTTTCCCCATCTTTAGGCGGTAGATTATATAGGTCACTATAGAAGCTATGGAATGCTTCTGTGATCTTATCTGGGAGCTGAGTTACCCCTTGGGTCCTGTGGTGTATTTTCATAATTTGGCACTTACGACGTTGCTTTTGCAGCATCCGGGCTAGGAGTCGACCGCATTTACTCGAGTATTCATAGAAGAAGCGCTGCGATTTGCGGATCGTAAATTGAAGTTTCTGTTGTAGGATGTCCCTCAGTGCGCTTCTGGCATCTAGTAGTGCCTTGTAGTTCTCTTCTGATTGGGTGTTCTTATGTGTGGTTTCCAGGGCCGCGATCCGCGAAGTCAGGTCCGCAACTTGTTGTCGCTGTAGCTTCTGCCTAGGTGTACAGATTTTGATCAGCTCACCTCGGTGTAGCGGTACTTACCTTATCCGGGGGCCGGCCGCGGTCCTCTCTTCAAGCCGCGCGCGGTCCTGCGGCTGCACGAGCCGCGCGCGGCTCATCCGACTGCTCAAACAGGAAGGCGGGCAGTGACCGCGAGAAGCGGCCACGTGTCCCGCCTGTAGCTAAGAGCGCGCCGCGAATCTCGGGCGCGCTCTTAAAGAGACAGTGGGAGCCTAAATTGCAAAAAGGCTCCCATTGGCTCCTGTCATGCCAATCACCCCATACACTTACCTGTTGGGGGAGTGGAAGTGACAGGAGCCAATCACATTAGTTTGAGGGCTACTTATACTTACCCTTTTCCCTTAGTTCCTTGCCCTATCGTGGTTTCTGCTACAGTTCCCTTTAGTGCTTGTTGTGTTCAGTTGTGTCTCTCGTATTTGACCTTGGCTTTGTATTCTGACTTCGTTTTCGCTTTATCCTTGTCTGTACTGTTTGCCGGCTTGCTGATTCCTGTGTACCAGACCCCGGCTAGTTTTCGTTTACGCTGTCTCTTTGTGCCCTTGACCTCGGATCGTTCCTGACTCTGTCTTCTCCTATTACGTCGAGTCCGGCCACTCTAAGGTCCGGTAGACGTATCTCTCCTCTGTACTGTCTTCTGTTTGGCTGGATCCTGCGTGTAGGGGTATATACTCGTTACACTCAGACTACGCATTTATGGGTTTCCCATATTGTTAGTGCTGGAATTTCCGTAGTTTCATTCTCCTCGAAGAATTTTGTCAACGTCGAACGTAGCTCGGTTGTAACCAGGTCATCATTGAGGATGGATTCGTTCAACCGCCACTGGCGCTCCCTCGGTCGGTATAGGGGGGATTTGATTGTCGCTGTTATTGGTGAGTGGTCCGACCATCCCATGGGTCGTATCTCAGCCGTTAGCAGCAGAGGCAGAAGTTCTCTGGCAACGTAGATGTAGTCCAGCCTGCTATATGACTTATGTGCGGTCGAGTAGTAGGTGAAGTTCTTCTCGTCCGGATGTAGGACCCTCCAGCTGTCCATAAGTCCCGAGTCCTGAAGTGCCTTTCGTATTGCGTGGAGGTCTCGAGACGGGAGGGAACTCGTACCCTTTGAGGTGTCTAGTCTCGGCTCAAGGGCGGCATTCAGGTCGCCTGCGACAATAAGGAAACCTTCCCTGAATAATTCAAGTTTGCGAAGCGTTTTGCGGAGGAAACTAGATTGTCGGGAGTTGGGTGCATAGATGCTAGCGAAGGTGTAGGTGCTGTCCGCAATCGTTCCCTTTATGAATAAATATCGCCCCATTGCGTCAGCTTTGATTGCCGAACATTCAAACGGAATCGAACTAGCGAACAGGATTGCGACCCCAGCTTTCTTGGCTGTTTGATGGTTTGCGAAGAACCCCAACGGGTATCTCGCGTCCCCCAAGCTAGGTCCGTCGGAGCCCCAAAAGTGGGTCTCTTGGAGGAACGCCACTGACACCCGTTCTGCCCATAGGGAGCGTAAGAGATGAGACCTCCTTTCTGGGACGTTTAAGCCCCGGGTATTGCTCGACCAGACACGGAGGGGAGCGGGGGCAAACCCCGTCCTCATGATTCTCGGGGTGAGAGGGGGATTGGGAGGACCAGGAGGGGGGGAGAGGGGAGGAATGTGAGCTGCTCGACGCAGGTTCACAGTGACTTGGCACCTGTGGTGGCGGTGTCTTGCGGGATCTCTGAGGAGGTAGAGTCCTACTTGCACCCACCAGTTTTAGGGGGTGCCCGTCTATGGGGAACTCAGCCCTTTAGGCTCTGGTGCAGTATTCAGTTATCGTTTATGGTATGTGTCGGTAGATACCTCTTAGGTGTTATTACAATATCTATCAATGGACTAGGGTATCGATCTACGAAGGTCTTAGCCCTGTCTATCAGGGTGTAATTAACACTAGTTTCGTATACCAAGGGTAAGTGTTCAGTGTCCAGCCCCCCTGGCCGAGGGAGCGTGAGTGACACGGGAGGCATGTGGTCCGTATAGAGCGTTTTATAGTCGGTTCCGTCGGCTGAGGTTGAGTGACTAACAGTGCCCGGGGGGCCGAGTCTGCCCACCAGGTCTCCGTTTAGCTGGGGGGGGATTACCCTCTGTCCGGGGATGGTGAGGGGGACGGTCGGTGTATCTAATGCATGCTTTAGTTAACCTTGTCAGTCCGTCCTTTAAGCATTTCCTGTCTCCCTCAGCGTTGTGTCCCCTGTTGGAGGTGAGATGCATTTGCTATGTTGTCGGTTGGGGGGGTGTCTAAGTCAGCCATTGTCCGGTGTCCTCATGGGGGCGATATCTGGGGTTACCCATCTTCGGGTCTTTTTTTGAGAGATCGGGGGCTAGTACGGTTTTACAATCCCTTGCCCTGCTTCTCCACCTCTACCTAACTGCCTATGTGTGGCAGGGGATCCTATATACATTCAAGGACTACTTAAGTGAGCAACTGGGCTTTTCTGTACGTTATGACAAAAACATTAATATCAGCAACAACATCAGTAAGCTTAGCTCCCTCCGCCCTCCTTCCCCCAAGTCCCCGTGTCCCTCTCATCGCACCCCAACAGCAGTTGGTAAAAGCAGGGGTCCTTGTGTGGGTGAGTGACCGTTGGCAGCTAGGAAGGTGAGGGGGTGCCCATCCTTTAATAGAAGTGGTCAGGGCATCTGTCAGCTCCTCAAGCTTATGCTGCCGGGTTGGCTATTTGGTGTCGGGAGGTCTAGGCGCCATACAAGCCCTCAATCCCCAGTCTCTCAAGACATTGTCTGTCCTTCCACCCCCCTGCGGACCCCCTCCCAAAAAGCCTATTATTGGGGTAGGAGCCATACACTATGGCTGCTGGCTTCGGCCCGATCAATGGGGTACAGCCTGTTAGTAAGATCGCTCTTTACCCTGACCCTTCCCTTCATGACAGGCCCACGCTATGAATCTCAGGGTTTGGTCTCCCAGTCCCCATCCCCCTCCCCAAGTGTCCAGCAAAGAGTCCCCTTTCCCCATATCAGTCCTCAGCAATCCCCGATCCTGGCAGAACCCCTCACTCCCCCAAATTACCGTGAGCACTCACCAGTCCCCATGTACCGACCAGGTATCGACCAAGTTACTCTTCTGGGCTCTCCGGGCCCCCTCTCCGTTGCGGTTGCTCTAAGCGGCCAGGCGCAGTGTCGGGTAATCGAACAGGAGCCAATGGGTCTCTCCTGGTGGCTGTGGCTTCGTCGAGGATCCAGTTTCGAACCCTTACTTGAGGTAGGCCCAGCGTCCGTTGGAGTCTCGGAACATCTTCTGGCCAGCGGGCCGTGAGCCAAGCATTGCCATGCCTCGCCTGCAGGCTAAAGGGGAACCCCCAGCGATATTGAATTCTTTTTTCTCTTAGTGCGCTCGTCACAGGGCGGAGAGCTCTCCTGGCATCGAGCGTTAGGCTAGATAAGTCTTGGTATAAAGAAATCTCCGACCCGTGGTAATTAATGGCAGGGAGCACTCTCGCGGCCGCCATTATGTTATCTCGGAGTCCTGGCGTGGCTATGCAACAGACCACGTCTCGTGGATTCCCGTCTTGTCTTGCTGGCCCCAGGGCTCTATGTGCCCGCTCAAAATGTATGGTGTCGGGGGCTTGTTCTCCCAGGATCTGCCGGAAGAGATCGTTCAGCGAGGTGTGGAGCGGTTCAGTACCTGTTTCAGGCAGGCCGCGGACCCTGATGTTATTGCGTCTGCTTCTGTTCTCTAGGTCTTCCACCTGCCTGCGTATGGCGAGGAGCATGTTACCTTGCCTGGTCACTGCTACTTCTGTGGCCCTGTGCTGATCCTCGCTTCCTCGCACAGCCGTCTCCATTTCGTCAACTCGGTGTTCTAGTGTTGTGAGGTCTGTGCGGAGGCCAGCTAGTTCCTCTCGTAGCGCTGTGCGTAGTTCCAGGACTATGGCTCCCTTGTCAGTTTTGGAGAGCATGTTAGCAGAGATTCGGGTGTGTTCAGTTTTAATTAGTGCAAAATCACTCGCCTGGGTGTCTCCCGTCTGCATATCTCCCGCGCTCTCTGAGCTTGGAGATGTGGGCGCCATCTTGGCTGCATGCTGCGGCTCCCTGAAGTCTGACTGTGTTGCGACATAATCGTCCATCGGGCCCGTGTATCGTCTCGGGGAGTTAACCCCCGATGTCTCCGGGGCTAGGTGCTTCTTTGTTCGGACCATTAGTACCCGTGTTAATGCTGTTTTTAAGCTTACTTTCGGCCAGGGGTGCGGAGCTGATTTACTGAGCGTCCTGCACCATGCTCGTCCAGGCCACGCCCCCCCCCCGGTACGATAGATGGTCTTTTAAATCTGCACTTATTGTTATATAATTTTTGTTTCCCACATGCTCTCTTTTGGAGTTTGAAGAATTCATATCAGCTCTATACCATCTTTATAAATTTTGACATGCCTACAATCAACCAATTTGTGTGAGTGCAACCTTGAATCGTAAATGTATATTGGTTTTGATATACTACCCTATGAGTTGTTTTATTTTCCCCTTCTGTAGATATTTTTTCTGTTCCTATTTTTTTAATGTAATTTCCCCCTCTCCAATCTTTTTTTATGAGTTTTATGGGACAGAAGAACAGGTTTTCTGGGTTTTGATGGTGATATTTCTTGAAATGGTTAGAGACACTATGGGTCTCCAGTCCATTTTTAATATTCCGTACATGTTCTGAGATCCGAGTATGGATACATCTGATAGTCCGGCCTATATAGAGCAAGTTGCAAGGGCATTTTAATAGACTTATTTTAAATTCTTTATTTTATTAAGGCATATGAGGGGTACAGAATAAAGAAAGGGAAATGCAAGGGTGTTCCACTTAAAGGGTTAATACAGCGATAACAGTGTTATTTACATTTCCGGAGTGTTAATGCCTCATTTTTTCTTTTGTGTAAGTCGTTCAACAAAAACATATTTTACACATTAGAGATGAACTTAGAGCATGATACCAGAGACTGGTGTAGTAAACAGGCAAATTACATTTTAGAATTTTAGCGCCAACGTTAATATCAAACAAGATGTAGCCAAGCTAGACAATTGATTTCAGGCAGAGATAGAATATAATGCATGAGCTTGTGTTAAGCAGGTTAATTTTGGCTAGACTGTTAAGGAAGTTAAGTATCGAGTGTGTCTAGTGCGTCTAGTGGCCCGTGAGGAGCCGCGCAGAGCAGCGTAGGGGAGTGCAGGAGAGCTGGCCTAGTGAACTGGTAGGAGGTAATTTACAAGTGTGGTTGGTATGGCTTGCTAGCTGGACATGAGATGACAGTATCCTGCCTGTATCGGTATTGCTGCCTGTACAGGCGATTAGGAGACACGTCTACGCTCAGTGTGACTGAGTGCCGGCTAAGAATGTAGTAGCAAATATATTGTGAGAGCGTTAAAGTACGTAGTTATAAGTATTCGTGTATTGCGTAATTAGTTATTCCTCGTTGTCTATGTAGCTAAAGCTGCATTTTGTCCTGAATAGGAGATCTTAGCTGGAAAGATGAGTGTGAAAACATAATAATAAAAGGAAGGAACAAATCAGTACGTGCTTAGGGGAGTCGCTCAGATGCCTGTAACACTTATAGAATATGCATGTTATGGACAAGCAGTGGTACTGGAGCAGTCTTTCATAGTGTGGGAATGTCCACTTTGCCGCCCGGTGTCAGCCAATGCCTACAGAGGCGATCTGTTGGTGTGGTGTGCTATCACCTGTAAAGGCAGGAACCAGAGCAGTGTCCTGAGGGTTTTGTGTTAGAGCCTCGCCGATGAGGCCTTGCTGCCTTCACAGGTGTGGGTCTGCGTTCAGGGGTCTGAAAAAAAATAAAATAAAAAAAAGAGTCGTGCAACGGGTCCCGGGCAGCCTAGGACATAGACACACCAGTCAGTCCAACATGGGGATAGCTTAGGAGAGAGCGTGAGGGCCGTGCACGTAAAAGTTCCCTGTTCCCTATTGGGAGCGGTGGCTTTGGGACAGTCCGGCTGAGAGTTCCGTTGAGTAGGTGTTTCCTCTGGACAAGGTAGGAGGGTGGTCCTGTAGGGTCGATCCGGAGGTGTCGTTGCGGGTGGGCAGCATGCCCCGCGCTTCTGTTTAGGTAGTGACAGATGCATAAGAGATTGGTGTGGCATTCCGCGGTATAAATGGGGCCGCTCCCGCTGGATCCCAGTTGTGGGTTGGGGGGGTGGGGGTCAGGGGTTCTACTTGTGAGATAGAGTCTCGAGGCAGTCCCAAGGTATGTAGAAGGTTGGTAGCATCCTGTATGCCCTGGATTTGATGTGTTTTCCCATCATGCTGCACAAGTAATGTGGATGAGGCTCGCCAGCGATATTGTATGCTGTGGCGTTGGAGTATGGAGGTGAGTGGCCGGAGAGATCTGCGCCAGGCCAGAGTACCCTGAGACAGGTCTGTGTAGGAAGTTATCTCCGAGTTCTCGAACCGCATGGGAGTTTTCCCCTTGAGGGCGGTGTCTCTTGTGGCTGTTGCTGGTGCTCTAGGGTATCCGGAAAATGGCTGTGGGTGCAATAGCCTTAGTGGGGCCTGGGGGCAGTACAGAGGTTAGTATACGAGTAATCGCTCGTGGCAGCTCTGCCTCCGGTAGCCCTTCTGGGATCCCCCTAACCTTGAGATTGAGCCTCCGGCTCATGTCTTCCTGGGCCGCAAATCTTCTTTCATGCAGCATGTTTTGGTGCCGCAGGTCCTGGATGTCTTTTTGCAGCGAGGCTATGGTCCGCTGTTGTTCTTGGGAGGTATCCTCCAGTGTTGTTATGCGGCCTGTGAGGCCTCGTAGCTCTTCCCTGAGTGCAGTGACATCCGTAAGGATGTTCTTCTGGAGTTCCGCCAGCAAGCCCTTTAGCACCCCAGTGGTCACCAGATTCGTATCGGGGTCTGCTCTGCTTTTTCCGGACTTCGTTCTCGGCGTCGGGTCTGGAGCTTGGAGGTAGTCATCGTTGGCTCCCCCTGAGCCGTCATCCGAAAAGTCCGAGCAGCCTCCATGGAGCGCCGCCATATTGGCTCCGCTCAGGCCGCGTGCTTGCTGCCACATTTCTCCGATCGTGAGCCCTGGGGCCGTTTTGTCTGGGTGTTTCTTGTGCTTGCGACCCATGGGGTGTTCCCACAGTTGATCGGTGGTTATTGGGGGTAATAGTGGCTAGGTATGTGTTTGTTCTCTTCGTTTGCTGTCAGGCTCCGCCCCCCCTTTAATAGACTTATTATCATATTGAAGCTTATATTAAATAATCTGTTTTTATTTTTTACACAATTAATATTATTGCAGTTCCTTCTCTCTTTTTTTCCCTTTAATGGTGTTTATTGTAATTATCTTATCCTATAGATTATACCCAGAATTGTTGTTCATTTATTAAGACTACAGATAATGAAACCGGAGTAATTCCAAAATGGAACGCATGCGTCATGCGCCATGCGTTCCAGTAACGTCAGCTATGCGCCTGAGTTGACACAGGTGACGTAACCCAGAAATGAGACACATGGCGCCTGAATTGGAACGCATAGTGCGTTCCAAATATGCGACAACGAAACCCGGAAGTAGACGGAAGAGACAACTGAAAAGGACGCCAAGAAGCTTGGACATATTACTACCGACTGAGGAAGCCCCCAATAGGGGCGAAACGCGTTTCGGACTTTGAGAGACATTACTAGCCATTTGGCTACACTGGACTTTGGATCTATTATAGTCCATGTTTTTACATTTTTGTTTTTTTATTGCATACCCTGAATAAAAGCTCTTTGTGAAGAAATCCCATTTAGTCAGCTTTATTCTTATGCTGCCTGGGAACTTCAGGAGTATTTAGAAGACGTACGGGGACATCCTACTGAAAAGTCCCACTGCGCAACTCATTGGAGCCATATGATAGTATTTGGCTCTAGGCTTGTGAGTACATGATCTCTGTGAAACTCATATTTTTACACTAATTGACAATATTACACCATATGGTTTTATGTTTCCTTTTAGACTGCAATTGCAATTAGTGAATGTTAAAGTGAAACACGTGCATCAACCATAATACATTTACAACCGTGCATCATAAAATCAATACGATATTTACAACAACCATCTACTTATGTACGGAAAGTCAATGTTAGTACTGAACTAGTGTACCAAATGCTAATATCTAAAAACCATTAAAAACACCATTCTTATTGCGGAGGGGTTCAACTATTAGAGAAATGATGATAGGAGATCATCTCATTAAGTCCTTTGGGAGCAATCGTGTTCAACTGGAAGATCCAATGTGTCTCTCTATTAAGAAGGAGTTTCCCACGGTCTCCACCTCGCCTTACGTGTAGCCATATGACCCCATCAAGAACTTTTCAACATCCGCACAACAATAAAGTGGTTAAAATACAACACACAATTACGTGCAAAACATTGTTTGTGGTGTATAAATTAACATGTGGGTTATCATATATCGGTAAAACCGAAACCCTCCTATGTGAGAGGATACGTGGACATAGGTCGGCTATACGTGTAGATGGACATTCGGAACAACCTGTGGCACAAAATTTTTTGAACATGAAACACCCACTTTCTTCTCTTAAATTTATTGCCATAGACCCCATGCCTATACCTAGGCGAGGTGGAGACCGTGGCAAACTCCTTCTTCTACAGGGTCCCAAGCACACCCCTATGGAGCCCTAGTACTTAGACTCCTAATAGGGGATAGAATCCCTAGGTATAAGAATATTCCAGGGATACTACTAATCCGAGCAGAGCAATAGATAGATGTAAGGGAGAGAGAATAAGATGAGATGAAAGTCAGTTTAAAATAAACTGACAATTTATAAAGCCTCTCTCCCTGTTAAACTAACTAGACAGGTATAGTGGTAGAGAAATAAATTAAAAATTTGTATTTACAGCATATTTGAACTTACGTAAGTGTGCTCAAAACAAAAAATGCCCAGTGCCAATGTTGAACAGAAAATTATAAATAGGTGAAAATGCCCAATGCCCGACGCGCGTTTCGGTGCTTGTATACTGCACCTTCGGCAGGGGCCAGGCTTGGGACCCTGTACTACTTTTGATTGGAGACTTTATACTCCTGGAGGTTCCAGCCCTTTGCTCGGCAGAGTGCTGTTTAAATATAGGGGCATTAGGGGGATGGACACTTATGTTCTAGCTTTTTCTTAATAAAGCTTTATTATTTTGTGGTGTTTTGGATCCCTCGGGCTATTTAGCAGTGTTTCCTCCCCTATACCTTCCTTGGTGGTATAGGAGGTATTAGTTACATTTGTATATACTTTATTTCATTCTTTTTATTATTTACCTAGCCTCACCCTCTGTGGGTCTGTTTAGCCAGTATTTATTTGCATTACAGTTTCCTACGTGGTGTGACGGTACAATCCGTTACTCCGTCAAGCATTCCCTTCTTCCCATAAAATAAAATCACCAAGTAATCCACAGAGTAATAAATCTCTGGTATCGCCGAATAATCCACACATGAGCCAAGGCTTAATGCTGGAACAAGACTTTACTGGAAGTAACAACAACAGGTATTCAAGCTACAGTTTCTTTTGTGCCCTGCTTCCACGCAGGGGAGGGACACACACGTTATCTACAGTAGCCAATAAAACAGAGGTTACAGCCCACACAAAATCCTCCCCTCTGCCTGTGAATCAATTATCTTATACAATAGAAGATGCAATTATCACAGGCAGGAAAAATAAAGTTTTTACAGCATATTCATAACTTCTAAAATATACATCACATTCACATAAATTATATATTCACAATCAATCCATTCAGGGGAACAACATATCAAAAAATGGCATGAATCAGACCAGGGGTTCAGAAGTTAGTAAAGTATCTTTTGGGGCCTGGCTGGCAGCATGGCTATCTGGCCCAAACCGGTTTTACAGAGCCCTCTATCCTGGAGACAATGGGGAAAATAATCCAATTCTATCCAGGGATAGAGGCAAACTCCATTGAGCACATGTTACCAGTAAAACACAAAACTATACAAAAATACATAGCTCCTATCATACTGAATTGAACGGGCCAAATCTCCCAGGGTCCATAGTCATAGGGCAAGAGGCGGGCAAGCAGTCCTCTCCAGGCACAAGTGGTGAAGGGCACTTCATCACAGTAATAAATCCATGAATAAAGTAGCAGGGAGGGAAAGTACCGAATGAATGGAGGGGGATTCTTCACAATTGCCCCCCTTTTACTCCCTGCTCCGGCAGACATGACTGGACCTTTCCGGGTCCAGTGGGGCTGAAGGGACTGCCAGTCATTAGTCCCAGAATAAGTCTGTTTGTCGGGCCAGCCCACATACAGCATTCAAAGGGCCAGACCTCCCCGGGTCCATAATCCCAAGGCAAAAGGCCGGCGAGTAGTCCTCTCCAGGCGCGCAGATCCCTGACCTTCCGTCTGTCAGTAGCCCCCCCACGATAACCAGTACTGGCCTGTAGGTTGAAGTTTGTAGTGGGACAGCTCAACACCCTCGGTCTCCCTGGTGCAGCTAGGCAAACTGCTGGTGCTGCTTGGGGGGCAGAGGCCAGCGGCGCTCTGCCCTGCTGCCAGCTCTTCCGCTGGGGTACCCCGTGGTAAGCCAGGCTCTGGACCTGGGGAAAAGAGAGGGTAGAGGCTAACAGCGCTCTGTCCACATGCCAGCTCTGCTGCTGGGAGGGGGTCAGTGAGTATCGTAGGTTCATCCACTGCCCCCAGGACCCGGTCAGGATGTAGCAGGGGAGGGGAAGGCTCGCTTACCTCCTCCTGGTATCCCTGCGGGGAAGGTTGGGGATCTGGACCGCCCGTCCAGCATCCCTGTAGGACTGGCACAGAGACAGCGGTCCCATCTGCACCAGTGTAGTTAGGGTTGTTTTCCCACTCACCCGGTATCTCCTGCTGCGGTGGGAGAGGGGGCCCAGCTGCCCCCCTTCCCCAGGACGCTGGTTGCTGTAAGGTGGAGGGATCTGCCATCACCTCCTCCTGGAACTCAGGCTGCCGCTGGGAAGAGAGACCGGTTGTCTCCTCTCCCTGTGAGATACACTGCCGCTGGGGATCTGGGCGGGGTACCCAGCATCCCTGTAGGATTCACAATCAATCCATTCGAGGGAACAACATATCAAAAAATGGCATGAATCAGACCAGAGGTTCAGAAGTTAGTAAAGTATCTTTTGGGGCCTGGCTGGCAGCATGGCTATCTGGCCCAAACCGGTTTTACAGAGCCCTCTATCCTGGAGACAATGGGGAAAATAATCCAATTATATCCAGGGATAGAGGCAGACTCCATTGAGCACATGTTACCAGTAAAACACAAAAGGATACAAAAATACATAGCTCCTATCATACTGAATTGAACGGCCAAATCTCCCAGGGTCCATAGTCATAGGGCAAGAGGCGGGCAAGCAGTCCTCTCCAGGCACAAGTGGTGAAGGGCACTTCATCACAGTAATAAATCCATGAATAAAGTAGCAGGGAGGGAAAGTACCGAATGAATGGAGGGGGATTCTTCACAATTGCCCCCCTTTTACTCCCTGCTCCGGCAGACATGACTGGACCTTTCCGGGTCCAGTGGGGCTGAAGGGACTGCCAGTCATTAGTCCCAGAATAAGTCTGTTTGTCGGGCCAGCCCACATACAGCATTCAAAGGGCCAGACCTCCCCGGGTCCATAATCCCAAGGCAAAAGGCCGGCGAGTAGTCCTCTCCAGGCGCGCAGATCCCTGACCTTCCGTCTGTCAGTAGCCCCCCCACGATAACCAGTACTGGCCTGTAGGTTGAAGTTTGTAGTGGGACAGCTCAACACCCTCGGTCTCCCTGGTGCAGCTAGGCAAACTGCTGGTGCTGCTTGGGGGGCAGAGGCCAGCGGCGCTCTGCCCTGCTGCCAGCTCTTCCGCTGGGGTACCCCGTGGTAAGCCAGGCTCTGGACCTGGGGAAAAGAGAGGGTAGAGGCTAACAGCGCTCTGTCCACATGCCAGCTCTGCTGCTGGGAGGGGGTCAGTGGGTATCGTAGGTTCATCCACTGCCCCCAGGACCCGGTCAGGATGTAGCAGGGGAGGGGAAGGCTCGCTTACCTCCTCCTGGTATCCCTGCGGGGAAGGTTGGGGATCTGGACCGCCCGTCCAGCATCCCTGTAGGACTGGCACAGAGACAGCGGTCCCATCTGCACCAGTGTAGTTAGGGTTGTTTTCCCACTCACCCGGTATCTCCTGCTGCGGTGGGAGAGGGGGCCCAGCTGCCCCCCTTCCCCAGGACGCTGGTTGCTGTAAGGTGGAGGGATCTGCCATCACCTCCTCCTGGAACTCAGGCTGCCGCTGGGAAGAGAGACCGGTTGTCTCCTCTCCCTGTGAGATACACTGCCGCTGGGGATCTGGGCGGGGTACCCAGCATCCCTGTAGGATTCACAATCAATCCATTCGGGGGAACAACATATCAAAAAATGGCATGAATCAGACCAGAGGTTCAGAAGTTAGTAAAGTATCTTTTGGGGCCTGGCTGGCAGCATGGCTATCTGGCCCAAACCGGTTTTACAGAGCCCTCTATCCTGGAGACAATGGGGAAAATAATCCAATTATATCCAGGGATAGAGGCAGACTCCATTGAGCACATGTTACCAGTAAAACACAAAAGGATACAAAAATACATAGCTCCTATCATACTGAATTGAACGGCCAAATCTCCCAGGGTCCATAGTCATAGGGCAAGAGGCGGGCAAGCAGTCCTCTCCAGGCACAAGTGGTGAAGGGCACTTCATCACAGTAATAAATCCATGAATAAAGTAGCAGGGAGGGAAAGTACCGAATGAATGGAGGGGGATTCTTCACACGTGGCTATACTTATATCCAGGCGATGCACGGGGTCTCATGTCTTGTTTTAGATTGAGACTCCTTAGCATCTCTCTCTTTTGCGTTCCTGCTAATTTAGGGGTTAAGCCCCTGGAGTCTCCCTGCGGTACACAGTGTCAGGATCCCGCGGGCGGCTGCGAGGGGAGGCTGCAGTATGCTCGCGGCACTCACCCTCCAGCCGTCCGCGGTCCCCTTCCTGCCATGCGCTCAGCGGGCGGCATCCTCCCAGCCATGGATGCCGCCCGCGTCTTCCTCCACGTCTCCCAGCGGCAGCATGCATAATTAAAATTATCCAATCAGAATTAATCAATAGGTTTAAATACTTACCTTTCCTGTCTCTCCCGGCCCTGTTGTAATGTCACGATTCTGGGAACCAAACACGCACACACACACACAGAAAAGGTGCAGTACCGGACCTTAGAGTGGCCGGGATAAGCACACAAAGAATAGTCAGGAGACAAGCCGAGTAAGGGGAACCAGAAGACAGAATAACGAGAAACAAGCCGAGGTCAAAGGGTAGGAGAAAGTCACAAAGTCAGATTAACAAGCCAGAGAGTACGTAACCAGAAGCAAAAGATTCAGTAGCAATACTAGCAAGCAAAGACCACAACAGGGCAGGGAGAGACAGGAAAGGTTTTATTAGAAGGTTCTCCTCTCCTGCTGGTGCTGGTTTCTTTTTTGTGGCAAAGAAGGAGGGCGATTTGAGGCCATGTATAGACTACAGGGGTCTGAACAATATAACGAATATAACCCTATCCCCCTCATCACTGAGTTGTTTGATCGTGTTAAAGGTTCTAAGTACTTCACTAAATTAGACCTCAGGAGGGCTTATAACCTTGTCCGTATAAAGGAGAATGACCAGTGGAAGACAGCATTCAATACGCGTAGTGGGCATTACGAATATCTGGTCATGCCTTTTGGACTGTGTAATGCTCCTGCTGTGTTTCAGGACCTCATAAATGATGTCCTTAGCAATCTATTGCATGTCTGTGCCATGGTGTACCTTGACAACATTCTTGTGTATTCTCCTGATCTGAAGTCACACCATAATCATGTTAGGATGGTGCTTAAAAAGTTATTACAGAACGGACTTTATTGTAAGTTAGAAAAATGTTTGTTCGATCAGACCTAGGATATATAGGATATATAATTATATAACCTAGGATATACTGAACAGGGTTTCAGTATGGATCCTGCTAAATTGGAAGCCATACTGTCCTGGCCTCTTCCCCAAGGACTTAAGGCTATCCAGCGTTTTATAGGATTTGCCAACTATTATAGGAAATTTATAAAAAACTTTTCACCACTTATCTCGCTAAGGGGTGGGGGCCAGGGGTGGGGGCCAGGGGGGAGGACATTAGGTCCCCCCCCCTTTATTAGTATATAGGGCCCCCACCCACCGCTCAGGGGTGGGGGCCAGGGGGGAGGACATTAGGTCCCCCCCCTTTATTAGTATTTAGGGCCCCCACCCGCCGCTCAGGGGTGGGGGCCAGGGGGGAGGACCTTAGGTCCTCCCCCCTTTTTAGGATTTAGGGCTCCCACCCGCCGCTCAGGGATGGGGGCCAGGGGGAGGACATTAGGTCCCCCCCTTATTTTACTGTAGGGCCCCCACCCACTGCTCGGGGGTGGGGGCCAGGGGGGAGGAAATTAGGTCCCCCCCCCTTATTAGTTTTTAGGGCCCCCACCCGCCACTCAGGGGTGGGGGCCAGGGGGGAGGACCTTAGGTCCCCCCCTTTTTAGTATTTAGGGCCCCCACCCGCCGCTCAGGGGTGGGGGCCAGGGGGGAGGACCTTAGGTCCACCCCCTTATTAGTATTTAGGGCCCTCACCCACCGCTCAGGGGTGGGGGCCAGGGTGAGGACATTAGGTCCCCCCTTATTATAATTTAGGGCCCCCACCCACTGCTCAGGGGTGGGGGCCAGGGGGAGGACATTAGGTCCCCCCCCTTATTATAATTTAGGGCCCCCACCCGCCGCCCAGGGGTGGGGGCTCGGGAAAGGGACCTTTTTTTTTTTAACAGTGAGCAGCCACAGGCTGCTCACTGTTTAATAGACATGCCCCTACTCGCGGTATAGCGAGTAGGGGCATAATTTACTAATACCAAGTAATCTTTACTTGGTATTAGTAAATTTGGCTGAAAGACCAATTTAGGTCTTTCAGCCTTTTAGTAGATAGCTCCCTAATGCCATGGGAATTAGGGAGTTATCTACTTATTCATTCCTGTCATTACATTGACTGGCCAAGTAACTTACATTTTATATGAATGTATGTTACTTGATTGTTATAAGTGTTGCAAATGCGTACAGGTGAATCCTGGCTATGTTTGTATACTTTTTTATTTAAAATTGTATACAATGTAACATTTTTCTTCTTTCACTGGGTAAGTATATTAGTACTTAGGCAATACTGTGCTTCGGAAATTCGACACTTTGACACTTCGGAACTTCGCACTTCGACAATTCGGAAATTCGGTAATTTCGGAACTTCGGGACCTCGGCACTTCAGCAATTCGGACATTCGGAAGTACCCGAATGTCCGAATTGTCCGAAATTCGTCCGAATACAGATTCGGACCGAAACAAATTACACATGTCTAGTACTCATCCCAGATCTGGACAACGGATCAAACTAAGGAGTTTCTACACTTGCCAGACAGATTGTCATATATCTCCTGAAGTGTCCGTGTGGCTTTGGATATGTGGGCAAGAACATACACGTACTTAAAGATCGGGTGTCGCAACATAAAACAACTATACGTAGTGCCAACTCAGAGGCACCAGTCGCACGACACTTAAGAGAGAAAAGACACATTGTATCGCAATTGTGCTACCAGGTCCTGGAAAGAGTAGCCCCACTTCCTCGTGGAGGTAATAAGGAAATAATCCTGTTACAGAAAGAAGTTCGCTTGCTGTACCTCTCGGATACGGTGTCACCTCATGGTGTTAATGAGAAGCTTGAGTGGCACTGGTTCCTCTAGAACCTAGGTACTCCAGCGAACACCCACTGGAGCAGGGTATGTCTAGCACATTGGTGCACACTGCACGTTTATTTGATTATTTTTGTTACAATGTGTAATGTTTGTTAGAGTTTATTGTTGTTGTAAAGTGTAGTATTTGTTACAGTATTTAGTTTTTGTTACAATGGGCAGTATTTATAAGGTCCGTAATATTAAAGTATTTGGTGTTTTTTAAAATATGCAGTATTCAGTACTCTGTAATGATAGTTACAATGTGTAGAATTTGTTACAATATGTAGTTTGTTAGAGTATTTTTTTTATATAGTCTGCGGTATTAGTTACAATGTGTAGTAATTATTAGTCTGTAGTATTAGTTATAATGTGCAGTATTTGTTAGCCTGTAGTATGTTAAAATATTTCAGTAATTATTAGTCTGCAGTATTTATCAGGCTGCAATATTAGTCACACTGTTTATTAGTCTGTAGTATGTCACAGTATTTATTAGTCTATATAGTATTGGACTGTTGTATTAGTTACAATGTATCAGCATTGCGCTGTAGTATTAGTTACAATGTATCAGTATTTGTTCCTGTGTTGTTAGTATTAGTTACAATGTATCAGTATTGGTTAATCTTTGTTATTGGTATTAGTTACAATGTATCAATATTGGTTACTCTGGGTTATTGGTATTAGTTACGATGTATCAGTATTGGTTACGCTGTGTTATTGGTATTAGTTACAATGTATCAATATTGGTCACTGTGGTATTAGTTACAATGTATCAGTATTGGGTACTGTGATATTTGTTACAATGTATCAGTATTGGGTACTCTGTGGTATTAGTTACAATGTATCAGTATTGGCTATGCTGTAGTATTGGTATTAGTTACACTGTATCAGTATTGGTTAGTGTGGTATTAGTTACAATGTATCAGTATTGGTAACTGTGGTATTGGTATATTAGTTACAATGTATCAGTATTGGTTACTGTCGAATTAGTGTTAGTTACAATGTATCAGTATTGGGTACTGTGCTATTGGTTACAATGTATCAGTATTGGTTATGCTGTGGTATTAGTTACAATGTATCAGTACTGGTTACTGTGTTATTGGTATTAATTACAATGTATCAGTATTGGTTACTCTGTAGTATTGGTTTATTAGTTACAATGTATCAGTATTGGTTACACTGTGGTATTAGTATGTTACAATGTATCAGTATTGTTACTGTGTTATTAGTATTAGTTACAATGTATCAGTATTGATTGGTTACTGTCGAATTAGTGTTAGTTACAATGTATCAGTAGTGGTTACTCTGTAGTATTGGTTTATTAGTTACAATGTATCAGTATTGGTTACTGTGGTATTAGTATTAGTTACAATGTATCAGTATTGGTTCTTCTGTAGTCTTAGTATTAGTTACAATGTATCAGTATTGGTTACTCTGAAGTATTGATATTAGTTACAATGTATCCGTACTGGTTACGCTGTAGTATTAGTTACAATGTATCAGTATTGGTTACGCTGTAGTATTAGTTACAATGTATCAGTATTGGTTACTCTGTAGTATTGGTATATTAGTTACAATGTATCAGTACTGGTTACTGTGGTATTGGTATTAGTTACAATGTATCAGTATTGGGTACTCTGTAGTATTGGTTTATTAGTTACAATGTATCAGTACTGGTTACTGTGGTATTAGTTACAATGTACCAGTATTGGTTACTGTGGTATTAGTATTAGTTACAATGTATCAGTATTGGTTACTCTGTAGTATTGGTATTAGTTACAATGTATCAGTACTGGTTACGCTGTAGCATTAGTTACAATGTATCAGTGTTGGTCACTCTGTGTTATTGGTATTAGTTACAATGTATCAGTATCGGTTACTCTGTGGTATATTAGTTACAATGTATCAGTATTGGTTACTCTGTGTTATTGGTATTAGTTACAATGTATCAGTATTGGTTACTGTGGTATATTAGTTACAATGTATCAGTATTGGTTACTCTGTGTTATTGGTATTAGTTACAATGTATCAGCATTGGTTACTCTGTGTTATTGGTATTTGTTACAATGTATTAGTATTGGTTACTCTGTGTTATTGGTATTAGTTACAATGTATCAGTATTGGTTACTGTGGAATATTAGTTACAATGTATCAGTATTGGTTACTCTGTGTTATTGGTATATTAGTTACAATGTATCAGTATTGGTTACTGTGGTATATTAGTTACAATGTATCAGTGTTGGTTACTCTGTGTTATTGGTATTAGTTACAATGTATCAGTATTGGGTACTCTGTGTTATTGGTATTTGTTACAATGTATCAGTATTGGGTACTCTGTGTTATTGGTATTTGTTACAATGTATCAGTATTGGTTACTGTGGTATATTAGTTACAATGTATCAGTATTGGTTACTCTGTGGTATATTAGTTACAATGTATCAGTATCGGTTACTCTGTGTTATTGGTATTAGTTACAATGTATCAGTATCGGTTACTCTGTGTTATTGGTATTAGTTACAATGTATCAGTATCGGTTACTCTGTGTTATTGGTATTAGTTACAATGTATCAGTATTGGGTACTCTGTGTTATTGGTATTTGTTACAATGTATCAGTATTGGTTACTGTGGTATATTAGTTACAATGTATCAGTATTGGTTACTCTGTGGTATATTAGTTACAATGTATCAGTATCGGTTACTCTGTGTTATTGGTATTAGTTACAATGTATCAGTATCGGTTACTCTGTGTTATTGGTATTAGTTACAATGTATCAGTATTGGTTACTGTGGTATATTAGTTACAATGTATCAGTATTGGTTACTCTGTGTTATTGGTATTAGTTACAATGTATCAGTATTGGTTACTGTGGTTTATTAGTTACAATGTATCAGTATTGGTTACTGTGTGTTATTGGTATATTAGTTACAATGTATCAGTATTGGTTACTCTGTGTTATTGGTATATTAGTTACAATGTATCAGTATTGGTTACTGTGGTATATTAGTTACAATGTATCAGTGTTGGTTACTCTGTGTTATTGGTATTAGTTACAATGTATCAGTATTGGGTACTCTGTGTTATTGGTATTTGTTACAATGTATCAGTATTGGGTACTCTGTGTTATTGGTATTTGTTACAATGTATCAGTATTGGTTACTGTGGTATATTAGTTACAATGTATCAGTATTGGTTACTCTGTGGTATATTAGTTACAATGTATCAGTATCGGTTACTCTGTGTTATTGGTATTAGTTACAATGTATCAGTATCGGTTACTCTGTGTTATTGGTATTAGTTACAATGTATCAGTATCGGTTACTCTGTGTTATTGGTATTAGTTACAATGTATCAGTATTGGGTACTCTGTGTTATTGGTATTTGTTACAATGTATCAGTATTGGTTACTGTGGTATATTAGTTACAATGTATCAGTATTGGTTACTCTGTGGTATATTAGTTACAATGTATCAGTATCGGTTACTCTGTGTTATTGGTATTAGTTACAATGTATCAGTATCGGTTACTCTGTGTTATTGGTATTAGTTACAATGTATCAGTATTGGTTACTGTGGTATATTAGTTACAATGTATCAGTATTGGTTACTCTGTGTTATTGGTATTAGTTACAATGTATCAGTATTGGTTACTGTGGTATATTAGTTACAATGTATCAGTATTGGTTACTCTGTGTTATTGATATTCGTTACAATGTATCAGTATGGGTTACTGTGTTATATTAGTTACAATGTATCAGTATTGGTTACTCTGTGTTATTGGTATTAGTTACAATGTATCAGTATTGGTTACTGTTGTATATTAGTTACAATGTATCAGTATTGGTTACTCTGTGTTATTGGTATTTGTTACAATGTATCAGTATTGGTTACTCTGTGTTATTGGTATTAGTTACAATGTAGCAGTATTGGTTACTGTGGTATATTAGTTACAATGTATCAGTATTGGTTACTCTGTGTTATTGGTATTAGTTACAATGTATCAGTATTGGTTACTGTGGTTTATTAGTTACAATGTATCAGTATCGGTTACTCTGTGGTATATTAGTTACAATATATCAGCATTGGTTGCTGTGGTATATTAGTTACAATGTATCAGTATTGGTTACTCTGTGTTATTGATATTCGTTACAATGTATCAGTATGGGTTACTGTGTTATATTAGTTACAATGTATCAGTATTGGTTACTCTGTGTTATTGGTATTAGTTACAATGTATCAGTATTGGTTACTGTGGTATATTAGTTACAATGTATCAGTATTGGTTACTCTGTGTTATTGGTATTTGTTACAATGTATCAGTATTGGTTACTCTGTGTTATTGGTATTAGTTACAATGTAGCAGTATTGGTTACTGTGGTATATTAGTTACAATGTATCAGTATTGGTTACTCTGTGTTATTGTATTAGTTACAATGTATCAGTATTGGTTACGCTGTGTTATTGGTATTAGTTACAATGTATCAGTATTGGTTACTCTGTGTTATTGGTATTAGTTACAATGTATCAGTATTGGTTACTCTGTGTTATTGGTATTAGTTACAATGTATCAGTATTGGCTACTGTAGTTTATTAGTTAGAATGTATCAGTATCGGTTACTCTGTGTTATTGGTATTAGTTACAATGTATCAGTATTGGTTACTCTGTGTTATTGGTATTAGTTACAATGTATCAGTATTGGTTACTGTGGTATATTAGTTACAATGTATCAGTATTGGTTACTCTGTGTTATTGGTATTAGTTACAATGTATCAGTATTGGCTACTGTAGTTTATTAGTTACAATGTATCAGTATCGGTTACTCTGTGTTATTGGTATTAGTTACAATGTATCAGTATTGGTTACTGTGTTATATTAGTTACAATGTATCAGTATCGGTTACTCTGTGTTATTGGTATTAGTTACAATGTGACACTATTGGTTACTCTGTGTTATTGGTATTAGTTACAATGTATCAGTATTGGCTACTGTAGTTTATTAGTTACAATGTATCAGTATCGGTTACTATGTGTTATTGGTATTAGTTACAATGTATCAGTATTGGTTACTCTCTGTGTTATTGGTATTAGTTACAATGTATCAGTATTGGTTACTCTGTGTTATTGGTATTAGTTACAATGTATCAGTATTGGTTACTGTAGTTTATTAGTTACAATGTATCAGTATCGGTTACTCTGTGTTATTGGTATTAGTTACAATGTATCAGTATTGGTTACTCTGTGTTATTGGTATTAGTTACAATGTATCAGTATTGGTTACTGTGGTTTATTTGTTACAATGTATCAGTATCGGTTACTCTGTGGTATATTAGTTACAATATATCAGTATTGATTACTCTGTGTTATTGGTATATTAGTTACAATGTATCAGTATTGGTTACTCTGTGTTATTGTATTAGTTACAATGTATCAGTATTGGTTACGCTGTGTTATTGGTATTAGTTACAATGTATCAGTATTGGTTACTCTGTGTTATTGGTATTAGTTACAATTTATCAGTATTGGTTACTCTGTGTTATTGGTATTAGTTACAATGTATCAGTATTGGCTACTGTAGTTTATTAGTTACAATGTATCAGTATCGGTTACTCTGTGTTATTGGTATTAGTTACAATGTATCAGTATTGGTTACTCTGTGTTATTGGTATTAGTTACAATGTATCAGTATTGGTTACTCTGTGTTATTGGTATTAGTTACAATGTATCAGTATTGGTTACTGTGGTTTATTAGTTACAATGTATCAGTATCGGTTACTCTGTGGTATATTAGTTACAATATATCAGTATTGGTTACTCTGTGTTATTGGTATTAGTTACAATGTATCAGTATTGGTTACTCTGTGTTATTGGTATTAGTTACAATGTATCAGTATTGGTTACTCTGTGTTATTGGTATTTGTTACAATGTATCAGTATTGGTTACTCTGTGTTATTGGTATATTAGTTACAATGTATCAGTATTGGTTACTCTGTGTTATTGGTATTAGTTACAATGTATCAGTATTGGTTACTCTGTGTTATTGGTATTAGTTACAATGTATCAGTATTGGTTACTCTGTGTTATTGGTATATTAGTTACAATGTATCAGTATCGGTTACTCTGTGGTATATTAGTTACAATGTATCAGTATTGGTTACTCTGTGTTATTGGTATATTAGTTACAATGTATCAGTATTGGTTACTCTGTGTTATTGGTATATTAGTTACAATGTATCAGTATTGGTTACTCTGTGTTATTGGTATTAGTTACAATGTATCAGTATTGGTTACTCTGTGTTATTGGTATTAGTTACAATGTATCAGTATTGGTTACTCTGTGTTATTGGTATTTGTTACAATGTATCAGTATCGGTTACTCTGTGGTATATTAGTTACAATATATCAGCATTGGTTACTG
The DNA here is from genome assembly GCF_036172605.1 of Pelobates fuscus. Classification (NCBI taxonomy): domain Eukaryota; kingdom Metazoa; phylum Chordata; class Amphibia; order Anura; family Pelobatidae; genus Pelobates; species Pelobates fuscus. The sequence goes on from NC_086329.1 coordinate 92,916,401, forward strand.
TGGTATATTAGTTACAATGTATCAGTATTGGTTACTCTGTGTTATTGGTATTAGTTACAATGTATCAGTATTGGTTACTGTGGTATATTAGTTACAATGTATCAGTATTGGTTACTCTGTGTTATTGGTATTAGTTACAATGTATCAGTATCGGTTACTCTGTGTTATTGGTATTAGTTACAATGTATCAGTATTGGTTACTGTGGTATATTAGTTACAATGTATCAGTATTGGTTACTCTGTGTTATTGGTATTAGTTACAATGTATCAGTATTGGTTACTGTGGTTTATTAGTTACAATGTATCAGTATCGGTTACTCTGTGTTGTTGGTATTAGTTACAATGTATCAGTATTGGTTACTGTGGTATATTAGTTACAATGTATCAGTATTGGTTACTCTGTGTTATTGGTATTAGTTACAATGTATCAGTATTGGTTACTGTGGTTTATTAGTTACAATGTATCAGTATCGGTTACTCTGTGTTGTTGGTATTAGTTACAATGTATAAGTATTGGTTACTGTGGTATATTAGTTACAATGTATCAGTATTGGTTACTCTGTGTTATTGGTATTAGTTACAATGTATCAGTATTGGTTACTGTGGTTTATTAGTTACAATGTATCAGTATCGGTTACTCTGTGGTATATTAGTTACAATATATCAGTATTGGTTACTCTGTGTGTAGCGGAGGGCTGATTTCTCGCAGCTATTCTCCACTTTAGATCCAAGGAAGGCTCAGGAACAAGTCATTAGTAAATCCACAGCAGAGTTTCCAGCAGGTAAAACGGTACAGCAATATCCCCACAGCACTCCCAATAACTGGACGACACACAGTTTCAGGAGTAGAACTAGCAATCGTTTATTCCAGGGTTTCTTATAAAGCCTGCTCCCATGCAAGGGAGGGAACTACAGCAATTATGATAGTAACCAATAACATTCTTGTTACCTCCCACACATCTCCTCCCCTCAGAGTGGGTCATAATCCCCTTAAGTTGTACAGTAGTTTACCCCAAACTTGGATGTACCTCTAAAATATCATATAGCTTTAATATCAGGGTACCGCTGGGTAGCCCTGATCTGGGTGAATATAATATCCAAAATTCACCCAGATCGGACCAGGGGTTCGGCAGTTACCGGCAAGTGAAGTTTGACCGACCGCACACGAGTTGGTATCCGAAAAGGGTTCCATGAGAATGGGCCCTGCGGTCGGTCTCCGTTCGGTAGTTAAAATAGACATTTACAATTGCCTAGATAGTGATTCCCTCATTCGGTACTTTATTACTACCGAATGGGGATTCGTTATGTCTCTCCGTTCGGCAGTTACGGAGCTCTGGAGGTCTCAGCGGTGTTTGGTTGTCTGAGTGTCCGATTTGAGTTCCAGGCACTCGACGACCAAACACCGCTGGGATTTTCATGCGTAAGATGGCCGCCGCCACGTGTACGCATGCCGAATGGCGGCCACCCAGACACAAGGTTAATGCCGGTTAACTTGTGGTTTGGGGAAGAATGTGAGCCTTAATTGCTGGCACACTTCTCTCCGGGGTGGCCCCTCCGTTCGGTAGTTTCCATAAGTATATAGTACGGATGGAAACTACCGAATAACATATAATTCACATAATAAACAGACGAACAGCAATTTTAACATAGGGAAAAATTATACGGACACAGTCACACAGGCATTTTGCAGGACAGGCTTACTGCATTCCGCTACACTGCTCCCCCTTGCCCACAAGCCGGCATACACAGTCTGATCCCACACGGATCGGCTTGGGGATGACCGGGGTGCTCACGGATCATTTCTCCAGATCAGTTTGTCGCGACAACCCGTCGGCGTTTCCATTTTGCTTACCCGGGCGGTATTGAATGTTAAAGTCAAAAGGCTGTAGCGCCAAACTCCAGCGCAGCAGCCTGGCATTGTCCCCAGCCACCCGGTTCAGCCAGACTAACGGGTTGTGATCCGTGAGCAGCGAAAAAGCCTGTCCATACAAATAGGGTTGCAATTTCTTCAAGGCCCACACCACAGCCAGGCATTCCTTCTCGATGGCGGCGTAGCTTACTTCCCGGGGTAAAAGTTTGCGACTGATGTAAGCCACGGGATGTTCTCCGCCATCGGCCCCGACTTGGCTTAATACTGCCCCCAATCCAAACATAGAAGCGTCTGTGTGGACAAGAAAACGTTTAGTTGGATTGGGAGCGGCCAAGACAGGGGCATTAACAAGTGCATCTTTCAAGTTTTGGAATGCCTGCTCACACTCCGGGGTCCAGGTTACTTGGCGGGGAAGGTTTTTACGGGTCAGGTCAGTGAGGGGTTTGGCCAGGGCACTATAATTGGGGACAAACTTCCGATAATACCCTGCTGTCCCTAAGAAGGCTAACACCTGGGTTTTGGTCGTCGGGGTAGGCCACTGGGATACCGCCTCTACTTTGGCGGGTTCCGGCTTCTGCTTACCACAGCCCACTCGGTGGCCCAGGTACTGTACCTCGGCCATCCCGATACTACATTTAGCTGGCTTTAGGGTCAAACCGGCCTCCCTGATCCTGTCTAGGACCGCTCCTATATGGGCCAAGTGTTCCTGCCAGGTATCGCTAAATATGGCAATATCATCGAGATATGCGCAGGTATAGTCTTGGAACCCATCTAGGAGACGGTCCACCATCCGCTGGAAGGTAGCTGGCGCGTTTTTCATCCCAAACGGCATGACCTTAAATTGGTACAGGCCGAATGGGGTGACAAAGGCGGACTTGGGGATGGCGTCCGGGGCCAGGGGAATCTGCCAATACCCTTTGCACAGATCAATCGTGGTAAGGTATTGCCCCCTGGCCATCCGGTCTAGTAACTCATCGATCCTAGGCATCGGGTATGCGTCGGATACGGTCTTCTCATTCAGTCTCCTGTAGTCCACGCAAAAGCGGGTCGTGCCGTCCCGCTTTGGTACGAGGACCACTGGAGATGCCCAGGGACTATCTGAGGGCTCAATCACTCCTAACTGTATCATCTCCTCAATTTCTTTGCGCATATTCTCCCGGACCGCTTCAGGGATGCGGTACGGGGTCTGGCGCATGGGGAGTTGACCTGGGGTGTCTACTCGGTGGGTAGCCAGAGGGGTGTATCCAGGTACATTAGAAAAGGTTTCCTGCTTTTCCTGCAGCAGCTGTTGTACCTCGATACGCTCCTGTGGGCTCAACCGATCCCCCAATACAACTGCTCCTAAATCCCCAGCCAGCTGTCCGTCTTCTAACAGATCGGGGAGGGGTAGGCTGTCGCTCTCTTCAGAGGTGGGGGCGCAGATCGCTGTCACCTCCTCTGAACGTTCCTGGTAAGGTTTCAGCATGTTCACATGGATCATGCGTCGCCCCCCATTCCCTGCGCAGTGGCCAATTATATACGTGGTGTCACATCGTTGTTCTACCACTCTATAAGGACCTTGCCAGGCGGCCTGTAGCTTATCGTGTCGAACAGGTTTTAAAATTAAAACTTTCTGTCCGACCTGAAAGCTGCGGTCCCTGGCGCCTCTATCGTACCAGGTGCGCTGCCGCGTCTGAGCTGCCTGTAGGTTTTCCTTTACCGTCTTGGTGAGTGCTTCCAGGCGATCTCGGAGGGCCAACACATATGGTACAATAGGGGTACCGTCCACGCTACGGTCTCCCTCCCAGTGCTCTCTAATCAAGTCTAGGGGTCCCCTTACTCTCCTCCCGAATAGCAGCTCAAAAGGGGAAAATTCTGTAGATTCCTGCGGCACTTCCCTGTAAGCAAACAGTAAGTGCGGCAGGAATTTTTCCCAGTCTCGGTGAGTCTCTGCGAAGGTTCGTAGCATCTGTTTTAAGGTGCCATTGAACCGTTCGCAGAGCCCATTAGTCTGGGGGTGGTACGGAGCACTAATTATAGGCTTAATTTTACAGAACTTCCAGAGTTGTTGGGTAACCTCTGCCGTGAACTGAGTGCCCTGATCCGAGATGATCTCCCTGGGTAGCCCCATCCGGGAGAAAACCTGCATCAGCGCCTCAGCCACCGTCTCTGCATGTATATTAGTTAAAGCTACCGCTTCGGGGTAGCGCGTGGCATAGTCTACTACAGTCAGGATGTATCGTTTGCCCGAGGGGCTGGGTTTCCGGAAGGGACCTACAATATCTACGGCAACCCTATGAAAGGGTTCCTCAATTATGGGTAGGGGGTGCAGCTTCGCCTTATGCTTATCCCCCCTCTTTCCCACCCTCTGGCACGTGTCGCAGGTATTACAGTACCTGCGTACCTCCTGGCTAATCCCTGGCCAAAAGAAACTCTGGGTCAATCGATATCTGGTACGGCTGACCCCCAAATGTCCGGATAGCGGAATATCGTGCGCTATCCGGAGTAATTCGGTTCGGTACCTCTGAGGTACCACCAGCTGTCTTGTGGTAATGGGGTCTGACCCGTCTATTTGTTTACTTGATTCCCGGTATAATAACTGTCGGTCCCATACAAATCTTTCCCCCTCCGCCCCCGGTTGGATAGAGGTGACCTTGTCTCGGTATACCTGTAAGGTGGGGTCAGTGACTACCTCGGCTACAAACTCGTCAGGAGGGGCCCAAGGGATACAGTCTAGGGAAGGGGAGGAATCTCTTACCTGGACCTCCGGCAGTGCGTTGTTTTGTTGGGTGCGGGCCTGTTGCCTGGTGACTACTGGGTGTGCTTCTTCAGTAGGTTGTGGTTCAAATGCGGAGGTGAGTTTGCCCAGGTCATTCCCCAGGACCACCTCAGCAGGTAATTGCGGCATTAGTCCCACTTCCACATTCCCGTACCCCGCACCCCAATGCAAATGTACCCTGGCTGTGTCTAGCCGATACACGGCTCCCCCTGCAACCCTGACAGCCACAGTCTTATTCAGTTTAGCCTTATCTGGAACCAAATGGCTTTGCACCAGGGTGATGGTGGCTCCTGAGTCTCTGAGCCCCTGCATAGGCTTCCCTTCCAGATATACGGTTTGCCTATGGTGCTGGCGGTTATCCGCCTGTGCCTGCAAGGGGTTAGCCTCATGCAGCACTTCCCACTGTTCCACAGTCGTGACTGGAACGGCAGAGCTGTAGGGAAGTGGTACCTCGTCCTGGTAATGATGTGCTGCTGCTCTCGGTGGTGGTGGTGGGGGCCCTGGTCGGATCCAGGTGTTGCGTTCCCTGGACTGCGGACAATCTCGTTGGTAATGTCCCCACCTCTGGCATCGGTGGCATTGCACAGAAGCAGGTGTGCGGTATCTCGGCTGCGCTGCGGCTGGTGCTGGTGGAGGAAGGGATCTTGGTGGGGGTTGAGGGTTAGGAGAAAATGAATTTACCCCCAGTGGCCGCATGGCCGGTTTGTTACCCACTGTCTTGGTTTGTCTGCGAGCATCCATAAAGTCATCTGCCTTTTTGGCAGCCTCGGTGAGGGTGGTGGGGTTACGGTCCCTCACCCATTCCTGCAGTTCTGAGGATATCCCCTCATAAAACTGCTCCAACAGCAGCATTTGTAATAAGTCCTCCATGGACCTCGCTTTACTCGACTGCATCCACCCAAGGGCTGCCCTTTCTAGTCGGCAAGCCCACTCCGCATGTGAATCTTTGTCCACCTTTTTCAGTTCCCTGAAACGTCTCCGGTATGCCTCTGCTGTTATTGCATACCGGGCCAAGATAATCTCTTTCACCCGGTTATAGTTCCTAATTTCCACATCTGGTACAGTGCGGTAGGCTTCCGCTGCCCTTCCTGACAGCCGTCCCGCTAATATGGGTACCCACTCTTCCCTTGGTATGTTATGCAGTGTACATAGTCTCTCAAAGTCCTGTAGGAAGGCATCTATATCCTCCTCTGCTTCCACATACGTTTTAAACGCTTGGTAGGGAATTTTGGGCTTACCCTCTTGTGCTATAGCTCCTGCGGTACCTCTTTCTGGTGTTTGTGGTCTCCTGTTTCTCTTTACAAATTCCTGCACCTCTGTCATGGTTTTAGAGATGATCTCTGTGGGTGGGTTTTCCCCATAGAAGGCCAGTCTGTATTGTAATTGCCTTTGGAACTCCTCCTGTTCTGTTTCAGGTCTTTGTTCCGTGGCCTGGACCTCCTCTGCTCTGTATTCTGCCATTACTTCGGTGATGAGCGTTGCTTTGGATTTGCTGCTGGCAGAAACACCTTTTGCTTCCAGAAGATCTTTCAAGGTGGTTCTTTTTAGCGTAGAAAGGTCAATCTCCATTAATCCTTGTTCCTCTGTGAGTCTGGATCCCAGCGCTGCCAACCAATGTAACGGATCACCTGGCACCCCGACTGGGTACCTCCGTTGATGGATGCTCCTAGCACTTCTTGAGGATTCCAAGCACTCTAGCCGACAACACAACCACCGCAGGACGAACCTCTCTTCCTTCCAGAGCGAAGCAGGAACGAGCTCTTAAAAGAGCTTAGGAGTGATTATAGCAAGGGAATATGCAGAGCATAGCAATCCCTTGTAGCAGATTCCCCCAATAAGAGACAGGACTCCAAATTGAGGGTGAAGTAGAACTGACAAAATCTTTATTTTACTTGGGACTAGCCTATTTGGTCATTACATTAACATTGCTGTGAAAACTCAATAAAATTACAAACAGTCAAATCATAGCAGGCAACATTCAGTGACTTATTATAACATAATTACATATTTATAAATAGGTGGGGAAGACCATAATTAACACAAATGTCTCTCCTGCATGCAGAATTAGCGATATGCAAATCTACCCGAATATGCAAATTACCAGTCTTGCTATTCAGGTAGTGCATATTACTGTTGCTACCAACAGAGGGCACTACACAAGCTCCATAGCCAAATCCACCTAAGGGGTAGCAATCCTCAGCAGTACAGGAGAGCAGGCAATACATCTCAGGGGCCATAGTCACATGGCAGGAGGCTGGCAATCAGTCTTCTCCAATGCCCAGTGGCAAGGCTGGTACCGCCACACTGTGTTATTGGTATATTAGTTACAATGTATCAGTATTGGTTACTCTGTGTTATTGGTATTAGTTACAATGTATCAGTATTGGTTACTCTGTGTTATTGGTATATTAGTTACAATGTATCAGTATTGGTTACTCTGTGTTATTGGTATTAGTTACAATGTATCAGTATTGGTTACTCTGTGGTATATTAGTTACAATGTATCAGTATTGGTTACTCTGTGTTATTGGTATTAGTTACAATGTATCAGTATTGGTTACTCTGTGTTATTGGTATTAGTTACAATGTATCAGTGTTGGTTACTGTGGTATATTAGTTACAATATATCAGTATTGATTACTCTGTGTTATTGGTATATTAGTTACAATGTATCAGTATTGGTTACTCTGTGTTATTGTATTAGTTACAATGTATCAGTATTGGTTACGCTGTGTTATTGGTATTAGTTACAATGTATCAGTATTGGTTACTCTGTGTTATTGGTATTAGTTACAATTTATCAGTATTGGTTACTCTGTGTTATTGGTATTAGTTACAATGTATCAGTATTGGCTACTGTAGTTTATTAGTTACAATGTATCAGTATCGGTTACTCTGTGTTATTGGTATTAGTTACAATGTATCAGTATTGGTTACTCTGTGTTATTGGTATTAGTTACAATGTATCAGTATTGGTTACTCGGTGTTATTGGTATTAGTTACAATGTATCAGTATTGGTTACTGTGGTTTATTAGTTACAATGTATCAGTATCGGTTACTCTGTGTTATATTAGTTACAATATATCAGTATTGGTTACTCTGTGTTATTGGTATTAGTTACAATGTATCAGTATTGGTTACTCTGTGTTATTGGTATTAGTTACAATGTATCAGTATTGGTTACTCTGTGTTATTGGTATTTGTTACAATGTATCAGTATTGGTTACTCTGTGTTATTGGTATATTAGTTACAATGTATCAGTATTGGTTACTCTGTGTTATTGGTATTAGTTACAATGTATCAGTATTGGTTACTCTGTGTTATTGGTATTAGTTACAATGTATCAGTATTGGTTACTCTGTGTTATTGGTATATTAGTTACAATGTATCAGTATCGGTTACTCTGTGGTATATTAGTTACAATGTATCAGTATTGGTTACTCTGTGTTATTGGTATATTAGTTACAATGTATCAGTATTGGTTACTCTGTGTTATTGGTATATTAGTTACAATGTATCAGTATTGGTTACTCTGTGTTATTGGTATTAGTTACAATGTATCAGTATTGGTTACTCTGTGTTATTGGTATTAGTTACAATGTATCAGTATTGGTTACTCTGTGTTATTGGTATTTGTTACAATGTATCAGTATCGGTTACTCTGTGGTATATTAGTTACAATATATCAGCATTGGTTACTGTGGTATATTAGTTACAATGTATCAGTATTGGTTACTCTGTGTTATTGGTATTAGTTACAATGTATCAGTATTGGTTACTGTGGTATATTAGTTACAATGTATCAGTATTGGTTACTCTGTGTTATTGGTATTAGTTACAATGTATCAGTATCGGTTACTCTGTGTTATTGGTATTAGTTACAATGTATCAGTATTGGTTACTGTGGTATATTAGTTACAATGTATCAGTATTGGTTACTCTGTGTTATTGGTATTAGTTACAATGTATCAGTATTGGTTACTGTGGTTTATTAGTTACAATGTATCAGTATCGGTTACTCTGTGTTGTTGGTATTAGTTACAATGTATCAGTATTGGTTACTGTGGTATATTAGTTACAATGTATCAGTATTGGTTACTCTGTGTTATTGGTATTAGTTACAATGTATCAGTATTGGTTACTGTGGTTTATTAGTTACAATGTATCAGTATCGGTTACTCTGTGTTGTTGGTATTAGTTACAATGTATAAGTATTGGTTACTGTGGTATATTAGTTACAATGTATCAGTATTGGTTACTCTGTGTTATTGGTATTAGTTACAATGTATCAGTATTGGTTACTGTGGTTTATTAGTTACAATGTATCAGTATCGGTTACTCTGTGGTATATTAGTTACAATATATCAGTATTGGTTACTCTGTGTTATTGGTATATTAGTTACAATGTATCAGTATTGGTTACTCTGTGTTATTGGTATTAGTTACAATGTATCAGTATTGGTTACTCTGTGTTATTGGTATATTAGTTACAATGTATCAGTATTGGTTACTCTGTGTTATTGGTATTAGTTACAATGTATCAGTATTGGTTACTCTGTGGTATATTAGTTACAATGTATCAGTATTGGTTACTCTGTGTTATTGGTATTAGTTACAATGTATCAGTATTGGTTACTCTGTGTTATTGGTATTAGTTACAATGTATCAGTGTTGGTTACTGTGGTATATTAGTTACAATGTATCAGTATTGGTTACTCTGTGTTATTGGTATTAGTTACAATGTATCAGTATTGGTTACTCTGTGTTATTGGTATATTAGTTACAATGTATCAGTATTGGTTACTCTGTGTTGTTGGTATTTGTTACAATGTATCAGTATTGGTTACTCTGTGTTATTGGTATATTAGTTACAATGTATCAGTATTGGTTACTCTGTGTTATTGGTATTAGTTACAATGTATCAGTATTGGTTACTCTGTGGTATATTAGTTACAATGTATCAGTATTGGTTACTCTGTGTTATTGGTATTAGTTACAATGTATCAGTATTGGTTACTCTGTGTTATTGGTATTAGTTACAATGTATCAGTGTTGGTTACTGTGGTATATTAGTTACAATGTATCAGTATTGGTTACTCTGTGTTATTGGTATTAGTTACAATGTATCAGTATTGGTTACTGTGGTATATTAGTTACAATGTATCAGTATTGGTTACTCTGTGTTATTGGTATTTGTTACAATGTATCAGTATTGGTTACTCTGTGTTATTGGTATTAGTTACAATGTATCAGTATTGGTTACTCTGTGTTATTGTATTAGTTACAATGTATCAGTATTGGTTACGCTGTGTTATTGGTATTAGTTACAATGTATCAGTATTGGTTACTCTGTGTTATATGTATTAGTTACAATGTATCAGTATTGGCTACTGTAGTTTATTAGTTAGAATGTATCAGTATCGGTTACTCTGTGTTATTGGTATTAGTTACAATGTATCAGTATTGGTTACTCTGTGTTATTGGTATTAGTTACAATGTATCAGTATTGGTTACTGTGGTATATTAGTTACAATGTATCAGTATTGGTTACTCTGTGTTATTGGTATTAGTTACAATGTATCAGTATTGGCTACTGTAGTTTATTAGTTACAATGTATCAGTATCGGTTACTCTGTGTTATTGGTATTAGTTACAATGTATCAGTATTGGTTACTGTGTTATATTAGTTACAATGTATCAGTATCGGTTACTCTGTGTTATTGGTATTAGTTACAATGTGACACTATTGGTTACTCTGTGTTATTGGTATTAGTTACAATGTATCAGTATTGGCTACTGTAGTTTATTAGTTACAATGTATCAGTATCGGTTACTCTGTGTTATTGGTATTAGTTACAATGTATCAGTATTGGTTACTCTCTGTGTTATTGGTATTAGTTACAATGTATCAGTATTGGTTACTCTGTGTTATTGGTATTAGTTACAATGTATCAGTATTGGTTACTCTGTGTTATTGGTATTAGTTACAATGTATCAGTATTGGTTACTGTAGTTTATTAGTTACAATGTATCAGTATCGGTTACTCTGTGTTATTGGTATTAGTTACAATGTATCAGTATTGGTTACTCTGTGTTATTGGTATTAGTTACAATGTATCAGTATTGGTTACTGTGGTTTATTAGTTACAATGTATCAGTATCGGTTACTCTGTGGTATATTAGTTACAATTGTAGCGGAATGCAGTGAGCCTGTCCTGCAAAATGCCTGTGTGACTGTGTTTGTATATGTTTTCCCTATGTTGAAATTGCTATTCGTGTGTGTATTATGTGAATTGTATGGTATTCGGTAGTTTCCATCCGTACTATATACTTATGGAAACTACCGAACGGAGGGACCACCCCAGAGAGAAGTGTGCCGGCTATTAAAGTTCACATTCCTTCCAACCGCAAGTTAACCGGCTCATTAGCATTGTATCTGGGTGGCCGCCATTCGGCATGCGTACACGTGGCGGCGGCCATCTTACGCATGAAAATCCCAGCGGTGTTTGGTCGTCGAGTGCCTGGAACTCAAATCGGACACTCAAACAACCAAACACCGCTGAGACCTCCAGAGCTCCGTAACTGCCGAACGGAGAAACATAACGAATCCCCATTCGGTAGTAATAAAGTACCGAATGAGGGAATCACTATCTAGGTGAATGTAAATGTGGATGGCAATTATAAATGCCTGTTTTAACTGCCGAACGGAGACCGACCGCAGGGCCCATTCTCGTGGAACCCTTTTCGGATACCAACTCGTGTGCGGTCGGTCAAACTTCCCCTGCCTGTAACTACCGAACCCCTGGTCCGATCTGGGTGAATTTTGGATATTATATTCACCCAGATCAGGGCTACCTAGCGGTACCCTGATATTAAGGATATGTGATGGTTTAGGGGTACATCCAAGTTTGGGGTAAAGTACGGTACAACTTAAGGGGATTATGACTCACTCTGAGGGGAGGAGATGTGTGGGAGGTAACAAGAATGGTATTGGTTACTGTCATAATTACTGTAGTTCCCTCCCTTGCATGGGAGCAGGCTTTATAAGAAACCTTGGAATAAACGATTGTCAGTTCTACTCCTGAAACTGTGTGTCGTCCAGTTATTGGGAGTGCTGTGGGGATTTCGCTGAACCTTTTTACCTGCTGGAAACTCTGCTGTGGATTTACTAATGACCTGTTCCTGAGCCTCCCTTGGATCTAAAGTGGAGAATAGCTGCGAGAAATCAGCTCTCCGCTACATTGGTTGGCAGCGCTGGGATCCAGACTCACAGAGGAACAAGGATTAATGGAGATTGACCTTTCTACGCTAAAAAGAACCACATTGAAAGACCTTCTGGAAGCGAAAGGTGTTTCTGCCAGCAGCAAATCCAAAGCAACGCTTATCACCGAAGTAATGGCAGAATACAGAGCAGAGGAGGTCCAGGCCACGGAACAAAGACCTGAAACAGAACAGGAGGAGTTCCAAAGGCAGTTACAATACAGACTGGCCTTTTATGGGGAAAACCCACCCACAGAGATCATCTCTAAAACCATGACAGAGGTGCAGGAGTTTGTGAAGAGAAATAGGAGACCACAAACACCAGAAAGAAGTACAGCAGGAGCTGTGGCACAAGAGGGTAAGCCCAAAATTCCCTATCAAGCTTTTAAAACGTATGTGGAAGCAGAGGAGGATATAGATGCCTTCCTCCAGGACTTTGAGAGACTGTGTACACTGCATAACATACCAAGGGAAGAGTGGGTACCCATATTAGCAGGACGGCTGTCAGGAAGGGCAGCGGAAGCCTACCGCACTGTACCAGATGTGGAAATTAGGAACTATAACCGGGTGAAAGAGATTATCCTGGCCCGGTATGCAATAACAGCAGAGGCATACCGGAGACGTTTCAGGGAATTGAAAAAGGTGGACAAAGATTCACATGCAGAGTGGGCTTGCCGACTAGAAAGGGCAGCTCTTGGGTGGATGCAGTCGAGTAAAGCGAGGTCCATGGAGGACTTGTTACAAATGCTGCTGTTGGAGCAGTTTTATGAGGGTATATCCTCAGAACTACAGGAATGGGTGAGGGATCGTAACCCCACCACCCTCACCGAGGCTGCCAAAAAGGCAGATGACTTTATGGATGCTCGCAGACAAACCAAGGCAGTGGGTACCAAACCGGCCATGCGGCCACTAGGGGTAAATTCATTTTCTCCTAACCCTCAACCCCCACCAAGACCCCTTCCTCCACCAGCACCAGCAGCAGCGCAGCAGAGATACCGCACACCTGCTTCTGTGCAATGCCACCGATGCCAGAGGTGGGGACATTACCAGCGAGATTGTCCGCAGTCCAGGGAACGCAACACCTGGATCCGACCAGGGCCTCCACCACCACCACCAAGAGCAGCAGCACATCATTACCAGGACGAGGTACCACTTCCCTACAGCTCTGCCGTTCCAGTCACGACTGTGGAACAGTGGGAAGTGCTGCATGAGGCCAACCCCTTACAGGCACATGCGGATAACCGCCAGCACCATAGGCAGACCGTATATCTGGAAGGGAAGCCTATGCAGGGGCTCCGAGACTCGGGAGCCACTATCACCCTGGTGCAAAGCCATTTGGTTTCGGACAAGGCCAAGCTGAATAAGACTGTGGCTGTCAGGGTTGCAGGGGGAGCCGTGTATCGGCTAGACACAGCCAGGGTACATTTGCATTGGGGTGCGGGGTTCGGGAATGTGGAAGTGGGACTAATGCCGCAATTACCTGCTGAGGTGGTCCTGGGGAATGATCTGGGCAAACTCACCTCCGCATTTGAACCACAAACTACTGAAGAAGCACACCCAGTAGTCACCAGGCAACAGGCCCGCACCCAACAAAACAACGCACTGCCGGAGGTCCAGGTAAGAAATTCCTCCCCTTCCCTAGACTGTATCCCTTGGGCCCCTCCTGACGAGTTTGTAGCCGAGGTAATCACTGACCCTACCTTACAGGTATACCGAGACAAGGTCACCTCTATCCAACCGGGGGCAGAGGGGGAAAGATTTGTATGGGACAGACAGCTATTGTACCGGGAAACAAGTAAACAGATAGATGGGTCAGACCCCATTGCTACAAGGCAGCTGGTGGTACCTCAGAGGTACCGAACCGAATTACTCCGGATAGCGCACGATATTCCGCTATCCGGACATTTGGGGGTCAGCCGTACCAGATATCGATTGACCCAAAGTTTCTTCTGGCCAGGGATTAGCCAGGAGGTACGCAGGTACTGTAATACCTGCGACACGTGCCAGAGGGTGGGAAAGAGGGGGGATAAGCGTAAGGCGAGGCTGCACCCCCTACCCATAATTGAAGAACCCTTTCATAGGGTTGCCGTAGATATTGTAGGCCCCTTCCGGAAACCTAGCCCCTCGGGCAAACGGTACATCCTGACCGTAGTGGACTATGCCACTCGCTACCCCGAGGCGGTAGCTTTAACGAATATACATGCAGAGACGGTGGCTGAGGCGCTGATGCAGATTTTCTCCCGGATGGGGTTACCCAGGGAGATCATCTCGGATCAGGGCACTCAGTTCACGGCAGAGGTTACCCAACAACTCTGGAAGTTCTGCAAAATTAAGCCTATAATTAGTGCTCCGTACCACCCCCAGACTAATGGGCTCTGCGAACGGTTCAATGGCACCTTAAAACAGATGCTCCGAACCTTCGCCGAGACTCACCGAGACTGGGAAAAATTCCTGCCGCACTTACTGTTTGCTTACAGGGAGGTGCCGCAGGAATCTACAGGATTTTCCCCCTTTGAACTGCTGTTTGGGAGGAGGGTAAGGGGACCCCTAGACTTGATTAGAGAGCACTGGGAGGGAGACCGTAGCGTGGACGGTACCCCTATTGTACCATATGTGTTGGCCCTCCGAGATCGCCTGGAAGCACTCACCAAGACGGTAAAGGAAAACCTACAGGCAGCTCAGACGCGTCAGCGCACCTGGTACGATAGGGGCGCCAGGGACCGCAGCTTTCAGGTCGGACAGAAAGTTTTAATTTTAAAACCTGTCCGACACGATAAGCTACAGGCCGCCTGGCAAGGCCCTTATAAAGTGGTAGAACAACGATGTGACACCACGTATATAATTGGCCACTGCGCAGGGAATGGGGGGCGACGCATGATCCATGTGAACATGCTGAAACCTTACCAGGAGCGTTCAGAGGAGGTGACAGCTATCTGCGCCCCCACCTCTGAAGAGAGCGACAGCCTACCCCTCCCCGATCTGTTAGAAGATGGACAGCTGGCTGGGGATTTAGGAGCAGTTGTATTGGGGGATCGGTTGAGCCCACAGGAGCGTATCGAGGTACAACAACTCCTGCAGGAAAAGCAGGAGACCTTTTCTAATGTACCTGGATACACCCCTCTGGCCACCCACCGAGTAGACACCCCCGGTCAACTTCCCATGCGCCAGACCCCATACCGCATCCCTGAAGCGGTCCGGGAGAATATGCGCAAAGAGATTGAGGAGATGATACAGTTAGGAGTGATTGAGCCCTCAGATAGTCCCTGGGCATCTCCAGTGGTCCTCGTACCAAAGCGGGACGGCACGACCCGCTTTTGCGTGGACTACAGGAGACTGAATGAGAAGACCGTATCCGACGCATACCCGATGCCTAGGATCGATGAATTACTAGACCGGATGGCCAGGGGACAATACCTTACCACAATTGATCTGTGCAAAGGGTATTGGCAGATTCCCTTAGCCCCGGAAGCCATCCCTAAGTCCGCCTTTGTCACCCCATTCGGCCTGTACCAATTTAAGGTCATGCCGTTTGGGATGAAAAACGCGCCGGCTACCTTCCAGCGGATGGTGGACCGCCTCCTAGATGGGTTCCAAGACTATACCTGCGCATATCTCGATGATATTGCCATATTTAGCGATACCTGGCAGGAACACTTGGCCCATATAGGAGCGGTTCTAGACAGGATCCGGGAGGCTGGTTTGACCCTAAAACCAGCTAAATGTAGTATTGGGATGGCCGAGGTACAGTACCTGGGCCACAGAGTGGGCTGTGGTAAGCAGAAGCCGGAACCCGCCAAAGTAGAGGCAGTATCACAGTGGCCTACCCCGACAACTAAAACCCAGGTGTTAGCCTTCCTAGGGACAGCAGGGTATTACCGGAAATTTGTCCCCAATTATAGTGCCCTGGCCAAACCCCTCACGGACCTGACACGTAAAAACCTTCCCCGCCAAGTAACCTGGACCCCGGAGTGTGAGCAGGCATTCCAACACTTGAAAGATGCACTTGTTAATGCCCCTGTCTTGGCCGCTCCCAATCCAACTAAACGTTTTCTTGTTCACACAGACGCTTCTATGTTTGGATTGGGGGCAGTATTGAGCCAAGTCGGGGCCGATGGCGGAGAACATCCCGTGGCTTACATCAGTCGCAAACTTTTACCCCGGGAAGTAAGCTACGCCGCCATCGAGAAGGAATGCCTGGCTGTGGTGTGGGCCTTGAAGAAATTGCAACCCTACTTGTACGGACAGGCTTTTTCGCTGCTCACGGATCACAACCCGTTAGTCTGGCTGAACCGGGTGGCTGGGGACAATGCCAGGCTGCTGCGCTGGAGTTTGGCGCTGCAGCCTCTTGACTTTAACATTCAATACCGCCCGGGTAAGCAAAATGGAAACGCCGACGGGTTGTCGCGACAAACTGATCTGGAGAAATGATCCGTGAGCACCCCGGTCATCCCCAAGCCGATCCGTGTGGGATCAGACTGTGTATGCCGGCTTGTGGGCAAGGGGGAGCAGTGTAGCGGAATGCAGTGAGCCTGTCCTGCAAAATGCCTGTGTGACTGTGTTTGTATATGTTTTCCCTATGTTGAAATTGCTATTCGTGTGTGTATTATGTGAATTGTATGGTATTCGGTAGTTTCCATCCGTACTATATACTTATGGAAACTACCGAACGGAGGGACCACCCCAGAGAGAAGTGTGCCGGCTATTAAAGTTCACATTCCTTCCAACCGCAAGTTAACCGGCTCATTAGCATTGTATCTGGGTGGCCGCCATTCGGCATGCGTACACGTGGCGGCGGCCATCTTACGCATGAAAATCCCAGCGGTGTTTGGTCGTCGAGTGCCTGGAACTCAAATCGGACACTCAAACAACCAAACACCGCTGAGACCTCCAGAGCTCCGTAACTGCCGAACGGAGAAACATAACGAATCCCCATTCGGTAGTAATAAAGTACCGAATGAGGGAATCACTATCTAGGTGAATGTAAATGTGGATGGCAATTATAAATGCCTGTTTTAACTGCCGAACGGAGACCGACCGCAGGGCCCATTCTCGTGGAACCCTTTTCGGATACCAACTCGTGTGCGGTCGGTCAAACTTCCCCTGCCTGTAACTACCGAACCCCTGGTCCGATCTGGGTGAATTTTGGATATTATATTCACCCAGGTCAGGGCTACCTAGCGGTACCCTGATATTAAGGATATGTGATGGTTTAGGGGTACATCCAAGTTTGGGGTAAAGTACGGTACAACTTAAGGGGATTATGACTCACTCTGAGGGGAGGAGATGTGTGGGAGGTAACAAGAATGGTATTGGTTACTGTCATAATTACTGTAGTTCCCTCCCTTGCATGGGAGCAGGCTTTATAAGAAACCTTGGAATAAACGATTGTCAGTTCTACTCCTGAAACTGTGTGTCGTCCAGTTATTGGGAGTGCTGTGGGGATTTCGCTGAACCTTTTTACCTGCTGGAAACTCTGCTGTGGATTTACTAATGACCTGTTCCTGAGCCTCCCTTGGATCTAAAGTGGAGAATAGCTGCGAGAAATCAGCTCTCCGCTACAACAATATATCAGTATTGGTTACTCTGTGTTATTGGTATATTAGTTACAATGTATCAGTATTGGTTACTGTGGTATATTAGTTACAATGTATCAGTATTGGTTACTCTGTGGTATTGGTATTAGTTACAATGTATCAGTATTGGTTACTGTAGTTTATTAGTTACAAAATATCAGTATCGGTTACTCTTTGTTATGGGTATTAGTTACAATGTATCAGTATTGGTTACTCTGTGTTATTGGTATTAGTTACAATGTATCAGTATTGGTTACTGTGGTATATTAGTTACAATGTATCAGTATTGGTTACTCTGTGTTATTGGTATTTGTTACAATGTATCAGTATTGGTTACTCTGTGTTATTGGTATTCGTTACAATGTATCAGTATTGGTTACTGTGGTTTATTAGTTACAATGTATCAGTATTGGTTACTCTGTGGTATATTAGTTACAATGTATCAGTATTGGTTACTCTGTGTTATTGGTATTAGTTACAATGTATCAGTATTGGTTACTCTGTGTTATTGGTGTTTGTTACAATGTATCAGTATGGGTTACTGTGTTATATTAGTTACAATGTATCAGTATTGGTTACTGTGGTATATTAGTTACAATGTATCAGTATTGGTTACTCTGTGTTATTGGTATTTGTTACAATGTATCAGTGTTGGTCACTCTGTGTTATTGGTATTAGTTACAATGTATAAGTATTGGTTACTGTGGTATATTAGTTACAATGTATCAGTATTGGTTACTCTGTGTTATTGGTATTAGTTACAATGTATCAGTATTGGTTACTCTGTGTTATTGGTATTAGTTACTGTGGCGAAACCAGCTTCGCCACTGTGAATTGGAGAGGCCTGGCTGCTAGCCTCCTGCCCTGCGACTACGGCCCATAGACATATTGCTCTATAAACACTATATTTGGGCATGTAATAATTTATATTGCTGCTACTGGCCCTTTAAAATCAGCGATGGACATATTGGGACTTTTGGGACTAATGTCCCTTTAAGACTTTGTAACATATCACAGTAATACTGTCTTAAATATTATGTAGGTATTTATGTGTTCAGTTAAACTGGGGATATGTAGAAATGTGTGTTTTATGTGTTAAATGTATCAGTATGTAATTTTATGTCTTTTACTGTCTTTTTGCAACCATGTGGTTAATGGAGTCTGACTCTAGTCCTAGATAATTGGATTACTTCTCCAATTATCTCCAGGGCAGAAGGGAGGAAGCCGGGATGCATTGTGGGGGATGTTTTACTTCTGTTTGGGCCAGATTGTGCCATGCTGCAAGCCAGGGCCCAAAAGATACTTTTAGTAACTTTTAAACCCCTGGTCGGATTCATGCCATTTTTTAATATGTTGTTCCCCTGAATGGATTGATTGTGGATATGTATTTTTATGTGAATGTGATGTATGGTTTTAAAGTTATGAAAGTTGTGTAAAAGTATATTTTACTCTGTATGCATAATGGGATTATGTGTCACACTAAGGGGAGGGGATGTGTGGGAGGTAACATCTATGTCATTGGTTCTTTTATGCCTCCCCCTGGGTGTGGCCTGTATGTGTGAGTTGGAAATAAAAGCCAGACTGGGTGTCCCAGTCTAGAGTTCTTGCTTAACCCTCAAAGCGATGTGTCGTCTCGGTCTTTGGGGGAATGGGATTGTATGCTGACTGCCAAGAGTGTAAGCCGATGTCTGCTTTTCTTGTTCAGCTGTTCCAGTGTTCGTGTGGTTCCAGTCGGGAGAATGGTGTTTGCAGTAGCTGCCTGTGCATCTGGAAAGGGGATTATCGCCTAAACTGGGTTTTATCCTCTTGTAAGTGAAACGGTCCGTTACAATTGGTGGCAAGCGGCGGGATCGTTCCTACAACCAGAGGGACAGCTACAGACAACACCATTTCTGGATTACAAATTGAGGGCAACGCTAGTATCCGTACAGCGACCCTATCTACAAAGGAAATCAGGAAAATGGAAGGAGACAGAGTTGCAGCTGCTGCAGCACCTCCGAGGGAGGAGGAGGAATCCGAGTTTGCCAGGGAATATAGGAGCAGGATGGCTCTATTCTCACCAGCCCGAGCGGAGCGGATGGCAGACCGGGTCTACAACGATGTACAGGCGTACCTCATGCTGCGAACGACGCAGAGGAACCAACAAGCTGCGGGATTGTTCCCACAGCCAGAAGGACAGCTACAGAACACCAATTCCTTGGAGTTACAAATTGAGGGCAACGTTAGCACTCGTGCAGCGCCCCTGGCAGCAGAGGTATCCAGCGACTTGGAGCAGACAAGTATGGAAGGCTCTGACGCTGAAGATGATTTTATGGCCAAGGTGAGGCAGCAAGTGGCCCAGTATGGGGGTTATATATCCATGGACACATTCCAGGGGATCTGGAACCAGGTCATGGCTGAGCAAAACTCAAAGATGGACGAAGAGTATGATGAGCAGGAAGAGTGGTACAGCAGCAGAGTAGAGGCTGCATCCGAGGAGGTTAGCCGCCCCCCCCTGAGGCGGCAGGAAGAACCCGAAGTAGGGGTCCTCATAGATTGGTCCTGTGAGGAACCACAACAGGCAGGTGGAGATGGGACCGAGGTCTCTCTACCAGCCCTACAGGGATGCTGGGCAGTCGGCCCAGATCCCCAGCGGCAGTGTGTAACCCAGGGAGCTGATGGTGTCGTCCATCCTCCCCAGCGGCAGAGTAAGTCCCAGGGAGCTAAAGGTGTCGTCCTTCCTCCCCAGCGGCAGATTTTATCACAGGGAGCTGAAGGTGTCGTCCTTCCTCCCCAGCGGCAGTGTGTGTCCCAGGGAGATGAAGGTGTCGTCCTTCCTCCCCAGCGGCAGGCTGAGTTACAGGGGGCAGAGGTTGTTGTTCCTGCCCCCCAGCAGAAAAGTGATATGCCAGGAAGGCAGTGTGAAGTAAAGGGAGAGGAGAGCAGCGTCCTCCCTCCCCAGCGGCAGTGTGTGTCTCCGGGAGCTGATGGTGTCGTCCATCCTCCCCAGCGGCAGGCTGAGTTACAGGGGGCAGAGGTTGTTGTTCCTGCCCCCCAGCAGCAAAGTGATGTGCCAGGAAGGCAGTGTGAAGTGAAGGGAGAGGAGAGCAGCGCCCTCCCTCCCCAGCGGCAGTGTGTACCCCAGGGAGATGAAGGTGTCGTCCTTCCTCCCCAGCAGCAAAGTGATGTGCCAGGAAGGCAGTGTGAAGCGAAGGGAGAGGAGAGCAGCGTCCTCCCTCCCCAGCGGCAGTGTGTACCCCAGGGAGATGAAGGTGTCATCCTTCCTCCCCAGCGGCAGTGGGTACCCCAGGGAGGAGAAGGTGCCATCCTTTCTCCCCAGCGGCAGTTTGCCATCCAGAGAGAGGAGCTTGTTACACCCTCTCTCCCACGGCAACCTAACCCACCAAGGGGAGCTGTTAAGCCCCACAGCTGTGCAGATGGGACCGTAGTCTCTACACTTACAGCACAAGGGATAGGGACGGTCGGTCCTGTTCCCCAGCCTCAGTGTGATGTATCCAAAGGGGAGACAGTCGGTCTCCCCCTCCGGCAGTCGAGCTGTGCACCTAAAGTGGAGACAGCCAGTCTCCAGCAACCAGGCGCCCACCAGACTACTCCCGTGGTAGTGCTGGCAACCGGACAGAGTACCGCTGGTCTCTGCCCCCTCAGCAACCCACCAAGGCAGCCTACCCGTCTCCCACCCAGCAGTGGTGAAACACCAGAACTTGGACAAAATCCTTCCTCACCCAGATGTAGTAACCGGTTAGTGTGGGTGGGCTGCTCTGTTATTTCTGTTTCGTGGGTGGGTTGCTGGACTAACCAGGGCACTGACCGGCAGAAAGTCAGGTACCCTGTTAGTCTAATTGGCAAAGGGGAGAAATGTGGCGAAACCAGCTTCGCCACTGTGAACTGGAGAGGCCTGGCTGCTAGCCTCCTGCCCTGCGACTACGGCCCATAGACATATTGCTCTATAAACACTATATTTGGGCATGTAATAATTTATATTGCTGCTACTGGCCCTTTAAAATCAGCGATGGACATATTGGGACTTTTGGGACTAATGTCCCTTTAAGACTTTGTAACATATCACAGTAATACTGTCTTAAATATTATGTAGGTATTTATGTGTTCAGTTAAACTGGGGATATGTAGAAATGTGTGTTTTATGTGTTAAATGTATCAGTATGTAATTTTATGTCTTTTACTGTCTTTTTGCAACCATGTGGTTAATGGAGTCTGACTCTAGTCCTAGATAATTGGATTACTTCTCCAATTATCTCCAGGGCAGAAGGGAGGAAGCCGGGATGCATTGTGGGGGATGTTTTACTTCTGTTTGGGCCAGATTGTGCCATGCTGCAAGCCAGGGCCCAAAAGATACTTTTAGTAACTTTTAAACCCCTGGTCGGATTCATGCCATTTTTTAATATGTTGTTCCCCTGAATGGATTGATTGTGGATATGTATTTTTATGTGAATGTGATGTATGGTTTTAAAGTTATGAAAGTTGTGTAAAAGTATATTTTACTCTGTATGCATAATGGGATTATGTGTCACACTAAGGGGAGGGGATGTGTGGGAGGTAACATCTATGTCATTGGTTCTTTTATGCCTCCCCCTGGGTGTGGCCTGTATGTGTGAGTTGGAAATAAAAGCCAGACTGGGTGTCCCAGTCTAGAGTTCTTGCTTAACCCTCAAAGCGATGTGTCGTCTCGGTCTTTGGGGGAATGGGATTGTATGCTGACTGCCAAGAGTGTAAGCCGATGTCTGCTTTTCTTGTTCAGCTGTTCCAGTGTTCGTGTGGTTCCAGTCGGGAGAATGGTGTTTGCAGTAGCTGCCTGTGCATCTGGAAAGGGGATTATCGCCTAAACTGGGTTTTATCCTCTTGTAAGTGAAACGGTCCGTTACACTTACAATGTATCAGTATTGGTTACTGTGGTATATTAGTTACAATGTATCAGTATTGGTTACTCTGTGTTATTGGTATTTGTTACAATGTATCAGTATTGGTCACTCTGTGTTATTGGTATTAGTTACAATGTATAAGTATTGGTTACTGTGGTATATTAGTTACAATGTATCAGTATTGGTTACTCTGTGTTATTGGTATTAGTTACAATGTATCAGTATTGGTTAATCTGTTTTATTGGTATTAGTTACAATGTATCAGTATTGGTCACTCTGTGTTATTGGTATTAGTTACAATGTATAAGTATTGGTTACTGTGGTATATTAGTTACAATGTATCAGTATTGGTTACTCTGTGTTATTGGTATTAGTTACAATGTATCAGTATTGGTTACGCTGTGTTATTGGTATTAGTTACAATGTATCAGTATTGGTTACTCTGTGTTATTGGTATTAGTTACAATGTATCAGTATTGGTTACTGTGGTATATTAGTTACAATGTATCAGTATTGGTTACTCTGTGTTATTGGTATTAGTTACAATGTATCAGTATTGGTTACTCTGTGTTATTGGTATTAGTTACAATGTATCAGTATTGGCTACGGTAGTTTATTAGTTACAATGTATCAGTATCGGTTACTCTGTGTTATTGGTATTAGTTACAATGTATCAGTATTGGTTACTCTGTGTTATTGGTATTAGTTACAATGTATCAGTATTGGTTACTGTGGTTTATTAGTTACAATGTATCAGTATCGGTTACTCTGTGGTATATTAGTTACAATGTATCAGTATTGGTTACTGTAGTTTATTAGTTACAATGTATCAGTATCGGTTACTCTGTGTTATTGGTATTAGTTACAATGTATCAGTATTGGTTACTCTGTGTTATTGGTATTAGTTACAATGTATCAGTATTGGCTACTGTAGTTTATTAGTTACAATGTATCAGTATCGGTTACTCTGTGTTATTGGTATTAGTTACAATGTATCAGTATTGGTTACTCTGTGTTATTGGTATTAGTTACAATGTATCAGTATTGGTTACTGTAGTTTATTAGTTACAATGTATCAGTATCGGTTACTCTGTGTTATTGGTATTAGTTACAATGTATCAGTATTGGTTACTCTGTGTTATTGGTATTAGTTACAATGTATCAGTATTGGTTACTGTAGTTTATTAGTTACAATGTATCAGTATCGGTTACTCTGTGTTATTGGTATTAGTTACAATGTATCAGTATTGGTTACTGTAGTTTATTAGTTACAATGTATCAGTATCGGTTACTCTGTGTTATTGGTATTAGTCACAATGTATCAGTATTGGTTACTGTGTGTTGTTGGTATTAGTTACAATGTATCAGTATTGGTTACTGTGTGTTGTTGGTATTAGTTACAATGTATCAGTATTGGTTACCGTGTGTTGTTGGTATTAGTTACAATGTATCAGTATCGGTTACTCTGTGTTATTGGTATTAGTTACAATGTATCAGTATTGGTTACTCTGTGTTATTGGTATTAGTTACAATGTATCAGTATTGGTTACTGTGTGTTGTTGGTATTAGTTACAATGTATCAGTATCGGTTACTCTGTGGTATATTAGTTACAATGTATCAGTATTGGTTACCGTGTGTTGTTGGTATTAGTTACAATGTATCAGTATCGGTTACTCTGTGGTATATTAGTTACAATGTATCAGTATTGGTTACCGTGTGTTGTTGGTATTAGTTACAATGTATCAGTATCGGTTACTCTGTGTTATTGGTATTAGTTACAATGTATCAGTATTGGTTACTCTGTGTTATTGGTATTAGTTACAATGTATCAGTATTGGTTACTGTGTGTTGTTGGTATTAGTTACAATGTATCAGTATTGGTTACTGTGTGTTGTTGGTATTAGTTACAATGTATCAGTATCGGTTACTCTGTGTTATTGGTATTAGTTACAATGTATCAGTATTGGTTACTCTGTGTTATTGGTATTAGTTACAATGTATCAGTATTGGTTACTGTGGTATATTAGTTACAATGTATCAGTATTGGTTACTCTGTGGTATATTAGTTACAATGTATCAGTATTGGTTACTGTGGTATATTAGTTACAATGTATCAGTATTGGTTACTCTGTGTTATTGGTATTAGTTACAATGTATCAGTATTGGTTACTCTGTGTTATTGGTATTAGTTACAATGTATCAGTATTGGTTACTGTGTTATATTAGTTACAATGTATCAGTATTGGTTACTCTGTGTTATTGGTATTAGTTACAATGTATCAGTATTGGTTGCTCTGTGTTATTGGTATTAGTTACAATGTATCAGTATTGGTTACTCTGTGTTATTGGTATTAGTTACAATGTATCAGTATTGGTTACTGTGGTTTATTAGTTACAATTGTAACGGACCGTTTCACTTACAAGAGGATAAAACCCAGTTTAGGCGATAATCCCCTTTTTGAGAGACAGGCACAGCTACTGCAGAACACCAAACTCCCGAACTGGATACAAGATAACACTCCGAACTGGAACAGCTGAACAAGAAAAGCATACAATCCGCTTACACTCCTGGCAGTCAGCTTACAATCCAATTCCCCCCAAGAACGAGACGACACTTCATTTTGAGGGTTAAACAGGAACTCAAGACTGGGACACCCAGTCTGGCTTTTATTACCAACAAGTACATACAGGACACTCCCAGGGGGAGGATGAAATTAACCAATCACATGGATGTACCTCCCACACATTTCCTCCCCTTAGATTAACACTTAACACAATTATACTGTACACCTTTTTCCCCAATTCCTGGATGTACCCCAAATACATATGCTACACCTCCAAAACAGGTATCCCCTGATAGCCCTTATTCAGGGGGACAACATATGCAAGAATCAGCCCATTCGGATAAATGGTTCAGGAGTTATGGAACTTTAAAGTATTGACCGACCGCATGGGTAAAGTATCCGAAATCAGTTCCATGCATTTTGGCCCTGCGGTCGGTCACAAACAAGGGAATGAAAACAGACGAATTGCCTGTGTTATAGAGCCTGGAGAGGGTTTGAATGAATTCCCTTGTTTGTGGGGTTCTTTCTACCGAACGGCGGGTCATTCGGTAGTTTCTATACGAATTCCTGGAAGTATGGAGGTCTCAGCGGTGTTTGCCTAGTCAAGTGTCCGATTTCAGTTCCAGACACTCGACGGCAAAACACCGCTGTTCGGCAGTTAAAGATGGCCGCCGCCACGTGTTGGTTTCCTGAATGGCGGCCACCCAGAGGACAAAGACCACACTGCACTGATTGCCAATTACCCGTTTGCAACATTGTTGCAAACGGTAATTGGAGGCACACTTAGTCCTGGGTGGTCTGGTTGTTCGGTAGTTTCCTCAATACAAGGAATGGAGGGATTCTACCGAACAATCAGATGAAGGCTGCATATATATATAACCCAGGTTAACTGCATACATAAATACATATACAATATACAGGCAGTACAATAGGATATGCTTCACAGTCTTAAAGGGACAGTAGTCCCAAAATGTCCATTGCTGATTTTAAAGGGCCAGTAGCAGCAATATAAATTAGTACATGCCCAAATATAGTCTTTAAAGTGCAATATGTCCAGGGGCCATAGTCAGCGGGCAGGAGGCTAGCAGCCAGGCCTCTCCAGTTCACAGTGGCGAAGCTGGTTTCGCCACAACAATGTATCAGTATCGGTTACTCTGTGTTATTGGTATATTAGTTACAATGTATCAGTATTGGTTACTGTGGTATATTAGTTACAATGTATCTGTATTGGTTACTGTGGTATTGGTATTAGTTACAATGTATCAGTATTGGTTCCTGTGGTATATTAGTTACAATGTATCAGTATTGGTTACTCTGTGGTATTGGTATTAGTTACAATGTATCAGTATTGGTTACTGTGGTATATTAGTTACAATGTATCAGTATTGGTTACTCTGTGTTATTGGTATTTGTTACAATGTATCAGTATTGGTTACTGTGTGTTATTGGTATTAGTTACAATGTATCAGTATTGGTTACTGTGTGTTATTGGTATTAGTTACAATGTATCAGTATTGGTCACTCTGTGTTATTGGTATTAGTTACAATGTATCAGTATTGGTTACTGTGGTTTATTAGTTACAATGTATCAGTATCGGTTACTCTGTGTTATTGGTATTAGTTACAATGTATCAGTATTGGTCACTCTGTGTTATTGGTATTAGTTACAATGTATCAGTATTGGTTACTGTGGTATATTAGTTACAATATATCAGTATTGGTTACTCTGTGTTATTGGTATATTAGTTACAATGTATCAGTATTGGTTACTGTGGTATATTAGTTACAATGTATCAGTATTGGTTACTCTGTGGTATTGGTATTAGTTACAATGTATCAGTATTGGTTCCTGTGGTATATTAGTTACAATGTATCAGTATTGGTTGCTCTGTGGTATTGGTATTAGTTACAATGTATCAGTATTGGTTACTGTGGTATATTAGTTACAATGTATCAGTATTGGTTACTCTGTGTTATTGGTATTAGTTACAATGTATCAGTATTGGTCACTCTGTGTTATTGGTATTAGTTACAATGTATCAGTATCGGTTACTCTGTGGTATATTAGTTACAATGTATCAGTATTGGTTGCTCTGTGTTATTGGTATTAGTTACAATGTATCAGTATTGGTTACTGTGTTATATTAGTTACAATGTATCAGTATTGGCTACTCTGTGTTATTGGTATTTCTTACAATGTATCAGTATTGGTTACGCTGTGTTATTGGTATTAGTTACAATGTATCAGTATTGGTTACTGTGGTATATTAGTTACAATGTATCAGTATTGGTTACTCTGTGGTATATTAGTTACAATGTATCAGTATTGGTTGCTCTGTGTTATTGGTATATTAGTTACAATGTATCAGTATTGGTTAATGTGGTTTATTAGTTACAATGTATCAGTATCGGTTACTCTGTGTTATTGGTATTAGTTACAATGTATCAGTATTGGTCACTCTGTGTTATTGGTATTAGTTACAATGTATCAGTATTGGTTACGCTGTGTTATTGGTATTAGTTACAATGTATCAGTATTGGTTACTCTGTGTTATTGGTATTAGTTACAATGTATCAGTATTGGTTACTGTGGTATATTAGTTACAATGTATCAGTATTGGTTACTCTGTGTTATTGGTATTAGTTACAATGTATCAGTATTGGTTACGCTGTGTTGTTGGTATTAGTTACAATTTATCAGTATTGGTTACTCTGTGTTATTGGTATTAGTTACAATGTATCAGTATTGGCTACTGTAGTTTATTAGTTACAATGTATCAGTATCGGTTACTCTGTGTTATTGGTATTAGTTACAATGTATCAGTATTGGTTACTCTGTGTTATTGGTATTAGTTACAATGTATCAGTATTGGTTACTGTGCTTTATTAGTTACAATGTATCAGTATCGGTTACTCTGTGGTATATTAGTTACAATATATCAGTATTGGTTACTCTGTGTTATTGGTATATTAGTTACAATGTATCAGTATTGGTTACTGTGGTATATTAGTTACAATGTATCAGTATTGGTTACTCTGTGGTATTGGTATTAGTTACAATGTATCAGTATTGATTGCTGTGGTATATTAGTTACAATGTATCTGTATTGGTTACTCTGTGTTATTGGTATTAGTTACAATGTATCAGTATTGGTTACTGTAGTTTATTAGTTACAATGTATCAGTATCGGTTACTCTGTGTTATTGGTATTAGTTACAATGTATCAGTATTGGTTACTGTAGTTTATTAGTTACAATGTATCAGTATTGGTTACTCTGTGTTATTGGTATTAGTTACAATGTATCAGTATTGGTTACGCTGTGTTATTGGTATTAGTTACAATGTATCAGTATCGGTTACTCTGTGTTATTGGTATTAGTTACAATGTATCAGTATTGGTTACTGTAGTTTATTAGTTACAATGTATCAGTATCGGTTACTCTGTGTTATTGGTATTAGTTACAATGTATCAGTATTGGTTACTCTGTGTTATTGGTATTAGTTACAATGTATCAGTATTGGTTACTCTGTGTTATTGGTATTAGTTACAATATATCAGTATTGGTTACTCTGTGTTATTGGTATATTAGTTACAATGTATCAGTATTGGTTACTCTGTGTTATTGGTATATTAGTTACAATGTATAAGTATTGGTTACTGTGGTATATTAGTTACAATGTATCAGTATTGGTTACTCTGTGTTATTGGTATTAGTTACAATGTATCAGTATTGGTTACTCTGTGTTATTGGTATTAGTTACAATGTATCAGTATTGTTACACTGTGTTATTGGTATTAGTTACAATGTATCAGTATTAATTACTGTAGTTTATTAGTTACAATATATCAGTATCGGTTACTCTTTGTTATGGGTATTAGTTACAATGTATCAGTATTGGTTACTCTGTGTTATTGGTATTAGTTACAATGTATCAGTATTGGTTACTGTAGTTTATTAGTTACAATATATCAGTATCGGTTACTCTTTGTTATTGGTATTAGTTACAATGTATCAGTATTGGTTACTCTGTGTTATTGTATTCGTTACAATGTATCAGTATTGGTTACTGTGGTATATTAGTTACAATGTATCAGTATTGGTTACTCTGTGTTATTGGTATTAGTTACAATGTATCAGTATTGGTTACTGTGGTATATTAGTTACAATGTATCAGTATTGGTTACTCTGTGTTATTGGTATTTGTTACAATGTATCAGTATTGGTCACTCTGTGTTATTGGTATTAGTTACAATGTATAAGTATTGGTTACTGTGGTATATTAGTTACAATGTATCAGTATTGGTTACTCTGTGTTATTGGTATTAGTTACAATGTATCAGTATTGGTTACTCTGTGTTATTGGTATTAGTTACAATGTATCAGTATTGGTTACTCTGTGTTATTGGTATTAGTTACAATATATCAGTATTGGTTACTCTGTGTTATTGGTATATTAGTTACAATGTATCAGTATTGGTTACTCTGTGTTATTGGTATATTAGTTACAATGTATAAGTATTGGTTACTGTGGTATATTAGTTACAATGTATCAGTATTGGTTACTCTGTGTTATTGGTATTAGTTACAATGTATCAGTATTGGTTACTCTGTGTTATTGGTATTAGTTACAATGTATCAGTATTGTTACACTGTGTTATTGGTATTAGTTACAATGTATCAGTATTAATTACTGTAGTTTATTAGTTACAATATATCAGTATCGGTTACTCTTTGTTATGGGTATTAGTTACAATGTATCAGTATTGGTTACTCTGTGTTATTGGTATTAGTTACAATGTATCAGTATTGGTTACTGTAGTTTATTAGTTACAATATATCAGTATCGGTTACTCTTTGTTATTGGTATTAGTTACAATGTATCAGTATTGGTTACTCTGTGTTATTGGTATTCGTTACAATGTATCAGTATTGGTTACTGTGGTATATTAGTTACAATGTATCAGTATTGGTTACTCTGTGTTATTGGTATTAGTTACAATGTATCAGTATTGGTTACTGTGGTATATTAGTTACAATGTATCAGTATTGGTTACTCTGTGTTATTGGTATTTGTTACAATGTATCAGTATTGGTCACTCTGTGTTATTGGTATTAGTTACAATGTATAAGTATTGGTTACTGTGGTATATTAGTTACAATGTATCAGTATTGGTTACTCTGTGTTATTGGTATTAGTTACAATGTATCAGTATTGGTTACTCTGTGTTATTGGTATTAGTTACAATGTATCAGTATTGGTTACTGTGGTATATTAGTTACAATGTATCAGTATTGGTTACTCTGTGTTATTGGTATTAGTTACAATGTATCAGTATTGGTTACTCTGTGTTATTGGTATTAGTTACAATGTATCAGTATTGGTTACTGTGGTATATTAGTTACAATGTATCAGTATCGGGTACTCTGTGTTATTGGTATTTGTTACAATGTATCAGTATTGGTCACTCTGTGTTCTTGGTATTAGTTACAATGTATAAGTATTGGTTACTGTGGTATATTAGTTACAATGTATCAGTATTGGTTACTCTGTGTTATTGGTATTAGTTACAATGTATCAGTATTGGTTACTGTGGTTTATTAGTTACAATGTATCAGTATCGGTTACTCTGTGTTGTTGGTATTAGTTACAATGTATAAGTATTGGTTACTGTGGTATATTAGTTACAATATATCAGTATTGGTTACTCTGTGTTATTGGTATATTAGTTACAATGTATCAGTATTGGTTACTGTGGTATATTAGTTACAATGTATCAGTATTGGTTACTCTGTGTTATTGGTATTAGTTACAATGTATCAGTATTGGTTACTGTGGTATATTAGTTACAATGTATCAGTATTGGTTACCCTGTGTTATTGGTATTAGTTACAATGTATCAGTATTGGTTACGCTGTGTTATTGGTATTAGTTACAATGTATCAGTATTGGTTACTCTGTGTTATTGGTATTAGTTACAATGTATCAGTATTGGTTACTGTGGTATATTAGTTACAATGTATCAGTATTGGTTACTCTGTGTTATTGGTATTAGTTACAATGTATCAGTATTGGTTACGCTGTGTTATTGGTATTAGTTACAATGTATCAGTATTGGTTACTCTGTGTTATTGGTATTAGTTACAATGTATCAGTATTGGCTACTGTAGTTTATTAGTTACAATGTATCAGTATCGGTTACTCTGTGTTATTGGTATTAGTTACAATGTATCAGTATTGGTTACTCTGTGTTATTGGTATTAGTTACAATGTATCAGTATTGGTTACCCTGTGTTATTGGTATTAGTTACAATGTATCAGTATTGGTTACGCTGTGTTATTGGTATTAGTTACAATGTATCAGTATTGGTTACTCTGTGTTATTGGTATTAGTTACAATGTATCAGTATTGGTTACTGTGGTATATTAGTTACAATGTATCAGTATTGGTTACTCTGTGTTATTGGTATTAGTTACAATGTATCAGTATTGGTTACGCTGTGTTATTGGTATTAGTTACAATGTATCAGTATTGGTTACTCTGTGTTATTGGTATTAGTTACAATGTATCAGTATTGGCTACTGTAGTTTATTAGTTACAATGTATCAGTATCGGTTACTCTGTGTTATTGGTATTAGTTACAATGTATCAGTATTGGTTACTCTGTGTTATTGGTATTAGTTACAATGTATCAGTATCGGTTACTCTGTGTTATTGGTATTAGTTACAATGTATCAGTATTGGTTACTCTGTGTTATTGGTATTAGTTACAATGTATCAGTATTGGTTCCTGTGGTATATTAGTTACAATGTATCAGTATTGGTTACTCTGTGGTATTGGTATTAGTTACAATGTATCAGTATTGGTTACTGTGGTATATTAGTTACAATGTATCAGTATTGGTTACTCTGTGTTATTGGTATTAGTTACAATGTATCAGTATTGGTTACTCTGTGGTATATTAGTTACAATATATCAGTATTGGTTACTCTGTGTTATTGGTATATTAGTTACAATGTATCAGTATTGGTTACTGTGGTATATTAGTTACAATGTATCAGTATTGGTTACTTTGTGGTATTGGTATTAGTTACAATATATCAGTATTGGTTACTCTGTGGTATATTAGTTACAATATATCAGTATTGGTTACTCTGTGTTATTGGTATATTAGTTACAATGTATCAGTATTGGTTACTGTGGTATATTAGTTACAATGTATCAGTATTGGTTACTTTGTGGTATTGGTATTAGTTACAATGTATCAGTATTGGTTACTCTGTGTTATTGGTATTAGTTACAATGTATCAGTATTGGTTACTGTGGTTTATTAGTTACAATGTATCAGTATTGGTTACTGTGGTATATTAGTTACAATGTATCAGTATTGGTTACCCTGTGTTATTGGTATTAGTTACAATGTATCAGTATTGGTTACACTGTGTTATTGGTATTAGTTACAATGTATCAGTATTGGTTACTGTAGTTTATTAGTTACAATATATCAGTATCGGTTACTCTTTGTTATGGGTATTAGTTACAATGTATCAGTATTGGTTACTCTGTGTTATTGGTATTAGTTACAATGTATCAGTATTGGTTACACTGTGTTATTGGTATTAGTTACAATGTATCAGTATTGGTTACTGTAGTTTATTAGTTACAATATATCAGTATCGGTTACTCTTTGTTATGGGTATTAGTTACAATGTATCAGTATCGGTTACTCTGTGTTATTGGTATTAGTTACAATGTATCAGTATCGGTTACTCTTTGTTATGGGTATTAGTTACAATGTATCAGTATTGGTTACTCTGTGTTATTGGTATATTAGTTACAATGTATCAGTATTGGTTACTGTGGTATATTAGTTACAATGTATCAGTATTGGTCACTCTGTGTTATTGGTATTCGTTACAATGTATCAGTATTGGTTACTGTGGTTTATTAGTTACAATGTATCAGTATTGGTTACTCTGTGTTATTGGTATATTAGTTACAATGTATCAGTATTGGTTACTCTGTGGTATATTAGTTACAATATATCAGTATTGGTTACTGTGGTATATTAGTTACAATGTATCAGTATTGGTTACTCTGTGTTATTGGTATTCGTTACAATGTATCAGTATGGGTTACTGTGTTATATTAGTTACAATGTATCAGTATTGGTTACTGTGGTATATTAGTTACAATGTATCAGTATTGGTTACTCTGTGTTATTGGTATTTGTTACAATGTATCAGTATTGGTCACTCTGTGTTATTGGTATTAGTTACAATGTATCAGTATTGGTTACTCTGTGTTATTGGTATTTGTTACAATGTATCAGTATTGGTCACTCTGTGTTATTGGTATTAGTTACAATGTATAAGTATTGGTTACTGTGGTATATTAGTTACAATGTATCAGTATTGGTTACTCTGTGTTATTGGTATTAGTTACAATGTATCAGTATTGGTTACTCTGTGTTATTGGTATTAGTTACAATGTATCAGTATTGTTACTGTGGTATATTAGTTACAATGTATCAGTATTGGTTACTCTGTGTTATTGGTATTTGTTACAATGTATCAGTATTGGTCACTCTGTGTTATTGGTATTAGTTACAATGTATAAGTATTGGTTACTGTGGTATATTAGTTACAATGTATCAGTATTGGTTACTCTGTGTTATTGGTATTAGTTACAATGTATCAGTATTGGT
Source organism: Pelobates fuscus (assembly GCF_036172605.1). Taxonomy (NCBI): domain Eukaryota; kingdom Metazoa; phylum Chordata; class Amphibia; order Anura; family Pelobatidae; genus Pelobates; species Pelobates fuscus. The sequence goes on from NC_086329.1 coordinate 92,950,016, forward strand.
TACTCTGTGTTATTGGTATTAGTTACAATGTATCAGTATTGGTCACTCTGTGTTATTGGTATTAGTTACAATGTATAAGTATTGGTTACTGTGGTATATTAGTTACAATGTATCAGTATTGGTTACTCTGTGTTATTGGTATTAGTTACAATGTATCAGTATTGGTTACGCTGTGTTATTGGTATTAGTTACAATGTATCAGTATTGGTTACTCTGTGTTATTGGTATTAGTTACAATGTATCAGTATTGGTTACTGTGGTATATTAGTTACAATGTATCAGTATTGGTTACTCTGTGTTATTGGTATTAGTTACAATGTATCAGTATTGGTTACTCTGTGTTATTGGTATTAGTTACAATGTATCAGTATTGGTTACTGTGGTATATTAGTTACAATGTATCAGTATTGGTTACTCTGTGTTATTGGTATTAGTTACAATGTATCAGTATTGGTCACTCTGTGTTATTGGTATTAGTTACAATGTATAAGTATTGGTTACTGTGGTATATTAGTTACAATGTATCAGTATTGGTTACTCTGTGTTATTGGTATTAGTTACAATGTATCAGTATTGGTCACTCTGTGTTATTGGTATTAGTTACAATGTATAAGTATTGGTTACTGTGGTATATTAGTTACAATGTATCAGTATTGGTTACTCTGTGGTATTGGTATTAGTTACAATGTATCAGTATTGGTTACGCTGTGTTATTGGTATTAGTTACAATGTATCAGTATTGGTTACTGTGGTATATTAGTTACAATGTATCAGTATTGGTTACCCTGTGTTATTGGTATTAGTTACAATGTATCAGTATTGGTTACGCTGTGTTATTGGTATTAGTTACAATGTATCAGTATTGGTTACTCTGTGTTATTGGTATTAGTTACAATGTATCAGTATTGGTTACTGTGGTATATTAGTTACAATGTATCAGTATTGGTTACTCTGTGTTATTGGTATTAGTTACAATGTATCAGTATTGGTTACGCTGTGTTATTGGTATTAGTTACAATGTATCAGTATTGGTTACTCTGTGTTATTGGTATTAGTTACAATGTATCAGTATTGGCTACTGTAGTTTATTAGTTACAATGTATCAGTATCGGTTACTCTGTGTTATTGGTATTAGTTACAATGTATCAGTATTGGTTACTCTGTGTTATTGGTATTAGTTACAATGTATCAGTATTGGTTACCCTGTGTTATTGGTATTAGTTACAATGTATCAGTATTGGTTACGCTGTGTTATTGGTATTAGTTACAATGTATCAGTATTGGTTACTCTGTGTTATTGGTATTAGTTACAATGTATCAGTATTGGTTACTGTGGTATATTAGTTACAATGTATCAGTATTGGTTACTCTGTGTTATTGGTATTAGTTACAATGTATCAGTATTGGTTACGCTGTGTTATTGGTATTAGTTACAATGTATCAGTATTGGTTACTCTGTGTTATTGGTATTAGTTACAATGTATCAGTATTGGCTACTGTAGTTTATTAGTTACAATGTATCAGTATCGGTTACTCTGTGTTATTGGTATTAGTTACAATGTATCAGTATTGGTTACTCTGTGTTATTGGTATTAGTTACAATGTATCAGTATCGGTTACTCTGTGTTATTGGTATTAGTTACAATGTATCAGTATTGGTTACTCTGTGTTATTGGTATTAGTTACAATGTATCAGTATTGGTTCCTGTGGTATATTAGTTACAATGTATCAGTATTGGTTACTCTGTGGTATTGGTATTAGTTACAATGTATCAGTATTGGTTACTGTGGTATATTAGTTACAATGTATCAGTATTGGTTACTCTGTGTTATTGGTATTAGTTACAATGTATCAGTATTGGTTACTCTGTGGTATATTAGTTACAATATATCAGTATTGGTTACTCTGTGTTATTGGTATATTAGTTACAATGTATCAGTATTGGTTACTGTGGTATATTAGTTACAATGTATCAGTATTGGTTACTTTGTGGTATTGGTATTAGTTACAATATATCAGTATTGGTTACTCTGTGGTATATTAGTTACAATATATCAGTATTGGTTACTCTGTGTTATTGGTATATTAGTTACAATGTATCAGTATTGGTTACTGTGGTATATTAGTTACAATGTATCAGTATTGGTTACTTTGTGGTATTGGTATTAGTTACAATGTATCAGTATTGGTTACTCTGTGTTATTGGTATTAGTTACAATGTATCAGTATTGGTTACTGTGGTTTATTAGTTACAATGTATCAGTATTGGTTACTGTGGTATATTAGTTACAATGTATCAGTATTGGTTACCCTGTGTTATTGGTATTAGTTACAATGTATCAGTATTGGTTACACTGTGTTATTGGTATTAGTTACAATGTATCAGTATTGGTTACTGTAGTTTATTAGTTACAATATATCAGTATCGGTTACTCTTTGTTATGGGTATTAGTTACAATGTATCAGTATTGGTTACTCTGTGTTATTGGTATTAGTTACAATGTATCAGTATTGGTTACACTGTGTTATTGGTATTAGTTACAATGTATCAGTATTGGTTACTGTAGTTTATTAGTTACAATATATCAGTATCGGTTACTCTTTGTTATGGGTATTAGTTACAATGTATCAGTATCGGTTACTCTGTGTTATTGGTATTAGTTACAATGTATCAGTATCGGTTACTCTTTGTTATGGGTATTAGTTACAATGTATCAGTATTGGTTACTCTGTGTTATTGGTATATTAGTTACAATGTATCAGTATTGGTTACTGTGGTATATTAGTTACAATGTATCAGTATTGGTCACTCTGTGTTATTGGTATTCGTTACAATGTATCAGTATTGGTTACTGTGGTTTATTAGTTACAATGTATCAGTATTGGTTACTCTGTGTTATTGGTATATTAGTTACAATGTATCAGTATTGGTTACTCTGTGGTATATTAGTTACAATATATCAGTATTGGTTACTGTGGTATATTAGTTACAATGTATCAGTATTGGTTACTCTGTGTTATTGGTATTCGTTACAATGTATCAGTATGGGTTACTGTGTTATATTAGTTACAATGTATCAGTATTGGTTACTGTGGTATATTAGTTACAATGTATCAGTATTGGTTACTCTGTGTTATTGGTATTTGTTACAATGTATCAGTATTGGTCACTCTGTGTTATTGGTATTAGTTACAATGTATCAGTATTGGTTACTCTGTGTTATTGGTATTTGTTACAATGTATCAGTATTGGTCACTCTGTGTTATTGGTATTAGTTACAATGTATAAGTATTGGTTACTGTGGTATATTAGTTACAATGTATCAGTATTGGTTACTCTGTGTTATTGGTATTAGTTACAATGTATCAGTATTGGTTACTCTGTGTTATTGGTATTAGTTACAATGTATCAGTATTGTTACTGTGGTATATTAGTTACAATGTATCAGTATTGGTTACTCTGTGTTATTGGTATTTGTTACAATGTATCAGTATTGGTCACTCTGTGTTATTGGTATTAGTTACAATGTATAAGTATTGGTTACTGTGGTATATTAGTTACAATGTATCAGTATTGGTTACTCTGTGTTATTGGTATTAGTTACAATGTATCAGTATTGGTTACTCTGTGTTATTGGTATTAGTTACAATGTATCAGTATTGGTCACTCTGTGTTATTGGTATTAGTTACAATGTATAAGTATTGGTTACTGTGGTATATTAGTTACAATGTATCAGTATTGGTTACTCTGTGTTATTGGTATTAGTTACAATGTATCAGTATTGGTTACGCTGTGTTATTGGTATTAGTTACAATGTATCAGTATTGGTTACTCTGTGTTATTGGTATTAGTTACAATGTATCAGTATTGGTTACTGTGGTATATTAGTTACAATGTATCAGTATTGGTTACTCTGTGTTATTGGTATTAGTTACAATGTATCAGTATTGGTTACTCTGTGTTATTGGTATTAGTTACAATGTATCAGTATTGGTTACTGTGGTATATTAGTTACAATGTATCAGTATTGGTTACTCTGTGTTATTGGTATTAGTTACAATGTATCAGTATTGGTCACTCTGTGTTATTGGTATTAGTTACAATGTATAAGTATTGGTTACTGTGGTATATTAGTTACAATGTATCAGTATTGGTTACTCTGTGTTATTGGTATTAGTTACAATGTATCAGTATTGGTCACTCTGTGTTATTGGTATTAGTTACAATGTATAAGTATTGGTTACTGTGGTATATTAGTTACAATGTATCAGTATTGGTTACTCTGTGGTATTGGTATTAGTTACAATGTATCAGTATTGGTTACGCTGTGTTATTGGTATTAGTTACAATGTATCAGTATTGGTTACTGTGGTATATTAGTTACAATATATCAGCATTGGTTACTGTGGTATATTAGTTACAATGTATCAGTATTGGTCACTCTGTGTTATTGGTATTAGTTACAATGTATCAGTATTGGTTACTCTGTGTTATTGGTATTAGTTACAATGTATCAGTATTGGTTACTCTGTGTTATTGGTATTAGTTACAATGTATCAGTATTGGTTACTGTGGTATATTAGTTACAATGTATCAGTATTGGTTACTGTGGTATATTAGTTACAATGTATCAGTATTGGTTACTCTGTGTTATTGGTATTAGTTACAATGTATCAGTATTGGTTACTGTGGTATATTAGTTACAATGTATCAGTATTGGTCACTCTGTGTTATTGGTATTAGTTACAATGTATCAGTATTGGTCACTCTGTGTTATTGGTATTAGTTACAATGTATCAGTATTGGTTACTCTGTGGTATATTAGTTACAATGTATCAGTATTGGTTACTCTGTGGTATATTAGTTACAATGTATCAGTATTGGTTACTGTGGTATATTAGTTACAATGTATCAGTATTGGTTACTCTGTGTTATTGGTATTAGTTACAATGTATCAGTATTGGTTACTGTGGTTTATTAGTTACAATGTATCAGTATTGGTTACTCTGTGTTATTGGTATTAGTTACAATGTATACGTATTGGTTACTGTGGTATATTAGTTACAATGTATCAGTATTGGTTACTGTGGTATATTAGTTACAATGTATCAGTATTGGTTACTCTGTGGTATATTAGTTACAATGTATCAGTATTGGTTACTGTAGTTTATTAGTTACAATGTATCAGTATCGGTTACTCTGTGTTATTGGTATTAGTTACAATGTATCAGTATTGGTTACTGTGGTATATTAGTTACAATGTATCAGTATTGGTTACTCTGTGTTATTGGTATTAGTTACAATGTATCAGTATTGGTTACTGTGGTATATTAGTTACAATGTATCAGTATTGGTTACTCTGTGTTATTGGTATTAGTTACAATGTATCAGTATTGGTTACCCTGTGTTATTTTTATTAGTTACAATGTATCAGTATTGGTTACTCTGTGTTATTGGTATATTAGTTACAATGTATCAGTATTGGTTACTGTGGTATTTTAGTTACAATGTATAAGTATTGGTTACTGTGGTATATTAGTTACAATGTATCAGTATCGGTTACTCTGTGTTATTGGTATTAGTTACAATGTATCAGTATGGGTTACTGTGTTATATTAGTTACAATGTATCAGTATTGGTTACTCTGTGTTATTGGTATTAGTTACAATGTATCAGTATTGGTTACTCTGTGGTATATTAGTTACACTGTATCAGTATGGGTTACTGTGTTATATTAGTTACAATGTATCAGTATTGGTTACTCTGTGTTATTGGTATTAGTTACAATGTATCAGTATTGGTTACTCTGTGGTATATTAGTTACAATGTATCAGTATTGGTTACTCTGTGTTATTGGTATTAGTTACAATGTATCAGTATTGGTTACTCTGTGTTATTGGTATTAGTTACAATGTATCAGTATTGGTTACTGTAGTTTATTAGTTACAATGTATCAGTATCGGTTACTCTGTGTTATTGGTATTAGTTACAATGTATCAGTATTGGTTACTCTGTGTTATTGGTATTAGTTACAATGTATCAGTATTGGTTACTGTGGTATATTAGTTACAATGTATCAGTATTGGTTACTCTGTGTTGTTGGTATTAGTTACAATGTATCAGTATTGGTTACTCCGTGTTATTGGTATTAGTTACAATGTATCAGTATTGGTTGCTCTGTGTTATTGGTATTTGTTACAATGTATCAGTATTGGTTACTGTGGTATATTAGTTACAATGTATCAGTATTGGTTACTCTGTGGTATATTAGTTACAATGTATCAGTATTGGTTACTCTGTGTTATTGGTATTTGTCACAATGTATCAGTATTGGTTACTCTGTGTTATTGGTATTAGTTACAATGTATCAGTATTGGTTACTGTGGTATATTAGTTACAATGTATCAGTATTGGTTACTCTGTGTTGTTGGTATTAGTTACAATGTATCAGTATTGGTTACGCCGTGTTATTGGTATTAGTTACAATGTATCAGTATTGGTTGCTCTGTGTTATTGGTATTTGTTACAATGTATCAGTATTGGTTACTGTGGTATATTAGTTACAATGTATCAGTATTGGTTACTCTGTGGTATATTAGTTACAATGTATCAGTATCGGTTACTCTGTGTTATTGGTATTTGTCACAATGTATCAGTATTGGTTACTCTGTGTTATTGGTATTAGTTACAATGTATCAGTATTGGTTACTGTGGTATATTAGTTACAATGTATCAGTATTGGTTACTCTGTGTTGTTGGTATTAGTTACAATGTATCAGTATTGGTTACGCCGTGTTATTGGTATTAGTTACAATGTATCAGTATTGGTTGCTCTGTGTTATTGGTATTTGTTACAATGTATCAGTATTGGTTACTGTGGTATATTAGTTACAATGTATCAGTATTGGTTACTCTGTGGTATATTAGTTACAATGTATCAGTATTGGTTACTCTGTGTTATTGGTATTAGTTACAATGTATCAGTATTGGTTACTCTGTGTTATTGGTATTAGTTACAATGTATCAGCATTGGTTACTCTGTGTTATTGGTATTAGTTACAATGTATCAGTATTGGTTACTGTGGTATATTAGTTACAATGTATCAGTATTGGTTACTCTGTGTTATTGGTATTAGTTACAATGTATCAGTATTGGTTACTCTGTGTTATTGGTATTAGTTACAATGTATCAGTATTGGCTACTGTAGTTTATTAGTTACAATGTATCAGTATCGGTTACTCTGTGTTATTGGTATTAGTTACAATGTATCAGTATTGGTTACTGTGGTTTATTAGTTACAATGTATCAGTATCGGTTACTCTGTGGTATATTAGTTACAATGTATCAGTATTGGTTACTCTGTGGTATATTAGTTACAATGTATCAGTATTGGTTACTGTAGTTTATTAGTTACAATGTATCAGTATCGGTTACTCTGTGTTATTGGTATTAGTTACAATGTATCAGTATTGGTTACTCTGTGTTATTGGTATTAGTTACAATGTATCAGTATTGGCTACTGTAGTTTATTAGTTACAATGTATCAGTATCGGTTACTCTGTGTTATTGGTATTAGTTACAATGTATCAGTATTGGTTACTCTGTGTTATTGGTATTAGTAACAATGTATCAGTATTGGTTACTGTAGTTTATTAGTTACAATGTATCAGTATCGGTTAATCTGTGTTATTGGTATTAGTTACAATGTATCAGTATTGGTTACTCTGTGTTATTGGTATTAGTTACAATGTATCAGTATTGGCTACTGTAGTTTATTAGTTACAATGTATCAGTATCGGTTACTCTGTGTGTGGCGAAACCGACCTCGCCACGTGTCCTTGGAGGGGGCTGATTGCCCGCCTCTTGCCTTTGGACTATGGACCAGACTTTATGGGAATGTGATACCCCAGATAGCCATACCATGGAGCCTATTCATATAATGAAAGACTATGGGAAAGACTTTAGCTCCATGGCTATACTGTGTGAGTAGGATCTGCGCGCTATTCGGTAGTTTTGTGCGTGCAGATCCCAGCTATCTGGGGATAGGTGAAATGTCTGTGTGTTATGTGTAAATGTGACTTTATGTATTTTAAAGTGTTTTATGTTGTTTTGCAACCATGTGGTTAATGGAGTCTGCCTTTAGTTCTGGGTAATTGGATTACTTCTCCAATTAACTCCAAGGCAGAAGGGAGGAAACCAGGGTGCATTGTGGGGATGTTTTTCTGCCAGCCAGAAAGGAACAAAAGATACTTTTAGTAACTTTTGAACCCCTGGTCAGATTCATGCCATTTTTTAATATGTTGTTCCCCTGATTGGATATGTATTTTTATGTGAATGTGATGTATGGTTTTAAAGTTATGAAAGTTGTGTAAAAGTATATTTTACACTGTATGCATAATGGGATTATGTGTCACACTAAGGGGAGGGGATGTGTGGGAGGTAACATCTATGTCATTGGTTCTTTTATGCCTCCCCCTGGGTGTGGCCTGTATGTGTGAGTTGGAAATAAAAGCCAGGCTGGATGAGCCAGTCCAGAGTTCCTGTTTTACCCTCAAAGTGATGTGTCGTCTCATTATTGGGGGGAAGGATTTATTGCATGCTGTTCCAGTTGACTGCTAGGAGTACAAGCCTATTCGTATGGTTCCTATTCAGTGGTCTACAGCATTCATATGCTAGAGAGGATTCCTAGGTTTCTCGGATTCGGTGATTGTGGTGTCTGCCAGAGTGCTTGGAGTCCTCAGGAAGCACTAGGAGCATCCTTTAACGGAGGTACCAAGTCGGGGTGCCAGGCGATCCGTTACATTGGTGGCAAGCGGTGGGATGGCGTCCTAGTGCGAGGTAAAGATGCTAGGAGACACAGTACGTTTGGATTTACAAATTGAGGGCGACGCTAGTGTGCCTACAGCGTCCCTGTCTACACAAAGATTTGGGAAAATGGGGTTCGTAGACCCCTGGGCAACACACACACCTGAGGAAGAGAGTGAATTAGAATGGAGAGATAATGCCCGGAAAGAATTATGGTACGATGCCCTGGAGGAAGTCCAGTATCAACGGCAGCAGCGCCTTCCTGGTGTCGCATACCAGTTGGAGGAACAAATGGCCTGGCGGATGCCACTTCTGGGAGATCAACCTGGAGGGCAGCGGGTAAGACAACTCGAGTACCTCGTGGAAAGGGAACTGAGCCTGGACGCCTCATACCGGGCACTGTGGTGGTGCACTGTCCAGCCAGAGACGTGGAGGGCAGAGGGCATCCAGCCAGAGGGGGAGAACTACACAAGCCCTGGCCTGTTGTGGAAAGCCTTAGTGGAGGATGTCGACTTCGGCAGTCCAGCAGAGTCACGGTACTGGGCTATCTTTCATTACCGAGGTGAGATGATACAGGGCCCGAGATCTATTGGACTGGGAGAAGACCTCCGCCGTTTCGCTGCCATGGAACGAGAGCTGGAGATGGACTATGTAGAACTATTAAATTCCTGCCAGCCGCAGAGCAGGGACGCAGACCGGGAAAACTGGGTGGCAGACCCAGACCTGCTAGCCTATAGCTGGGAAAACACGGCAGAGGTACCCCCTGCTTCACTACCAGTTGCAGAAGTAGGGGACCTCATAGACTGGTCCTGGAGAGACCCACAGATGGCAGGTGGAGATGGGATCGAGGTCTCTCTACCGGCCCTACAGGGATGCTGGGCAGTCGGCCCAGATCCCCAGCGGCAGGTTACAGTTCAGAGAGAGGAGCTTGTTACACCCTCTCTCCAGCGGCAGCCTAACCCACCAAGGGGAGACCGTAAGCCCCACACCAGCGCAGATGGGACCGTGGTCTCTGCGCCCAAGTTACAGGGAGCTGAAGGAGCCGTCCTCCCTCCCCAGCGGCAGAGTATCCAGCAGGGAATAGAGAGCCCAGCCCCCTTTCCCCCACAGCAGGACTCTGTGCTGGGAGGAGAGACAGTCGGTCTCCCTCCGCAGAGACGGGAAGTATGCATGGGAGAGGAGATTGTTACCACCTCTCCCCAGCGGCGGATCATTAATGTACAGGGAATAGAGAGCCCAGTCTCCATTCCCCAGCGGCAGAGTGTTCTAATGGGAGAGGAGCTGGTTACCACCTCTCCCCAGCGGCAGCTTAATGTGCCAGGGGGAGACTGTAAGCCCCACACCTGTGCAGATGGGACCGTGGTCTCTGCACTTCCAGCACAGGGGGTAGGGACGGTCGGTCCTGCCCCCCCACAACAGGGCTGTTTAGCCAAAGGGGAGACAGTCTGTCTCCAGCAGCAAAGCTGTGTAACTAAAGGGGAGACAGTCGGTCTCCAGCAGCAGAGTTGTGTAACTCAAGGGGAGACAGTCGGTCTCCAGCAGCAGAGCGGTGTAACTCAAGGGGAGACAGTCGGTCTCCAGCAGCAGAGCGGTGTATTTAAAGGGGAGACAGTCTGTCTCCAGCAGCAGAGCTGTGTAACTAAAGGGGAGACAGTCGGTGTAACGGACCGTTTCACACACAAGAGGATAAAACCCAGTTTAGGCGATAATCCCCTTTCCAGATGCACAGACAGCTACTGCAAACACCATTCTCCCGACTGGAACCACACGAACACTGGAACAGCTGAACAAGAAAAGCAGACATCGGCTTACACTCTTGGCAGTCAGCATACAATCCCATTCCCCCAAAGACCGAGACGACACATCGCTTTGAGGGTTAAGCAAGAACTCAGGACTGGGACACCCAGTCTGGCTTTTATTACAAACAAGTACATACAGGACACTCCCAGGGGGAGGATGAAATTAACCAATCACAGGGATGTACCTCCCACACATTTCCTCCCCTTAGATTAACACTTAACATAATTATACCGTACACCTTTTTCCCCAATTCCTGGATGTACCCCAAATACATATGCTACACCTCCAAAACAGGTATCCCCTGATAGCCCTTATTCAGGGGGACAACATATTCAAGAATCAGGTCATTCGGATGAATGGTTCGTGAGATATGGGGTTCCAAAGATTTGACCGACCGCATGGGTAAAGTATCCGAAAACAGTTCCATGCATTTTGGCCCTGCGGTCGGTCACAAACAAGGGAATGAAAACAGGCGAATTGCCTGTGTTATAGAGCCTGGAGAGGGTTTGAATGAATTCCCTTGTTTGTGGGGTTCTTTCTACCGAACGGCTGGTCATTCGGTAGTTTCCATACGAATTTCTGGAAGTATGGAGGTCTCAGCGGTGTTTGCCTAGTCAAGTGTCCGATTTTAGTTCCAGACACTCGACGGCAAAACACCGCTGTTCGGTAGTTTAAGATGGCCGCCGCCACGTGTTTGTTTCCCGAATGGCGGCCACCCAGAGGACAAAGGATACATTACACTGATTGCCAATTACCCGTTTGCAACATTGTTGCAAACTGTAATTGGAGGCACACTTATTCCTGGGTGGTCTGGTTGTTCGGTAGTTTCACTCAATATAGTAAATGGAGTGATTCTACCGAACAATCAGATGAAGGCTGCATACATATCCCAGGTTAAACTTAATACACATATAATATTACAGGCAGTACACTAGAATATGTATCACAGTCTTAAAGGGACAGTAGTCCCAAAAGTCCCAATATGTCCATAGATGCTTTTAAAGGGCCAGCAGCAGCAATACAAATTATTACCTGCCCAAATATAGTTTCTAAAGTGCAACACGTCCAGGGGCCATAGTCAGCGGGCAGGAGGCCAGCAGCCAGGCCTCTCCAGTTCACAGTGGCGAAGCTGGTTTCGCCACAGTCGGTCTCCAGCAGCAGAGCTGTGTAACTCAAGGGGAGACAGTCGGTCTCCAGCAGCAGAGCGGTGTAACTCAAGGGGAGACAGTTGGTCTCCAGCAGCAGAGCGGTGTATTTAAAGGGGAGACAGTCGGTCTCCAGCAACCAGGCTCCAACCAGACTACTCCCGTGGTAGTGCTGGCAACAGGACAGAGTACCGCTGGTCTCTGCCCCCTCAGCAACCTACCAAGGCAGCCTACCAGTCCCCCACACAGCCGTGGTGAGGCACCTGAACCTGGACAAGATTCTCCCTCACCCAGGTGTAGTAACTGTTTATTGTGGGTGGGCTGCTCTGCTGTTTCTGTCTTGTGGGTGGGCTGCTGGACTAACAAGGGCACTGACCGGCAGGAGGTCAAGTACCCTGTTAGTCTGGGGGGTAAAGGGGAGAAGTGTGGCGAAACCGACCTCGCCACGTGTCCTTGGAGGGGGCTGATTGCCCGCCTCTTGCCTTTGGACTATGGACCAGACTTTATGGGAATGTGATACCCCAGATAGCCATACCATGGAGCCTATTCATATAATGAAAGACTATGGGAAAGACTTTAGCTCCATGGCTATACTGTGTGAGTAGGATCTGCGCGCTATTCGGTAGTTTTGTGCGTGCAGATCCCAGCTATCTGGGGATAGGTGAAATGTCTGTGTGTTATGTGTAAATGTGACTTTATGTATTTTAAAGTGTTTTATGTTGTTTTGCAACCATGTGGTTAATGGAGTCTGCATTTAGTCCTGGGTAATTGGATTACTTCTCCAATTAACTCCAAGGCAGAAGGGAGGAAACCAGGGTGCATTGTGGGGATGTTTTTCTGCCAGCCAGAAAGGAACAAAAGATACTTTTAGTAACTTTTGAACCCCTGGTCAGATTCATGCCATTTTTTAATATGTTGTTCCCCTGAATGGATTGATTGTGGATATGTATTTTTATGTGAATGTGATGTATGGTTTTAAAGTTATGAAAGTTGTGTAAAAGTATATTTTACACTGTATGCATAATGGGATTATGTGTCACACTAAGGGGAGGGGATGTGTGGGAGGTAACATCTATGTCATTGGTTCTTTTATGCCTCCCCCTGGGTGTGGCCTGTATGTGTGAGTTGGAAATAAAAGCCAGGCTGGATGAGCCAGTCCAGAGTTCCTGTTTTACCCTCAAAGTGATGTGTCGTCTCATTATTGGGGGGAAGGATTTATTGCATGCTGTTCCAGTTGACTGCTAGGAGTACAAGCCTATTCGTATGGTTCCTATTCAATGGTCTACAGCATTCATATGCTAGAGAGGATTCCTAGGTTTCTCGGATTCGGTGATTGTGGTGTCTGCCAGAGTGCTTGGAGTCCTCAGGAAGCACTAGGAGCATCCTTTAACGGAGGTACCAAGTCGGGGTGCCAGGCGATCCGTTACACTGTGTTATTGGTATTAGTTACAATGTATCAGTATTGGTTACTCTGTGTTATTGGTATTAGTTACAATGTATCAGTATTGTTACTGTAGTTTATTAGTTACAATGTATCAGTATCGGGTACTCTGTGTTATTGGTATTAGTTACAATGTATCAGTATTGGTTACTCTGTGTTATTGGTATTAGTTATAATGTATCCGTATTGGTTGCTCTGTGTTATTGGTATTTGTCACAATGTATCAGTATTGGTTACTCTGTGTTATTGGTATTAGTTACAATGTATCAGTATTGGTTACTGTGGTTTATTAGTTACAATGTATCAGTATTGGTTACTGTGGTATATTAGTTACAATGTATCAGTATTGGTTACTCTGTGTTGTTGGTATTAGTTACAATGTAACAGTATTGGTTGCTCTGTGTTATTGGTATTTGTTACAATGTATCAGTATTGGTTACTCCGTGTTATTGGTATTTGTTACAATGTATCAGTATTGGTTACTCCGTGTTATTGGTATTAGTTACAATGTATCAGTATTGGTTACTCTGTGTTATTGGTATTTGTTACAATGTATCAGTATTGGCTATGCTGTAGTATTGGTATTAGTTACACTGTATCAGTATTGGTTAGTGTGGTATTAGTTACAATGTATCAGTATTGGTTACTGTGGTATATTAGTTACAATGTATCAGTATTGGCTACTCTGTGTTATTGGTATTAGTTACAATGTATCAGTATTGGTTACTCTGTGTCATTGGTATTAGTTACAATGTATCAGTATTGGTTACTCTGTGGTATATTAGTTACAATGTATCAGTATTGGTTACTCTGTGTTATTGGTATTAGTTACAATGTATCAGTATCGGTTACTCTGTGTTATTGGTATTAGTTACAATGTATCAGTATTGGTTACTCTGTGGTATATTAGTTACAATGTATCAGTATTGGTTACTGTGGTTTATTAGTTACAATGTATCAGTATCGGTTACTCTGTGGTATATTAGTTACAATATATCAGTATTGGTTACTCTGTGTTATTGGTATATTAGTTACAATGTATCAGTATTGGTTACTCTGTGTTATTGGTATATTAGTTACAATGTATCAGTATTGGTTACTGTGGTATATTAGTTACAATGTATCAGTATTGGTTACTCTGTGTTATTGGTATTAGTTACAATGTATCAGTATTGGTTACTCTGTGTTATTGGTATATTAGTTACAATGTATCAGTATTGGTTACTCTGTGTTATTGGTATATTAGTTACAATGTATCAGTATTGGTTACTGTGGTATATTAGTTACAATGTATCAGTATTGGTTACTCTGTGTTATTGGTATTAGTTACAATGTATCAGTATTGGCTACTCTGTGTTATTGGTATTTGTTACAATGTATCAGTATTGGTTACCCTGTGTTATTGGTATTAGTTACAATGTATCAGTATTGGTTACTCTGTGTTATTGGTATTAGTTACAATGTATCAGTATTGGCTACTCTGTGTTATTGGTATTTGTTACAATGTATCAGTATTGGTTACCCTGTGTTATTGGTATTAGTTACAATGTATCAGTATTGGTTACGCTGTGTTATTGGTATTAGTTACAATGTATCAGTATTGGTTACTCTGTGTTATTGGTATTAGTTACAATGTATCAGTATTGGTTACGCTGTGTTATTGGTATTAGTTACAATGTATCAGTATTGGTTACTGTGGTTTATTAGTTACAATGTATCAGTATCGGTTACTCTGTGGTATATTAGTTACAATATATCAGTATTGGTTACTCTGTGTTATTGGTATTAGTTACAATGTATCAGTATTGGTTACTGTGGTTTATTAGTTACAATGTATCAGTATCGGTTACTCTGTGGTATATTAGTTACAATATATCAGTATTGGTTACTCTGTGTTATTGGTATATTAGTTACAATGTATCAGTATTGGTCACTCTGTGTTATTGGTATTAGTTACAATGTATCAGTATCGGTTACTCTGTGTTATTGGTATTCGTTACAATGTATCAGTATTGGTTACTGTAGTTTATTAGTTACAATGTATCAGTATTGGTTACTGTGGTATATTAGTTACAATGTATCAGTATTGGTTACTGTGGTATATTAGTTACAATGTATCAGTATTGGTTACTCTGTGTTATTGGTATTAGTTACAATGTATCAGTATTGGTTACTCTGTGTTATTGGTATATTAGTTACAATGTATCAGTATCGGTTACTCTGTGGTATATTAGTTACAATGTATCAGTATTGGTTACTCTGTGTTATTGGTATATTAGTTACAATGTATCAGTATTGGTTACTCTGTGTTATTGGTATATTAGTTACAATGTATCAGTATTGGTTACTCTGTGTTATTGGTATTAGTTACAATGTATCAGTATTGGTTACTCTGTGTTATTGGTATTTGTTACAATGTATCAGTATTGGTTACTGTGGTTTATTAGTTACAATGTATCAGTATCGGTTACTCTGTGGTATATTAGTTACAATGTATCAGTATTGGTTGCTCTGTGTTATTGGTATTTGTTACAATGTATCAGTATTGGTTACTGTGTGTTATTGGTATTAGTTACAATGTATCAGTATCGGTTACTCTGTGTTATTGGTATTAGTTACAATGTATCAGTATTGGTTACTGTGGTTTATTAGTTACAATGTATCAGTATTGGTTACTGTAGTTTATTAGTTACAATGTATCAGTATTGGTTACTGTGGTATATTAGTTACAATGTATCAGTATTGGTTACTGTAGTTTATTAGTTACAATGTATCAGTATTGGTTACTCTGTGTTATTGGTATTAGTTACAATGTATCAGTATTGGTTACGCTGTGTTATTGGTATTTGTTACAATGTATCAGTATTGGTTACTCTGTGTTATTGGTATTAGTTACAATGTATCAGTATTGGTTACTCTGTGTTATTGGTATTAGTTACAATGTATCAGTATTGGTTACGCTGTGTTATTGGTATTAGTTACAATGTATCAGTATTGGTTACTGTAGTTTATTAGTTACAATGTATCAGTATCGGTTACTCTGTGTTATTGGTATTAGTTACAATGTATCAGTATTGGTTACGCTGTGTTATTGGTATTAGTTACAATGTATCAGTATTGGTTACTGTAGTTTATTAGTTACAATGTATCAGTATCGGTTACTCTGTGTTATTGGTATTAGTTACAATGTATCAGTATCGGTTACTCTGTGTTATTGGTATTAGTTACAATGTATCAGTATTGGTTACTGTGGTATATTAGTTACAATGTATCAGTATTGGTTACTGTGGTTTATTAGTTACAATGTATCAGTATTGGTTACTGTGTGGTATTGGTATATTAGTTACAATGTATAAGTATTGGTTACTGTGGTATATTAGTTACAATATATCAGTATTGGTTACTCTGTGTTATTGGTATTAGTTACAATGTATCAGTATTGGTTACTCTGTGTTATTGGTATTAGTTACAATGTATCAGTATTGGTTTCTCTGTGTTATTGGTATTAGTTACAATGTATCAGTATTGGTTACTGTGGTATATTAGTTACAATGTATCAGTATTGGTTACTGTGTGGTATATTAGTTACAATGTATCAGTATTGGTTACTGTGGTATATTAGTTACAATGTATCCCTGTGTTGTAGAATGTCTGGCAGGCTTCCTTAGTTCTGGGTGATACTGACCAATCACAGTTTAGATTGATCTTCACGCCCCGCCCCGATGCTTAGATTGACACATGAACTTGCCTCTGTGGGTGCAGCGGACCCCTCTGTGATTGACAGGACACTAGGCCCAGCCCTCCCATAGGCTGACGCTCTGTGATTGGTGAGATATCCCAGATCCCGCCTCCAGCTCTGTGATTGACAGCCCGGTCCCGTCCCGTTATTCGCCGGCCATGGAGTCCGTCCGTCCGCAGCGGCTGCAGCCCGGGGTGGGAGCCGGGGTCACCGGGGGTAGTCTGCGCTCTCTGCGGCCCGGGGTGACCGGCAGCTCGTTCTCCGCCGCTCAGGCCTCGGCTCCGCCTCCCCCCCTTGGCCTGGGGCTCTCAGGGACCCTTCCTGCGGGGTTCGGCAGCCCCGGGAACCCGGCTGTGCTCAGGGAGGCGGTGGAGGCCGTGGTGAGGAGCTTCGCCAAGCACACCCAGGGCTACGGGAGGGGTGAGTATACTACTAATGGGTTAATGGAAGGCTAGGAACTGGGGATTCATGGGTTACTGCCGGGACCGGGGATTAATGGGTTAATGGAAGGCTAGTAACTGGGGATTAATGGGTTAATGGAAGGCTAGTAACTGGGGATTAATGGGTTACTGCCAGGACCGGGGATCAATGGGTTAATGGAAGGCTAGTAACTGGAGATTAATGGGTTAATGGAAGGCTAGTAACAGGGGATTAATGGGTTACTGCCAGGACCGGGGATTAATGGGTTAATGGAAGGCTAGTAACTGGAGATTAATGGGTTACTGCCAGGCTAGTAACTGGGGATTAATGGGTTACTGCCAGGACCGGGGATTAATGGGTTAATGGAAGGCTAGTAACTGGGGATTAATGGGTTAATGGAAGGCTAGTAACTGGGGATTAATGGGTTACTGCCAGGACCGGGGATTAATGGGTTAATGGAAGGCTAGTAACTGGGGATTAATGGGTTACTGCCAGGACCGGGGATTAATGGGTTAATGGAAGGCTAGTAACTGGAGATTAATGGGTTACTGCCAGGACCGGGGATTAATGGGTTACTGCCAGGCTAGTAACTGGGGATTAATGGGTTACTGCCAGGACCGGGGATTAATGGGTTAATGGAAGGCTAGTAACTGGGGATTAATGGGTTAATGGAAGGCTAGTAACTGGGGATTAATGGGTTAATGGAAGGCTAGTAACTGGGGATTAATGGGTTACTGCCAGGACCGGGGATTAATGGGTTACTGCCAGGACCGGGGATTAATGGGTTACTGCCAGGACCGGGGGTTAATGGAAGGCTAGTAACTGGGGATTAATGGGTTAATGGCAGGGCTGGGGGTTAATGGGTTAATGGAAGGCTAGTAACTGGGGGTTAATGACAGGGCTGGGGATTAATGAGTTAATGCCAGGGCTACGGGAGGGGTGAGTATACTACTAATGGGTTAATGGAATGCTAGTAACTGGGGGTTAGTGGCAGGGCTGGGGGTTAGTGGCGGGGCTGGGGATTAATGGGTTAATGGAAGGCTAGTAACTGGGGATTAATGGGTTACTGCCGGGACTGGGGATTAATGGGTTACTGCCGGGATTGGGGCTGAATGCCAGGGCTGGGGGTTAATGGGTTAATGGAAGGCTAGTAACTGGGGATTAATGGGTTAATGGAAGGCTAGTAACTGGGGGTTACTGTCAGGGCTGGGGATTAATGGGTTACTGTCAGGGCTGGGGATTAATGGGTTACTGTCAGGGCTGGGGATTAATGGGTTACTGTCAGGGCTGGGGATTAATGGGTTACTGTCAGGGCTGGGGATTAATGGGTTACTGTCAGGGCTGGGGATTAATGGGTTACTGTCAGGGCTGGGGATTAATGGGTTACTGTCAGGGCTGGGGATTAATGGGTTACTGTCAGGGCTGGGGATTAATGGGTTACTGTCAGGGCTGGGGATTAATGGGTTACTGTCAGGGCTGGGGATTAATGGGTTACTGTCAGGGCTGGGGATTAATGGGTTACTGTCAGGCTTTAAACTGGGAAACAATTGGTTAATGCCAGGCTAGTAACATGGGAATCGTGGGTTAATTCAAGGCTTAGAATAAGGGAATCGTGGGTTAATTCAAGGCTTAGAATAAGGGAATCGTGGGTTAATTCAAGGCTTAGAATAAGGGAATCGTGGGTTAATTCAAGGCTTAGAATAAGGGAATCGTGGGTTAATTCAAGGCTTAGAATAAGGGAATCGTGGGTTGATTCAAGGCTTAGAACAAGGGAATCGTGGGTTGATTCAAGGCTTAGAACAAGGGAATCGTGGGTTGATTCAAGGCTTAGAACAAGGGAATCGTGGGTTGATTCAAGGCTTAGAACAAGGGAATCGTGGGTTGATTCAAGGCTTAGAACAAGGGAATCGTGGGTTGATTCAAGGCTTAGAACAAGGGAATCGTGGGTTGATTCAAGGCTTAGAACAAGGGAATCGTGGGTTAATTCAAGGCTTAGAATAAGGGAATCGTGGGTTAAATCAAGGCTTAGAATAAGGGAATCGTGGGTTAATTCAAGGCTTAGAATAAGGGAATCGTGGGTTAATTCAAGGCTTAGAATAAGGGAATCGTGGGTTAATTCAAGGCTTAGAATAAGGGAATCGTGGGTTAATTCAAGGCTTAGAATAAGGGAATCGTGGGTTTATGCCAGTCTAGTAACTGGCAATAATGGGTTAATGCCAACTTGAGAACTGGGAAATTATGTGTTAATGCCAACGTAACATCTGGGGAATCGTGGGTTAATAGCAGGCTTAGAGCTGGGTAATAATTGGTTAATCCAAGGCTTAGAACTGTGGAATAATTGCTTAATGCAAGACTTGCAACGGGGTCTGGAGGTAATGGATTAATGTAATTCTTGGAACTGGGGGGAAAAGGGTTAATGCCAGACTGAGAATTGTGGGGAAATTAGTTAATGCCAAGCTGGAAAATGGACAATAGTGGGTTAATTTAAGGATGGGAGAATAATACATTAATGACAGGATAGTATTGGGTTAATATCTGGCAACTGGGAAATTATTGGTTAATGTCAGGCTGGAAACTTGGGAATAATAAGTTTATGCCCGGCTAGTATCAGAGTTTAATGGGTTAATATATGAGAATTGGAGAATAAGAACACAGGGAATAAGGGGTTAATGCCAGGCTGGTATCAGGGAATGATACGCAAATGCCAGGTTTAAAAAGGGTGCATAACGGGTTTATCCCATGGTGGAAACTGGGAAATAGTAGATCAGTGCCAGTCTGGGACCTGCCAGTACTGAAAAATAATGAGAAAATACCAGGCTGGTATTGGAGAGTAATGCCAGACATGAACCCATTATTTTCAGGTTCTCAGACTGATTCTTAAGGGATAATAGATCAATACTGGACTGGTACTGGAGAATAATTGGCTAATGCCAAGCTGGCATAGAGAAATAATTGCATTTGCCACGGTGGTATTGGGTAATGTGTTGCTACATGTTGGGCACTTCAGAATACTGGGTTAAAGACAGACTGATAATGGGGGTAAATGTGGTTATTACATTTTTGGAACGGTGATATGTTATGATATTAGAAAATTGCTAGCAGTAATGCGATAATGTTAGACTGATGTTGGAGACAAGTTGGTAAAATACCAGACTGGTTAGTAAGAAGGGTATTGGATTATAAATGCAAATAATGTTGTTCATGGCTGCTATTTTGAGAACAATGATTTTGTGATGATAGGTCAATGTCAAGGAGAATTGGGTTCATGTGATTGAGATATATTGTGGGTTAAATGGCAGGGTGCAATAGGTTAGGGTGAAGTTTGATATTGGGGTTAATGGTTAGTCATATTTTATTTTAAAGGGACTCTATAGTCAACATATAAAAGCAAGAAAGACAGGTCCCCCAGCCTTCCTTCTTGCTTTTATATGAACTTTCATTTCAGCGCCTAGCTCCCAGCCATGCCGTGCCCACTTTTTCGTCAAAATGACGAAATCGCTGGGGCCCAATAGGACGCTTCTCAGAGAGAAGCGTCATCGCGATGTGGTGCGCATGCGCGGCTTCGCGCTGCACCAATCGCGTTCTTCATAGAGCGGCATTGACAGCCGCCCTATGAAGAAACTCAGCGCTTTACCGCGCATGTGCGCGGAATGCGCGTTCGCGAGCTGAGCTGTCTGACTGACAGCTTTCTATACCCGCCCCCCTCCTACTCCAAACTTTGCATGCAAACACTATATATATAGATTTCTCTCTATATATAGTGTTTGCATACAAACACACATATTGTTAAACATACACACACTTTAAATAAATCTTATTAAACACATACACACTCTATTTCTACTTCTTTCTATCTATCCATATCTATCTATTCCTTTCATCCATATATATCCCCAAATCCATCCACTCCCATCATCCACATCCATCCCCAAATCCATCCACTCCCATCATCCACATCCATCCCCAAACCCATCCACTCCCATCATCCATATCATACAATAAGGGGGGGACCTACTGTCCCCCCCGGCCCCCACCCCTGAGCGGTGGGTGGGGGCCCTAAAATTACCAATAAAGGGGGGGACCTACTGTTTCCCCCCCGGCCCCCACCCCTGAGCAGTGGGTGGGGGCCCTAAAATTAACAATAAGGGGGGACCTACTGTCCCCCCCCCCCCGGCCCCCACCCCTGAGCGGTGGGTGGGGGCCCTAAATACAAAGGGGGGGGGGGGGTAACTAGTATGTTTGCCCCAGACTGATACTGCACATGTGAATAGGCAGTGCCAGGTTGTAACTGGCAGAGGATGTCAATATCTGGGTGAGGTAGGCAATAAATAGTTAATAAATAGTTAATTCCAGTGTTTAATTACTTGGCATTACTCCTATATTATTTGTTTTTTTTAGGTAAACTCTCTTAAAGTAAAATGCCCTATTGGGTTTAAAAGGATTTAAAAGGACAACTGTCCCCATAAAACTATTTTTAATATAACCATTCTTTATCAAGTTTTGAAGACCATATAGACTGTTGGTTTTCAAACACTGCCTGACCCAATGTCCATGTATATTGCTAAAGGATCCTTCCTGTCATATACGACGGTTAAGAATGTTTTTTTTTTTTTTTTTTTTTTTTTTTTTTTACTACATATACATCATAAATTTTTTTTTTTTTTTTTTTTTTAAAAAAAACCTGTTTTGATATGAAAGCTGTCCTTTAGCACTCCATTGGAATCCATTGTTGCTGTTTGACATATAGCACTCAGCCCAAGGATTACTATCCTATGTGTTAACCAGAGGGTAGAACATGGCCCTGTCTTCTAACACCAAGCATTTATAAATATCTGCAGTTCCTCTTCTTTTGTTTTAACACATCTGGCTTCAGAATCTAAATAAAATTCAGTGTCTTAATTCATTGCACAGCTGTGCTAGGATGTATCTTGGTGTATGTTTGGTAATCAGACAAAGCCACAGAGACTGCTATTGTGTGGTCTCCCTGTCTGCCATATGGGATCTGTTTGTCAGAGACAGAAAAATAAACTGTCTCTTGCACTCCCACTGAATGCAGGAATAACCTATCCGACTTACAAAACCATTGCGCATGTCAATTCTAGTGTTCCCTCTGAGGACATTTTTTTTTTTTTTTTCCTTCCCAAATATGAGGCGTTGAGCATCAATTCAGTATAGACTGAATTTGTTCTTCTGTCCACACCCTTCAATTCAAACAGAAACAACCCTCTAAAATGGCACAGATAGTGCACAGATGGAACGCTGCTCCTTCCGACTGCTCTCCTGAAGTGGGCAGTTCAAAGGTTTGGTATGCATACCACAGCTGTTTATCACATGCCATCCTTCTATCAGGACTTGTAGGTATATAAAACCTACCTGCAATCTAGCACTGTATTGTGCTTGCATATGTAGAGGCCCAATAGTTTATAGGGAGCTATCTTTGGCAGCACAAGTAATCCTTCTGTAGAGATAAAGGATTAAAGGGACACTTCAGACCCATAAATCACTTTTGCAAGCTTGTCTTCTTTATTTCATTTAACAAAAAGTGCAGATCTGAATAGACATTCACACTTTTGTAAATTAAGCTTGTTATACCTCCCAGGCTGTCAATCTGACAACTGGGTTTGTTTAGCTCAGTGGAGCTAAACTCGAGGCAGTAATTGCTCAGAGCACCTGCCTTGCAGAGACTTCTCATAAGCTGCATTGGGAAGTCTGTGATTGGACTGCCACAGAAAGTCTGGGCGGGATTAAAAAGGGCATGCTTGCAAAGGCTGCAGACGAGATCTGCAAGTTTGGCAAGCTGTTTTTTGAATATTCAGTCTTCTCCCCCCCAAAAATATTTAATTTTTTATTTATTTTTTAAAGCATTAAATTGATGCGTGTTTTTTATTGTGGCTTATAACTACTAAACAGTGATTTATTTTTGTATTTGGGCAGTGGAGTGTCCCTTTAAGCAGTTTATCTTATCTTGCTTTCTAAATGTAAGATTTGTAGATACTGAGGCTGCGGAAACACAACACATTTTGTGTCCTCTCCTAGTTAACGTGGTGGAAGCATTGCAAGAGTTCTGGCAGATGAAGCAGACACGAGGGGCAGACCTGAAAAATGGAGCCCTTGTGGTTTATGAGATGGTCCCCTCCAACAGCCCGCCGTATGTGTGTTACGTAACATTGCCCGGAGGCAGCTGCTTTGGAAGTTTTCAGGTAAACCAACCTCTGGAAATCATTTTAATAATACAAATCCAGATCTGAACATCTTTTGATCATTGCAAGTACAGCCTGTGCGAGATTCTGCATGCTAAATGCCCTTCTACAGATTTGGATGCATTAAATAGACACTTATAAGGACACTTAGAGCAAAAACCAATTATCTATATTGTGATGTAATTCCAGTAAAATACAAGTTTAGCAGGCTAAGATTGCCACAAGGCATATGTATGTATATGTGTTTGTAGTATCAGTTGGTTAATTACACGTAGCTAAGATACTGTCATCACTGTACTGACCAGGTGCAGGAATGTAAGAACTGGAATTACGCGTCCCTCTCCTTTGTATCAGATGAGCCACGTGGTTAGACCGGATGGATGAGTTTAGACTCTATTCATTAAATAGGTTAAGGGTATGTGTGGGTGTAGTTAATTGTGGGAGGAGCTACAGTGCTATATAAGGAATGTACTCTATGTATTCAGTACTCAGACTTTGCTGTATTTTGGTGACGCTAGTCCCTCTGAGTCCCGATCGGTGATCCAATAAAGAATCTCTTCCTTCCTGAAGAAACCTGTGTCCATCTCTCTGTGCTTGGCTTCCGTCAGTTTCTCCGGTATCATTTGGTGCATTGGCCGGGAAGCTCATCGTTCAACGGTAGCTGAGAGGCAGAGGCGTGAGACGGTCTATCTTTGCCCACGTTCTCTACGGCTGCACCCCTGAACTTCTGCGTGGACCTCCCTTCGTCTCGGCGCCACTGGTCTGTTGTCCAGGAGATCATCGGCCTCTACGTGAGAAGTGCTGGGGTGTCCCCGTCGATGAGTGTGAACTCAGGTTCAGGAACGAGGAGGTAAGATAACTGCTGTTTTAGACGGCAGGACCCGCTAGGGGTATACCGATTGTGCGGTAGGCCCAAAGGGGTTTTTGAATCTGTATCTGCCCCCTCTGTCGGAGGGAAGGAGCGAAGGCGCACCGCTCGATCGAACGCTCTTTAGTCAGACCGTTTGATTTGGTTAGTCAGGCGGGGTCCTGGTGTAAGATAGCCCTAGCCGGACACCGGTGTCTTGTCTAGACTAGCGTTCTAGGGTGTATATTACGTTCGCTAGGTCGGAGGGACCGGGAGACTAAGCGGCGCCTGTGTAAATTCGGTTCGCTAGTTCTCATCCTATCTGGGCTAAGTGGGAAGGCGTGTAAATTTGGAACCCACTAGACTTTTGATAGTACGACTAAGAGGCGCCTGTGTAAATTCGGATCTCTAGCTCGTTGTATAGTGCGACTAAGAGGCGCCTGTGTAAATTCGGATCTCTAGCTCGCTATGTATATGTGGTGATTGGGCAGTGTGGCTAACCAAAACGGGTGTATATAGTTTTAGGTAGTCCATTCAAGGTACTGGCCAATAGTTTAGTTGGGAATTGTAAATGTGTTAACGATTGTTTTAGTAAAGTGTATATCTTGTTAGATAGCGCGAGCTCAGCCGTCTAGCGAGAGTGTTAATAGTGTGTTGCTGTATTATAGTGCACGGTACCATAACCCTGTATATTTACTGACATTGTATAATAAGTACTAATCATTGTCGTCCATTGCATGTTTTAACACCATAACCACTAATAATTGTATTGTGACCTTAACTTGTGCTTTGACCTATGCTAACCGTACTGTAACCGCTATTTGTAAAAGACGATGTTACTGGGTGTGTTATAGACGGGTAATTCGTATATAGAGAATTATAGCGTGGGTGACTGTGTAGTTACGCCAAAGGGCATAATATTGATTATATAGTGACTGGTGTAGCAGCTGTGTGTGTACGGGAATTCCCTGAGTGTTTATTGTTATGGTGTACGTTTCACTTGGTAACCATACCACGTGGTGCTGTTGCCAGAGGAAACGGGTGTGACTGTTGAATAGTACGCGTGTATAGTAATCGTTGTCGACGACGTTCCACTGTTAAATATGGGCGCGTCGCAGTCAACGATTCCGGATCCCTTAGGATGTATGGTTAAGAATTTTAAAAAGGGATTCAAAGTTTGTGATTTTGGGGTTAAGATGTCCCCTGTACGTTTGGTCACTTTGTGCACTAGGGAGTGGCCTACTTTGGTTGCGGCATGGCCGCCACGTGGCAGTTTGGATCCAACTCTGGTACAGCGCTTACACGTGGCTGTATCAGGTAGGCCTGAACTTTACGGCCAGTTTCCTTATATTGATTGTTGGAGACAGGCCGTAAATGACTCGCCAAAATGGCTCCGGACATGCCACGAGGAACAGTGTCGCCTCATGGTAGCTAGGACTTGTTCGTCCACTAGGGCTGGTGTTAGGCCCATTTTGGACACGCCCCCTGAGTCCGAGATCCCTTTGCCGCCCCCTTACTTTCCGGTAAGAGGAAGTGACGCAAACGCAGGAAGTCCTGCAACCCTTCCCTCATTACCCTCATCCACTTCCGCTTCCTCCTCCAGTACAGGATCCACCCCCCCTCGTACTAAATCTCCCCTTCCGGAACCAGAACCCACCCCCATTAGAAACGAATATCCTGATTTGGCGCCACTTCAGACTTCCGGTCAAGCTTCATCTAGCTCGGCCCGAAGTGTTCTATTCACTACCTTTTCCCAAAACCAACCTCCCACATCCCCATACCCTATATCTCCCCGACCGGAACCCATGACTGACGCTTCCCTACGTAGCCCCATCCAAACCCGACAGTTGACTGGTGCCCAACAATTAAAGCACTATCAGATGCCTCTTCGCTTAAATCCCGGGTCAGCTTATATCGATGCCGCAGGTCAAATGGCACACGCTGACCCTGTCTTCGTATATGTCCCTTTCACCACTACCGACCTTTTAAACTGGAAGACCCATAATTCCTCGTATACTGAGAAACCACAAGCCATGACTGATCTGTTCACCTCAATAGTACAGACACATAATCCGACATGGGCTGATTGCCAGCAGTTATTAATGACTTTATTTAACAATGAGGAAAGGACAAGAATAAATCAAGCAGCCATTAAAGCATTAGAGGATAGAGCCCGTGCTTTGAACCAAGCTAATCCAGCAGCATGGGCCGCAACACATTATCCCAACACTGATCCCGATTGGAACGTAAATGGTGCTGATATGGTTCAACTCAGAGCCTATAGAGACGCTATAATTGCTGGCATGAAAGCCGGAGGAAAGAAAGCCATTAACATGTCGAAGACAGTTGAGGTGATCCAGAAAAGCGATGAAGCGCCCAGTGTCTTTTATGACCGATTATTGGAGGCGTACCGCTTGTACACCCCCTTTAATCCGGAAGACGCAGACAATTCCCGAATGGTTAACTCCGCCTTTGTCAGCCAAGCTTACGGAGATATTAAGCGCAAGCTACAAAAGTTAGAAGGGTTTGCAGGTATGTCAATCTCCCAACTAATGGAGGTAGCTAATAAGGTCTATATGAATAGGGAAACAGAAAGCAAGAAAGAGGAGGAGCGCAAGATGCGTAAAAAGGCTGATATGCTAGCGGTAGCGATCGCAGGCGTAGATAAACGGGGCCCAGATAGAGGCAATAATAGATGGAGTAGGGAGCCTTCGAGTAGGGATCAGTGTGCGTATTGCAAGGAAGAAGGGCATTGGAGGAACGAATGTCCGCAAAGAGAGCAGTACGAGAGAGACCAACCCAGGGCAGGCTACGGAAACTTTAGAGGCAGAGCGAGAGGTAGAGGAGGTCCCGGAGGGAGTAATGGTTATAGAGGGAGTAATGGGAACAGAGGAAGTGTTAGGGAAGACAGGTATATTCCAGCAGCGCAAAGGTCTCGCGATAGAGAAGGTAGGGACTTTGTAGGATTGGCTGACACGGTCATGGAGGACTATTGATACCGACCGGGCTCCATCCCCCTTGGTCGAGCGGAGCCTATGGTCGATGTATCAATAGGGGGGAAAAGGAGTGCGTTCATGATCGACACTGGTGCTGAACATTCAGTGGTGACTAATCTAGTTGCTCCTCCATCTGGAAGGACTATTACTGTGATAGGAGCAACTGGAAGAAGTGCTGAAAGACCGGTTCTTAAAAGTCGACTCTGTACATTGGGAGGCCACGTAGTAAAACACCAATTCCTTTATATGCCTGAATGTCCAGTCCAATTGCTGGGACGTGATATGCTATCCAAATTACAAGCGCAGATTACGTTCCTACCAGATGGAACAACATCTTTAAAGTTTAATGGACCTTCAGGTATTATGACTTTATCCGTACCAAAGGAAGAAGAGTGGCGACTTTATACAGTGTTGACTAGCCAAAACCCTAGGAGTGATGAGACATTGTTTAACATACCAGGAGTTTGGGCAGAGAACAACCCACCAGGACTGGCCCGCAATATTCCACCAATAAAAATTGAACTGAAACATGGGGTTTATCCAGTGAGCCTAAGACAATATCACATTCCGCAGAAGGCTAAGAAGAACATCCAATCCTATCTGGATAAGTTCATACGGTATGGTATCCTAAAATTCTGTACTTCCCCCTGGAACACCCCATTGCTGCCTGTTCAAAAGCCCGGCACAGATGAGTATCGACCTGTGCAGGACTTAAGAGCAGTCAATGATGCGGTTGTTAGCATACATCCAGTTGTACCCAATCCATATAACCTGCTTGCTTTAATTCCGGGCGGGGCTACTTACTTCACAGTCTTAGATCTCAAAGATGCCTTCTTTTGCCTCCGAATTGCCGCAGAAAGTCAATGTATTTTCGCTTTCCAATGGGAGAACGCTGTAACGGGCTCAAAACGCCAAATGACTTGGACAAGACTGCCCCAAGGGTTTAAAAATTCACCTACCCTATTTGGTTCAGCCCTAAGTCAAGATCTATTGGATTTCGAGTCCATCCCAGGAGAGTGTGTATTGTTACAATATGTAGATGACTTGTTGATAGCAGCAGTTACAAAAGAAATCTGTCAGCAAGCAACGCACGATCTACTACACATTCTCTGGAAGGCAGGATACAAGGTGTCTAGAAAGAAGGCTCAGTTGTGTTTGCCAACTGTCAAGTATCTAGGATTCCATATCTCTGAAGGTCAAAGAATTATGGGGCCAGAGAGAAAAGAAGCTGTCTGCCAAATACCAATACCCAAGAATAGAAGACAAGTGCGAGAATTCTTGGGGGCAGCAGGCTTCTGTAGGATATGGATTCCCAGTTATGCGATACTAGCAAAACCTCTGTACGCAGCTATCAAAGGTACAGAGCACGACCCCTTCCTATGGACCCAAGAACAGCAAACGGCATTTGAAGATGTGAAGAAGGCTTTGATGAGTGCCCCAGCATTAGGTCTACCTGATCACACACGACCATTCTACCTGTATGTACACGAGCAAAGAAGAATGGCTGTGGGAGTATTGACACAGTACTTGGGATCATGGCAAAGACCTGTTGCCTACATGTCTAAACAATTGGATGCAGTGGCCAGCGGACTTCCACCTTGTCTAAGAGCCGTAGCTGCAGCCGCCCTGCTAGTAGCTGAAGCCGATAAACTCACTCTGGGTCAAGAACTTTATGTACGAGTCCCACATGCAGTACAGACGTTGTTGGATTACAAAGGAAATCATTGGTTTAGTAATAGCCGTATGACCAAGTATCAAGCAATGTTGTGTGAAAACCCAAGAGTGCATTTAGAGACTGTAAACACCTTAAATCCAGCTACCCTTTTGCCACAACCTACTGAAAGTCAACATGATTGTTTGGAAGTAATGGATGAAGTATTCTCAAGTAGACCAGATCTTCGTGATTTTCCCATCCAGAACCCCGATGTTCAATATTACACCGACGGCAGTAGTTATGTGAAAGAAGGGATCCGCTATGCAGGATATGCAGTGACAACAATAGACAAGGTGATAGAAGCTCGGCCACTGGCGAAAGGAACATCAGCACAAAAGGCAGAATTAATAGCACTAACACGAGCGTTACAATTGGCTGAAGGTTTAAGAGTAAATATCTATACGGACTCTAAGTATGCGTTTTTAACCACTCATGCCCACGGAGCTTTGTATAAAGAAAGAGGACTACTGAATTCAGAAGGCAAAGAAATCAAGTACGCAGCTGAAATCCTACAACTATTGGAAGCAGTGTGGGAGCCGAAAGAAGTCGGTATCATACATTGTCGAGCGCATCTGAGAGGAGATGGTGATGTAACCAAGGGAAATCGGATGGCAGATAGTGCAGCTAAGCGTGCTGCTGAATCAGGAA
The DNA here is from genome assembly GCF_036172605.1 of Pelobates fuscus. Lineage (NCBI taxonomy): Eukaryota > Metazoa > Chordata > Amphibia > Anura > Pelobatidae > Pelobates > Pelobates fuscus. The sequence continues at coordinate 92,979,775 of NC_086329.1, forward strand.
GACAGGAGTATGTAGGGCATATAGCTGCTCTTATACCAACTCCACTGTCCCAATGGACTCCAGTTTATACAGCTCAAGAAGAGGAGTGGTTAAAGACTGAACCGGGAAAGTATCTGGAGAACAAGTGGTATCAGCTAGAAGATGGAAGAATAGTTATACCAGCATCGCTAGCGGTAGAAATTGTCCAAAATTATCACAACGGGACACATTCTGGGAGAGACAGTACTGAAGAATCTCTTAGAAAACATTTCTACATACCAAGATTGTCCAACTTGACTCAGGCCATTGTACGCAGATGTGTAACGTGTGCTAAGAATAATGCAAGACAAGGACCAGTAAAGCCACCAGGAGTTCAGTTTATGGGGGGACTCCCCATGTCCGATCTACAAATAGACTTTACAGTGATGCCTAAATCGGGTGGACATCGTTACCTGCTGGTAATTGTGTGCACCTATTCAGGCTGGGTAGAAGCATGTCCTACTCGTACAGAGAAAGCAGGAGAAGTTGTGAGATTCCTGCTACGAGAAATAATACCCCGATATGGACTACCCTGTTCTATAGGATCGGACAATGGTCCAGCTTTTGTTCACCAGTGCCTACAACAACTGACTCATATGCTTGGTATAAAGTGGAGGCTTCATACTGCATATAGACCCCAGAGTTCTGGTAAGGTAGAGAGAATGAATAGAACTATAAAGAACCAGTTGGCTAAAATGTGTCAGGAAACCCAACTTAAGTGGAACGTTCTCTTACCCATAGCTTTATTGCGAATCCGCAGTACCCCTACCAGAAGGATGGGCCTCTCTCCTTTTGAAATCATGTATGGGCGACCACCTCCCGTACTTGGTAACTTAAGGGGGGACTTGAGTCAGTTGGGAGAAGGAATTACCCGGCAGCAGGTTGTAGAGTTGGGTAAGACTATGGAGGAGGTACAGAAATGGGTACAAGATAGATTACCTGTGAATATTTATCCCCCTGTTCATAGTTATCATCCAGGAGACCAAGTGTGGATTAAAGAGTGGAATACTGTACCGTTAGGGCCCAAGTGGAGAGGTCCTTATGTTGTTCTCTTGTCTACCCCTACAGCAATAAAAGTAGCAGAAGTGACTCCGTGGATACATCACTCCAGGGTTAAACCAGCAGCAGTCGATTCTTGGCAAGTTACAGCAGATCCAGAGAATCCCTGCAAGATCCGGTTAAAACGCACTACTCAGTCGGAGTAACGAGGAATTATTGTGGATTACAAATTTTATTGTTACAGGTGTGAGTGAGAAGGCCATAATAAAGCCTGTCCGCTTACCATCACATAGTGTATAAGCCAGGAAAGTCTCGAAGGGACACCTGTGAAGATGAGCAGAACTCCATTCCCTGCAGCCCCTCACATCCTGGAAGCTGAGGCGCCATCGCACGGACGAAGACTGAGGATGACGGCGAAAGATGTGCTTTTGATAGTGTTTATTTATATGTGTTTTTATATTCAGGAAGGTAGAGGTACCGACACTCCTAGCTGTGAGGTATGCATTAAGACTACGAGAACAGGTAACCATATTTCCCAAACCCTAATTTGGCATTCACAATACGAGTGTAAAGGAGATGTATCGAGATGTAGATACTTAAATATAGATTATAGTGTGTGCCATTTAGGAGTAGGAGAACCTAAGTGCTTCAGTCCGGAGTATCAACCTCGTACAATTTGGTTGACTCTCAGGAATGGAGATCCTCAGGGGACCCTAATTAATAAAACGGTGTTAGAATCCGTACATTCTTCGGGTGTTCTGCTATTTGATGCGTGTAAAGCGATATCGAGTGGTAGAAAGCCGTGGAATGTATGTGGGGATCTTAGATGGGAGAGGACGTATGGGTCTAACGATAAATATATTTGTCCCAGTAGCAAAAATAAATATGTAAGTCCTAGATGCCCAAATAGAGATTATAACTTTTGCCCATATTGGTCTTGTGTGGGGTGGGCAACTTGGGGACAGACAGTAGACAAAGACATGATAGTGACTAAGTTGCCGACTAGCCCTTATTGTAAGTCTATGGAATGCAACCCAGTCCATATACTCATTAATAACCCCGACAAGTTCTTAGATAAGTATGGAAATTTATTTGGGTTTCAAATATACGGGACGGGTTTAGATCCTGGGACATTATTGTTTATAGGAATAGAGACTGATACGGTATCCTCCCAGACTCATCAAGTATACCATTCCTTTTACGAAGAGATGAGTATAGATAATAAGATCCCCCATAATGCTAAAAACCTGTTCATTGATCTAGCTGAAAGTATTGCCGGTAGTCTTAATGTTACCAACTGCTATGTGTGTGGAGGTACTAACATGGGAGACCAATGGCCTTGGGAAGCAAAGGAGGTAATGTCCGGTTCTGAGGCAGTTGACCAATTAATATCTTCACAAGCCGATTATCAGATGAGTGTTAGAGGTAAATCTGAGTGGAGATTAAAGACCTCCATCATAGGTTATGTTTGCATAGCAAGGAAAGGAATGATGTATAATACTTCTGTAGGAGAATTAACTTGTCTAGGGCAAAAAGCTTATGATGATGATACAAAGAATACAACTTGGTGGTCAGCTTCAAATGTCTCAGAACCATCTAACCCGTTTGCTAGATATGCCAATTTAAAGGATGTGTGGTTTGATCTATCCATCACATCTACTTGGAGAGCCCCAGCAAATTTGTACTGGATCTGTGGTAAGAAAGCCTATTCGGAGCTGCCACAGGACTGGGAAGGGGCATGTGTGTTGGGTATGCTCAAACCATCCTTCTTCTTGTTACCGATTGAAACAGGTGAGACTTTAGGTGTTAAAGTGTATGATGTGAATCATAGGAAGAAAAGGGGACCCATAGAGATAGGCGCCTGGGAAGATGATGAATGGCCTCCCCAGCGTATCATAGATTATTATGGGCCAGCCACGTGGGCTGAGGATGGTACCTTTGGTTATAGAACCCCTATTTATATGCTCAACCGTATTATAAGATTACAGGCGGTGGTTGAGATTATCACAAATGAGACATCACAAGCGCTCAATCTTCTAGCGAAGCATAACACCAGGATGAGGACAGCAGTCTACCAAAATAGATTAGCCTTGGATTACCTTTTGGCAGTAGAGGGAGGTGTATGTGGGAAGTTTAACCTAAGTAATTGCTGTCTTCAAATAGATGACGAAGGGCAAGCAATAGCTGAGCTTACTAGCCATATGGTTAAACTAGCGCATGTGCCTACTCAGGTATGGAAAGGGTACAATCCAAGTAGTTGGTTTGGTAGCTGGTATGAGTGGTTTGGAGGGCTTAAGGCAGTGGTAGGTGGAGTCCTACTAATTTTAATGTTGTGTCTACTCCTGCCGTGTCTTATACCCTTAGTAGTTAGGTCTGTGCAAAGCCTGATAGGAACTATAGCAGAGAGGAAGGCTGCTGCATAGATAATGGCCATATATAAGTATAAGGCTTTAGATCAGGGAGAAACTATGCAGGAAGATGAGTGTTGAAAAGATTCACATCATAAGAAAAGTCTGGTCTGGTTCATGGTAACCTGAGGTATATGCAAACCAAGGTTAAGTGATGCCTCAAGTAATTGTGAAATATCAGAGGCATCAAAGGGGGGAATGTGATGTAATTCCAGTAAAATACAAGTTTAGCAGGCTAAGATTGCCACAAGGCATATGTATGTATATGTGTTTGTAGTATCAGTTGGTTAATTACACGTAGCTAAGATACTGTCATCACTGTACTGACCAGGTGCAGGAATGTAAGAACTGGAATTACGCGTCCCTCTCCTTTGTATCAGATGAGCCACGTGGTTAGACCGGATGGATGAGTTTAGACTCTATTCATTAAATAGGTTAAGGGTATGTGTGGGTGTAGTTAATTGTGGGAGGAGCTACAGTGCTATATAAGGAATGTACTCTATGTATTCAGTACTCAGACTTTGCTGTATTTTGGTGACGCTAGTCCCTCTGAGTCCCGATCGGTGATCCAATAAAGAATCTCTTCCTTCCTGAAGAAACCTGTGTCCATCTCTCTGTGCTTGGCTTCCGTCAGTTTCTCCGGTATCAATATGTTGCTGGCTTAATTCTCAGAATGTTTAAAAAAAAATGTAAAAATGAAATGAGTGAGATATATATATATATATATATATTTTATACTCGCGCACACACACACGGTATAACTACTTCTCAACTGCATCTCTATAAACTATTCTGTATACCTGTTATTGCTATATAAAAATGCACACAAATAACTGAGAAACAGCCAGTGTAAATATAGCATTTTTAGAATATTTCCAAATCGGCACTTATTCCAGTCCAACTACAAGTTGATGTTCAGTGAATCAACCCCAAAGTGTATATTTGAAATAGCTGATGTAGCACTCTAAGCACCATGACCACTACAACCTGTGTGTCTGCTCATTATATCCAATAACCGATGCTATCAAAAAGAGAGAATTTGATATTGCTAATACAGAAGTGGAACTTGTGCATTATCCATCCAATAAGTCAGGGGTCGAGAGGCAGGGGGGGGCCCACAGTTTGTATCTCCAAACACCATCACCACTGCAACAGACACATGCACAGCTGTGTCTGAACTGCTCAGAAAAGTGTGACTAGAAAGCATATTATAGTGCAGCTATTTAGACATCAGCTAATTCCTCCCCTTTAATTACAGTACAGGGAAGGTTCAGTAAGCATATAGTTATACATTTATTCTATGAACACGGAATTGACAACTAAATTATAATTAACTATTAATACTCCATGAGTGCCTCTTTCAATGCTAAATGAAAGGACTGGTTGCTAGCAGATTTTCATTACACTTTGTGCTGGCCTTTTCTCCTCTTGTTCGGGAGATGGGTCTGTTGAATTTTGATTTTCCTTTGTTGTAGTACATTCTCTTTTGGCAGAAGAAGGGTCTGTTATGGTTTGGATGTCTGCTCTGGAAAATCTGTGTCTAATGGTTTCAGGATGTTAGGCCTGTTTTCTGTCATCAGCAGAACAGAGTTGGCTGTTTGAAAACATCCCGAATGCAGGATTTTCCTGATTGTGGCTGTATTGTGTATGTTTATGTTTACATTCTGTTTTTAGTTTTGTCCAACAAAAGCAGAAGCCCGAAGAAGTGCAGCAAAAATTGCGTTAATGAATTCAGTGTTTAATGAGCATCCTTCACGGAGAATTACAGACGAGTTCATCGAGAAAAGTGTCTCGGAAGCTCTGGCAACTTTCAATGTAAGAGGACTAGGAATGCATATTATAGAATTGATGTAAAATTAAAATTTATTTTGAGTTTCTGAAAATTAACACTTTGGCGAAGAACCCTGTTTATGCAGTTGGAAAAAGAAGAAATAGTTAAAAAATTTATATTCCTGGAGAGCTTCATAGAACTGAACCCAATACTCTAGGTGAGATCTTACCAGGGATCTATAAAGTGCTATCACTACCTCTCTATATCCTCCTGGAAATCTGCTCTATAGAACTGAACACAATACTCTAGGTGAGATCTTACCAGGGATCTATAAAGTACTATCACTACCTCTCTATATCCTCCTGGAGATCTGCTCTATAGAACTGAACACAATACTCTAGGTGAGATCTTACCAGGGATCTATAAAGTACTATCACTACCTCTCTATATCCTCCTGGAGATCTGCTCTATAGAACTGAACACGATACTCTAGGTGAGATCTTACCAGGGATCTATAAAGTACTATCACTACCTCTCTATATCCTCCTGGAGATCTGCTCTATAGAACTGAACACAATACTCTAGGTGAGATCTTACCGGGGATCTATAAAGTACTATCACTACCTCTCTATATCCTCCTGGAGATCTGCTCTATAGAACTGAACACAATACTAGGGATCTAATACGTTGGGGTTTTTTTTTTTTGCAACACAGTTTGCTCTGGTTCCACCAAGTATAAAATTTGAGTCACTCATGCTTTTGTTTCTAGTTGTGACTGAATTAATTTATTGGAACGTTCACAGTTCTTTCTGGTGGTTAGAGAAATATTCTCAGGGGGTTTTCTGCACGTCGTCTATTTAAAAAATCCACATTTGTGGGAAAAACAGCAGATTTGAAGACAAATTAAAAATTTTGCAGCTGGTTTTATTTTAACTTCTCGTGTATAAAAAAAGAATGTCATCTGGATTTATGAGGCAAACAAACAATTCTAAAATAAATTCAGTGTGGCACTTGCTGGCTTTTCCATATGTGCAATGTTATGAAGTGTCCCACAATCAAAAAATGTTTAACATTTGCCATCACTTCCAGATGTCTTTCAGAAGGCTCTGTTCCAATATATTTACTGTGGGTGTTTTTCTGGTTTCAGGGGAACCGAGAGGAAGCTGATAATCCAAACACAGGAATAGGTGCCTTCCGCTTTATGCTGGAGTCTAATAAGGGCAAGTCCATGTTAGAATTTCAGGTATGTTGTTTCTTATTCCAAATAAATGTGTGTCCCTTTAGCTAATGAAGAAAGACCTTGATCCAAGATGAGTTGAGAGCTTGTTCCATGTTCATCTCACTTGTTGTTAGCCAACTTGTCAGGGACCTATTTTCAGGAGGTATCCAACCATGGCCAAGATTTCCCAGAATTATTTGCCAGACTCTACTGGCTGTTAAAGAAGTCTGTGCACAAAGCTGAAAAGCCATGTGTTGACACTCGAGATTCACATAATTTTAACAGTATATGTCTGTGTGTCAGTGTTCTAAATTAGAGACTCGTGTAGCCATCTGGGAAGACGCAGAGGAGTAAAAGCTCTGAACGTTTTGGAGTGAAAAAGGGTTGAGACTAAGGGGATTTGATCAAAGTTTTGCAGACACTTTTACATCAAATTTTTGTTGAATATTTGGCGCTATTTACTAAATCTCTGGGGGGGGGGGGAATTGTTCTTAACTTCTATTTTTATTTCACTCTAAATTTGGTGGTATTCTGAAATAGAGATTTCTGTGAAAACAGGCAGAATTAACTATGAAGTAAACAATCCCTTCTAGAACACTAAATGCGATCTAAATCATGACTGAATTCAGCCATCACGCTTCACAACACTTTGATAATTATCCATTTATTTTCAATGGCTAGTGCAAAATGTAAGATTGGGGTTGTTGAAACACAGACTGAAGTGAACATATTGTTATCAGATTTTGATCATTCAGAAGCACTCCATTCCATCGTATCTCGTGAGGAATCCTTCATGCATTTTCTACTGCAAAATCACAGGAAACTCTTCTGTAGAGTATTCTATATGTTCGGTTATTATGCCCACTCCTACCAAGCCCCAATAACTTGTAAACGTCTAACTATGTTTCCAGGAACTGATGACTGTTTTCCAACTCCTGCACTGGAACGGCAGTTTGAAAGCAATGAGAGAGCGGCAGTGTTCCCGGCAGGTAAACCACCAGTCTGCAAAACATTTTGATGAAAATTCTGCACTTGTGTTCCTTGATATTACATTCCATTTTTATTTATTTTTATTTATTTTTTTTATTTATTTTTATGTTGTGCATGGTATAACAGTAGGCTTACTCAGCCACAATAGCAGTCATAAGCTTATGACAGGCATCGTAAATATAACGTGGTATATAATAGTCAGGTTTTAAATTTTGTAGTAGGGAATAGACTGCAATTTTTTTATTTTATTTTTTAAATAACAAGCATAGTACATTGTGGTAGCTTGGTAGTAGTGTGGTAGGGTACAAGCAAGTGGTTGTGCCTCAGATTTCAGGGAGTGTTGGCCTACAGGCAGGTGAGTTGTATATGTAAGAACCATAGCACCTATATTTAGGTCCATATTGTACAGGCTAGAGATATGTAGGGAACAGGCCGGCATATCGTCGGTGATATCAGGTGTTCAACTAGTGAGCGGAGAGGCTGACACGTAGGTGAATCAGCTGCGGTTCTAAGCTTTGTCGCTGTGGTTAACCTATGCTTTAAGGTGATTTGTGTGCATTTGCAAGTTAAGTGAGTTAAGACACATAGCGCTTCTCGTGCGTGTGTTGTGGTGGCTAGAGGCATTGTGGGGATATGTCATGGTAATAAGGCTCCTTAACCCCGGAGTCTGGGGAGGGGGGGTGTTTTGCTGCAGGAAGCTGACCAGGTGTCTGATCTACAGCATGGCATCAAGAAGAAAACGTAAGTGGCATAGAGGTGTATACCTGGCATACAATTTAGGCATAAACTTAAATACAAAAATAAAAAACGCACAAGAGGAGAACAAGGGGGGGAGGGGACATTGCATTAGTCAGTGTATTAGCACTCATCAGCTTAAGAATCGAGTGGGTGTATGATGCTGCTTCCTACTGGGGTTGTCTGTCCCGATGGGGTGAATGGTGCTATGTTGGCTATATCCCACCGGTGCAGTGTTTTCGTCTTGGCGCCTTCCGTGGGGTGGATACCCAGTGCTTGTAAGAGTTGTGGTGCTTCTGCCGGTGTTGTCAGTCGGTGGTTTTGACCTTCATGTGTGGCAATCGGCATTCTGGGGTGGCCCCATCTATATTGTATGTCTGCTGCTCTGTCGTGTTGTGATTACTCTCATTGAAGCACGAAACTGCAATGTTTGGAGATTTAGGTCTTGGAAGTCCTTCAGCAGCTTACCTTTATCCAGCGCCGTGCTCCCTCGGCGCTGGTGACCTCTCCTCCCCCACCGACGTCCGCTCCCGAGTGGAGCGGAATGCGCATGCGCAGCAAGTGCCTCACATGCATTCAAACAGTCCAGTTTCTCAATGCTTTCCTATGGACGTTCTGCACACTTGATGCAAATTTCGCTTCCAGCGTCGCAGATGCGCCTCTAGCGGCTGTCAGGAAGACAGCCACTAGAGGTTGGATTAACCCTGCTATGTAAACATAGCAGTTTCTCTGAAACTGCTATGTTTACATGTGAAGGGTTAAAACCTGAGTGACCTGGCACCCAGAACACTTCATTGAGCTGAAGTGGTATGGGTGACTATATTGTCCCTTTAAATAAAGGGAAACAATGTGACTGTTTGAAGAGTACTTCAACTGTCCCTCTCCAGATCAGGAAAATCAACAGATGCCTAGATCGAGTGATGCCTAGATCGAGTGATAAAAAAATTTATCTGTAAATCTTTCAGTGATTAAAGTGGCTTAAAGGGACTTTAGTCATTTGAATTTAGAGAGATTTTAAAGTGTGTCTGCCATTCAAATTGGCAACGTGTCCCATTATAGAGAATATTTATATAGTATGCTTACGTAATTGCTGCATGTATATATTACATTTTAATGTAGTGGTTTTAGTGCATAGACAAAGTCCCTCAAAATTCATAAACAAAACCATTGCCATTTGTGAGAAATGGCAATGTTTACATCTGACATTCCATGTCTTTTGTAGTGGCTGTCAGACATTCGCTAGAGGCACCATCTTAGAGAAACACTGGGATAAGAGATCTCTATGGGAAGCTTTCAATTGGCACAGCATTTGCTACACATGCACAGTAGGGTTCTAGTGCTTCTCTATACGAAGCAGTTGGTTGACTGAAGATTATCATCACTGATGATCACACAGTGGACGGAGTAGCTGTCGTAGCAAGACGACGACTGTGCTAGATTAAAGGCAAATTATATTCATTCTGTACATTCACAATGGGGGAGGGGATTTATTCATAACATTAAGGTTCCTGCAATGTGAAAACTTAAAAGATGGCCACTGTATCACATCCTCCTTGAACCAAATGCTGGTCAAAGTTTTAAAGATCTTACCAAGACTTCTTGAATGGAGATGATACCTTTTTTGTTTGTTTATTTTTTACAGGAGGTGCTGGCACACTACTCCCACCGCGCATTGGATGATGATATGAGGAACCAAATGGCCATGGATTGGGTGAACCGGGAGCAGGACACTCCTGGGACCCTCACAAGAGAGCTGGCCTCTACTGAAAGGCAGCTGGATGAGGCCAGACTTGCTGGGAAAGAGCTACGCTACCACAAGGAAAAGAAGGACATCCTGATGTTGGCAGCTGGGCAGTTGGGAAACATGCATTCTTCTAACTGTTAGACTTTGTGCTTCCTACATCCTATAATCAATGTGCTATGGGTGGTGGACCAGAGTACGCCTAGAACATCAAGACCCAACGGTGTACACAGCTCTTGAAACCTTGCAGGAGTTCTCGAGATCTGAGGGACTGTGTGGACATGGAGACAAAATCACGGATGGGTGAAAATATCTGTTTAGAAGAGACCTGCAAAGTTTGGAGAGCTCTGTACACAGGAAGAACAGATTTGTTAGGTTTGGAGATCTCTGTGGTGTTGGGATATTTGTGCACACAGAAGACCATTCGATATTAATGACGAGTCTCAAAGTTATCTTAATCTTTCTAAAAACATGGGCCTATAACCCACTGCTGCACACACTTTCCGGACATCGCTTAAGGACACATTTAATCCTGATTGAGAGGTCTCCAGTCCTAGCAGATCTCCACCATTCAACTCACCCCAGCAACTCAGACACTACATGAGTTCCAAGAATGAGAATTGTTTTTTTTTTTTTTTAAGAAAATCCATGGCAATGTCCCATCCTTTGCACATTTATCTGTACGAGCAAGTTTTGCCTGTACAGATTTTTATACACTACAGCTCTGTCTTTTATCCGTAAGAGCAATGCATTTTTATATATTATATATTTTCATAGCAGTATTAAGCATATTACCTTTTGCAGTTTTACACTACTGTACATTGGCACAGGTATAACGATATGCGAAGCAGTGATAACTTTCTGTGAGTAGTGGTCGTCTTATTTACTTTTAATGTAGTTTTGTAGAAAATGTTTTTTTTTACATTTAAATACAAAGTACAATGTATGCATTTAACGTGGAAAAATCGGTTTCATGTTAGGGGTTTTAAAAAAAAAAAAAAAAAAATCCAAAATAAAATACTATGCACACAAAATAAGAGTAGCCTGTGCACACTACAGCAGGTGGAAAATTGACAAATAGGAGAGAATTATGGGAATCCCGGACTAACTGTCATCAATATCAAAGGGACCATCTATTTCCCAAATCCCAAACCACTTTTTTTGTAGATTAACCTTCAATTAATATATGCATGCATCTAATTATATATTTTCATTGGAGGTAGATGTAAAAACAGCTTGCAAATGTCTTATCTGCATCCTTTGCAAGCCCACCCCTTCTAGCCTCGCCAACATTTTATTTTGCTGTCCAATCACAGACTTCCCAATGCAGATTAATGAGAATTATTTGCAAGTCCGGTGCACTGAGCATTTGCTGCCTCAAGTTTAGCTCCCCTGAGCTGAACAAACCAGGAAGTAACAGGACCAATTGTTTGACGGCAAGCAGGTGTAACAAGATTAATTTTGAAAAGTGCAAATTTCAGTAGAATTTTTTTTTTTTTTTTTTAAATCGGTGGTGAAATAGAAGACAAACTCTTTACACAAAAAGCACTTCAGCAAGTGTCCCTTTACCTTCTATAGCACAGATCATAAAATAAACAGGGCTTTAGTCAATAAATAATGACTTGACAGCTGGATTGCAAAACTTAGACCAAAACAGTCAGGGTGGAAGAATTATCCAACCCTAATTTGGCCTATTTTTTTTTGATCCAGTCAATTATTCACTTTCTTAACCAAGGTGAGAAACTGAATTTTTTTTTACGTTTTAAGGTGGCTTTTAAAGATTGACCACACAGCAGAGGAGTTATAGAATATGCACATATAGTTCACCCAATCCAACATAGAATTGTTACCTTAAAGCAGTGTGACATTCTTAAGCCGTGTACTATACCCTTAGCAATAATGCTAAATTGTTCTGGTGCTTAAAGTGATCCTATCTTATACATGCCACTTCGATGACGCAAAGCTAATTAAAAGCCATTCCATCTCCTAAACCTTTAACCAGTTACCAAATAGATTTATACTCGCACAAAGAGCAGCTAGATTCTGGGAGAAAGAGTCCGTTGCATGCTGGGAATTTGTAGGGGATGGGGAGAGCATTATGCACCATACAACAGGGAGTTTCCAGTAACGTAGGTCAAACACACAATTCAGATTAGGTAATTAATGCTTTCAATGGCTTTAGAAAATCTAACATAAAGACTGTTCTCTATTCAGTTTGTATTCATGAAACGTTGCGAGTTGGTAAAAAGTTCACTTTAAGACTGCGGACTAGGCAGCACTCCAGGGTTTCCAATGGGGTAAATAATAAAGCGGCTGAGATGAGAATTTCTTTGGGATACCACTTGAACGCTCCCCATAACCTGCTTTCACACGGTGTGTCTGATATGTGTCCATGACAGCAGGATTGCTTGATTTGGATAAAGCAATATTACAAACTCCTTATTTTATTTTAAAATGTCTTTTTTAGATCTGATTTGTACTACCTACAAGGTTTAAATGTTTGGTACTGCGACCGATATCCTGTGTTTTTATATAAATGCGCCACACTTACATTTGTATCGAGGTATATGCAAATAAAAAAATGTAAAAATTCAAGCCCTTTCTGACTCTAAATTAAGATTACTTTTATTTTCATTTTACTCTCTCTTACACAAAGATGTTGGCTGTTTCTAGCTTCTCCTTTCGTTTTGGTTATTTTATGTCTTCTAAAAAGTTTAATATTTTCGGTTATAGAAAGGAACGTATTACTTCGATGTACTGAAGACAAAAATGGGAAACTGGTCTCAAACCAACATCAGCAATTGGGTGTCTTGTGTTTAGCTCCCTGTCAATCATTATTATGACTATACTCTGTAGCAGCTAGATACAGCATACTGAGAAGAGGAGAAATGAAACGATTTCTAAGTCTCTTCCACATTTGTAAATGTTGCCTTGTCTGAACTGGATTGTGATGTAGTTTGCTAAATCTTTACGTTAAATGTTAACGAGGAGAGCTTTTCATTAACGAAAGGTTAACACAAGTTATCTGTAAATTTTAATATTTTATTCAGCGGTGTAAATTCCATAGAAGTTAGTTTCCATTTAAACACTATAAGCCACAATCTCTCAAGCGCAAACACTCTCAAAAAGGCTCCTGATAAAATTAGCCAGCAATATTGCGGCACTAGTAATAAATAGACTTCCTTACATTAAAGGACAACCAAGCTCCCTATAGTGCCTCCCTCTGTCAAGGTCCCTCCACCCCTCTCTGTAGTGCAGAAGAGCTTAAACACCCCTTCTGTTAGGTAACTTGGGCTCCTCTTCTGTTCCTACCTCGCCAATATCAGACGGTGGAGGGTACCGGACTAGCATTAGCACTCCCATTCACCATGTTGGCACACCAACGGTTTGCAGTGGCTTACAAAGCATTTAATTGTGACTATGGTGTAACGTTAGATAAGCAGATTTATCATTTTGAGCAGTGGCGTACTAAGGGGGTGAGAACAGAAAGGAGGTGCACACAGCAGCACAACAAATAAGGTAGGAGAGAGAATAGTGGTTGACAGACTGAAAAATAGGGAAACAGAATTGGGACTGACAGAAAGACATAATGGGAGGGCTGGGCCTGGAAAAACAGAAAATATGAACATGGACAAACAAAATGAGATGGCTTAAGGAGGACAGAGAGAATGGGGGGGGGGGGTTGAGTAAAACAATGAGGGACGGACAAAAAATAGTGGGAAGAACAGAATAAAAATGGGGTGAATGAACAGAAAAAGGGGGGTGTGCAGAGCGTGTGTGTTTGGACAGACATAATGAGCATAATAGTATGACAGTCAGCGTGGGTGGGCTTTTGAACTCTAACTTCCTTGCACCATAACCACTTCAATAAGTCATATTGGCTATGGTGCAGTGTTTTCGGGGTAATTTTTTTTGTGTGGGGGCGGATGGGGGAACTTTGGGAGTTCCCAATGCACAAATGTGTCCTGGGTGTTAAATACCCTAGGTATGCCTCTGCTCAAGAATAATTACATTCATATTCAGTTTATAATAATCTCACTTTTAATTAAAAATGTAATTTACATTTTAAATTCAACTTACTACTTTGTGGTTTTCTTGGGGGTTTTGCAAAGTTAGGACACTGCTGGAGACGGCTGGTTTTAGCTGATGCGATGCAGGACCCAGGTAATCTGTCAAACTGTGCAGGCGGTAGTGGTTATGGTGCTTTCAGTATTCCATTAAGACCTTGGGTAGATAGGTCAACATGTTATTTATATATTATTATTATTGTTGTCATTTATATAGCGCCAACAGATTCCATAGCGCTTTACAATATTATAAGAAGGTAGATTTAACTATAAATAGGACAATTACAAGAAAACTTACAGGAACGATTGGTTGAAAAGGACCCTGCTCAAATGAGCTTACAGTCTATAGGAGGTGGGGTATAAAACACATTAGGACAGGAGATAGCAATCAAATAAAGTGGGAGTGAAGCAGAGCTGGAGGAGAGAGTAAAGTGCTGCCCTTTAGGAGAGAGCAAGAGACAGGTATGTGAGGTAGAGGTTACTCTGGGAGTCCATAAGCTTTCCTAAAGAGATGGATTTTAAGGCACTTCTTAAACGATTGAAGACTAGGGGAGAGTCTGATGGGGGTAGGCAGGCTATTCCATAGGAAGGGAGCCGCCCGAGAGAAGCCCTGCAAGCGTGAGTTGGCCGTACGGATGCGGACAACGGACAGGATAAGGTCACGGGCAAAGCGGAGAGTCAGAGAAGGGGCATACCTATGGATCTGTGAAGAGATATGAAAGGGGCTAGAATTGTTCAATACTTTATAGGTATGGGTTAGCACTTTGAATTGATTCCTATAGGATACAGGAAGTCAATGTAAGGACTGACAGAGCGGTGAGGTGTGAGAGGACCGACTAGAGAGGAAAATCAGTCCGGCGGCAGCAATCATTACAGACTGTAATATATATATCTATATCAACCATACACATGGCAGCAGCAGTTCGGTTTTAACACTGACAAGGACAGCATCAGATGGGTAGGCAAATCACACATGAAACCATAAAAGCTAGACATACAAGTCATACATAAAGGGAGCAATGAGACAGAACACATAGCACAATTAGTACTAGCCGTCCGATGAGGCACGATCTCCAAAAGATTTCACAATATGCGGTAGAGTACTCAGCTGGTCAGCTGCATAAATATATATATTTTTAATTAATTAAAAACCATTTAAAATAGCTTTTTCAAAAATATCTATACTTCTCTGTTTAAGATGTCTAGGATAAAAAAAACGTGACTTATTTTGTAACGCTTTGTGTTTAAAAACTTCAGTCCCTATCTCAGGTGGCTTTGCTGGGTAATTCAAAAATAATTTTTTTAAAGACAAATTTTTTTGCAATAATCTAATATATTTATATAAACTGAAAACTGATTAAAACTTTAAGATGGTGCAAACGTTAGGCCCCTATTTAATACTTTAATTTAATTGTCTTCAAGACATAAGACGATATTCTGTTTCCCTACTCTGCATCCACAAACGTAAATTCCTCGTTCTTGTTAATTGAAAATCTACCGTACTTTTCCCAAGTCTTCTGTCTAAAAAAAGTCCCGCTATATATTCCTCTCTCCCAAAATCTTAAATTTATTTTGTGTATGCTGGAGGGATTTAAATTTCTCTCCCTATACATCTGAGAACTAAATCCATTAGGCTCAGTATTAAATAAATTAGATTTTTTTCCCCCCCACTTACACCCAGTCCTTTTATTCTGTATTGGTGTTAACTTTATGCCCCTTGTGTCCTTTAGTATTCTCAAAACTTTTTGGGTGAGTTTTTATTTTATTCTAATCTTTGTCTATAATTATTACAATATGTTTTAATATTGATGTTTAAAATTCCCCACTTTACCTTTTTAATCCCTTTTTTTTTTTGTCAATCTTTCTTTTTATTGAGATATTAGCAATAAACTCAAAATAAGTAACAGTGATTCAGAATATATCTGCATCACAAACAAGGTTAATACACAGTGTGTCACATAATATTCTGAGCGTGGATGACATCTTCTTTTCCCCCGAATAACTAAGAAAAACAGACAGCAGTACAAATGGTAACCTGGCCTTAATTAACTGAATCATGCAGCATTCATGGAGAAGAGCACCTACTATAAACATGCCCCCTGTGCTATCCAAATTGAATTGCTATCCAAACAGAAGAGAGGTGTACTGCTTATGTTGAACACATATTACGGTTAAACAAGAGAGGTAATTCCACTGGTGCCAGCTGAAATGTAAAGTGGGCAGAGAGCATATAAAAGACCGAACCAACAATCATCTGCCCTGTATGTGCCAAAGGACCAGGGAAGAGATGATGGACTCTGGGTCCTATAGAGAAGGTGCACATTATATCCTATGCCCATCAAATAGTGCAATACGCCTGGTAGAGTGTCACATTTCCAGCCCCAGGCTCTAGCACAGTCCACTGCACTTTGCCCACCGGTTCGATCGCGTCTTGCTACCCAAACGTGGTCTCGGGATCTGCCACCAGATTGCTTCCATCCATGCTGTGTATTTGCCTCCTGAGAATGTGAGGTGTGCCTTGGGATTTGACCGTGGTTGGACTAAGGCCTAGGTAAGTAACAACTGCCCACAGATGTGAGCTTCCAGGATTGAGGTACTCTTTCCTTCTTTTTTCTCAGTTTCCCTGTTGTTGGCGCCCAAGTAAGGCCAGGATATGCAGGATCTGATCTGAGGGTTCCTCCATTCACTGTCGGTGGGGTGCTTTCCTCCACTGCACATTTCTCCAATCTCCTGCTGATTCTAGTCCACAATTGCAACCAAAATTGCTCAAAGGCCTGCTGTATGTGCTCCTCGAGTAGGGCATGGGTCGTGCCGGTAGCCATGTTTGAATGCTCGCTATTGGTGAAAGGCTGTGCAGGTTGTAGAGCCTATCCCTGTTTTCTGCCACCTCGTCAGGTCAGTACTCCAGTGGGCATCGGGATGACCCCCGCCGGTCCAAAGGACAGAGCAGTAGGGGGAAAGAAGGCAGTAGTGATTGACATCCCACATGAATCTTATTGATGAACAGGCCAGTGGCACTGCTCTGCATTGGTGGGTGAAAGAGTATGTGTTTTGAGTAGAAGAGGGGACTGGGGAGCCCCTCACATGTTACACATAACTTCATGGAAGCGGTGAATGCAGTGGGCCCGGGGGTTCAGGGCAGTAGCAAAACTACCATGGTCGCAGGGGTTGCCATGAAATTTACTGGTGTGTCTGCATAACTCCAGGGCTGGTGCACAGTGCTCCCCCTCCTGCCAGTCACTGAATGTAGCGTGGCCGAGCGGACCACGGTCTGACAGAGAGTGCTCACTGAGAGCAATAACCACTTCCTGTCAGACTGAATACTGTGGCGCGCTCGGCCATACTACAGTAAAGGAGGAGACTATATTTAAAAGAAGAAAAACTACCACAACAAGAGGATGTAGTCTTAAATTAGATGGGCAAAGGTTTAAAAATAATATCAGGAAGTATTACTTTACTGAGAGGGTAGTGGATGCATGGAATAGCCTTTAATATTATTTATATAGCGCCATCAGATTCCGTAGAGCTGTACAATGGGTGGACTAACAGACATGTAATTATAACCAGACAATTGGGAACAGAGAGGTGGAGGGCCCTGCTCAATGAGCTTACATTCTAGAGGGAGTGGGGTATAGTGACACAAAGGGTAAAAGTAGGAGTACGTAATAGCTTATTAGAAAAGTATTCACTGAGGGCTTAGTAGGTAATTTTTGACAGTTGCAGGAGAGGAGTCATGGGGGTGGGGGATAAAAACCTGCTAACAGATTCATTGATATGCATCTTGAAGAAGTAAATTTTCAATTATTTTTTTGAATGAGTGGAGACTGGGTGAAAGTCTTACGGAGAAAGGAAGTGAGTTCCACAGAAGAGGTGCAGCCCTGGAGAAATCTTGGAGGCGAGCATTAGAGGTGGGAGTAAGGACAGAGGATATACGTAGGTCTTTGGTAGAGCGTAGGGGCCTCGACGGGACATACTTGTGTATTAGGGAGGATAGGCAGGTTGGAGCGGCATTATGTAGGGACTTGTAAGCAAGCACCAGAATTTTAAATTGAGCCCTATATCTAACTGGAAGAGAATTGCAGGGACTGACAGAGCTGGGGGACGTGGGAGGTGCGGGTGGACAGGAAAATAAGCCCCGCCGCAGCATTCATTATAGATTGCAGCTGAAGTGGTAGAGGTTAACACAGTGAGTTTAAGCATGCGTGGGATAGGCATAAGGCTATCCTAACTATAAGATAAGGTCAGGGACTAATAAAAGTATTTAGAAAATTGGGCAGACTAGATGGGCAGAATGGTTCTGCTGGCCTCTGGTTGGAGAGTGTGGGACTGGCATTGGGCAAGCATTGAGACATATCAACATGTTCAGCAACCCCAAACATTATACAAGACATATCCAAAGAGGTGCTGACATATCAGCATATGCAGGCATCATACTAGGAGATATCTGAGGAACCCTATTTCAAATGGACACTTTAATATTACGGGTGTGAGCCAGGGCTGTTCTGAGAAAGGTTAGGCTTACTAATAACAATTTATGCAACTAAAATGTAGAACAAGAACAATGTATCTTATTTACACCGATTGATTTCTAAACACATTTATTGTAGTATAAAGACACATTACTGATAGTATTATTGCTGCTGAGCTCAGACACACCAACAATATGGAGCTCCTTACAATTTTGGGTCAGGACAAATAGATTGTTCTGGTGGACACGTAGATTTAATTTCCGCTTTAGCCCCTTGAAAAAGTATATATATATTTTTTTTAATTTCCACATCCATGAATGTTGGGGGAGAAAACTATTTCAAAGTTATTCACTAAAGTGCGAATTGTCATGAATTGAATGACTATTTCAAATTTTAGTGAAAAACAGTGAAATGACAAAAAAAATGAAAATTGTTACAAATTCACTTTGATTTTAAAATGTAGGCAGAATTTACTGGATTGTATAGCTGTAGAAGTTGTCAAAACATACAAGTCTGACCTAAAATGTGGAATTCACTTAAAGCACCATCCCAAAATATCTGAAACTAAACCTTTTAAGAAACAGACACGAGATAACTCACAGCCAAGCAATGCTGGGGGGAACCATGACCCCTCTGGGATTTTACTAACTACCTTATGAATGTTGGGATAATTGACCTTCACAACATGGCCGCTATGTTCTAGCCCCACGTCATTTCCGGTCGCCGCGATTTTACGCCAAACGTCACCGCAGCGCCGGAAGTTGCCTTTTGCCGTTTTAGTCTGGTCTCGCTTGTCGCAGTGTGTTAGTAACGCGGGGGCTCAGAGACCATGGCGGACGTACTGGATGTTCACGTTGCCGGCGGGGAGGACTTCGCCATGGACGAGGATGGCGATGGTAAGACTGGGGATAGGATGGGGTAATGCGGGGTTAGCTCGCGGCCTAGAACGGCTCGTCTGCCATAGACCATCGGGGAGATATTACCCATCACTGGGGGGGGAGAGATATTACCCATCACTGGGGGGGGAGAGATATTACCCATCACTGGGGGGGGGGAGAGATATTACCCATCACTGGGGGGGGAGAGATATTACCCATCACTGGGGGGGGAGAGATATTACCCATCACTGGGGGGAGAGAGATATTACCCATCACTGGGGGGGGAGAGATATTACCCATCACTGGGGGGGGGGAGAGATATTACCCATCACTGGGGGGGGAGAGATATTACCCATCACTGGGGGGGGAGAGATATTATCCATCACTGGGGGGAGAGAGATATTACCCATCACTGGGGGGGGAGAGATATTACCCATCACTGGGGGGGGAGAGATATTACCCATCACTGGGGGGGGAGAGATATTACCCATCACTGGGGGGGGGGAGAGATATTACCCATCACTGGGGGGGGAGAGATATTACCCATCACTGGGGGGGGAGAGATATTACCCATCACTGGGGGGAGAGAGATATTACCCATCACTGGGGGGGGGAGAGATATTACCCATCACTGGGGGGGGAGAGATATTACCCATCACTGGGGGGGGAGAGATATTACCCATCACTGGGGGGGGAGAGATATTACCCATCACTGGGGGGGGAGAGATATTACCCATCACTGGGGGGGGAGAGATATTACCCATCACTGGGGGGGGAGAGATATTACCCATCACTGGGGGGGGAGAGATATTACCCATCACTGGGGGGGGAGAGATATTACCCATCACTGGGGGGGGAGAGATATTACCCATCACTGGGGGGGGAGAGATATTACCCATCACTGGGGGGGGAGAGATATTACCCATCACTGGGGGGGGAGAGATATTACCCATCACTGGGGGGGGAGAGATATTACCCATCACTGGGGGGGGAGAGATATTACCCATCACTGGGGGGGGAGAGATATTACCCATCACTGGGGGGGGAGAGATATTACCCATCACTGGGGGGGGAGAGATATTACCCATCACTGGGGGGGGAGAGATATTACCCATCACTGGGGGGGGAGAGATATTACCCATCACTGGGGGGGGAGAGATATTACCCATCACTGGGGGGGGGGGAGAGATATTACCCATCACTGGGGGGGGGGGAGAGATATTACCCATCACTGGGGGGGGGGGAGAGATATTACCCATCACTGGGGGGGGGGGGAGAGATATTACCCATCACTGGGGGGGGGGGAAGGGGGGAGATATTACCCATCACTGGGGGGGAGATATTACCCATCACTGGGGGGGGAGAGATATTACCCATCACTGGGGGGGGGAGAGATATTACCCATCACTGGGGGGGGGGGAGAGATATTACCCATCACTGGGGGGGGGGAGAGATATTACCCATCACTGGGGGGGGGGAGATATTACCCATCACTGGGGGGGGGGAGATATTACCCATCACTGGGGGGGGGGAGATATTACC
This sequence comes from Pelobates fuscus, assembly GCF_036172605.1. Taxonomy (NCBI): domain Eukaryota; kingdom Metazoa; phylum Chordata; class Amphibia; order Anura; family Pelobatidae; genus Pelobates; species Pelobates fuscus. Next base: position 93,000,612 of record NC_086329.1, read on the forward strand.
CATCACTGGGGGGGGGGGGAGATATTACCCATCACTGGGGGGGGGGGGAGATATTACCCATCACTGGGGGGGGGGGGGAGATATTACCCATCACTGGGGGGGGGGGGAGATATTACCCATCACTGGGGGGGGGGAGATATTACCCATCACTGGGGGGGGGGGGAGATATTACCCATCACTGGGGGGGGGGGGGAGATATTACCCATCACTGGGGGGGGAGGGGGGAGATATTACCCATCACTGGGGGGGGGAGGGGGGAGATATTACCCATCACTGGGGGGGAGATATTACCCATCACTGGGGGGGGGAAGAGATGACTTGGAAGCGTACGATCTATCAAAATTCTTAACCCTCAACACAATATGGGAGCGCCTTGGCAGATGGGACTCCTGGAGAAAGGCGATATCTGCCTTTAGACGGTTTAATTCCTTATATAACAAGTGCCTTTTCTTAGGGGAGTTGAGGCCTTTGACATTCAGAGATACAATCTTGCACTGCTTCGCCAGCTTTTTTAACAGAGTTTTTGGAATGGCCATCAAGTAATCACTGTGATCAGATTGTGTGCAAATTCACTTAAAAGGACACTCCGGGCACCCAGACCACTTCTGCCCATTGGAGTGGTTTGGGTGCCAACTCCCATCACCCTTAACCCTGCAAGTGTAATTATTGCAGTTTTTATAAACTGCAATAATTACCTTGCAGGGTTTAGTCCTCCTCTAGTGGCTGTCTATTAGACAGCCACTAGAGGGACTTCCGGCTTCTTAAAACACGAAAAGCATTTTAAGCGATGCTGGACGTCTTCATGCATGAGGACGTCAAGTGTCGCTGGAATCCCAATAGGAAAGCATTGAATAATGCTTTCCTATGAGGAGGTCTAATACCCTTCAGGGGAGGAGCCTGACCCAGCGCCGAGGGTCATCGGCGCTGGATTCAGGTAAGTCACTGAAGGGGTTTTAGCCCCTTCAGCAACATGGGATGGGGGGGAGGGAGACGCTGCAGGATTTTGCAGTGCCCGGAAAACGAATGTTTTCCTGGCACTGGAGAGTCCCTTTATCCAAATAGTGTATTGGTGTTATATAGACAGATAATTCTGTGATTTCCCGTATAATGGAAGGGGGACCAGGGACCTAAATAGCTAGTTGTATACTGTTGTGTCAGAAATACATGTTTGTATTCCTGACACTATAGTATTCATTTTAATGTAGAAGTGAACACTGCTGTATTTACCTTATTCCTAGAACTGGATGCCTCCATCGTGGCTCCCTGTCTCTTCCATTCACCATTGTTAATGTAAGAAGACAAACCAAATCAATGTTCCTGTTCTACTCGTTTGCATTGTCCTGGGATATGACTAAACTGCGTTGAATTGTGACATATATTATTTTTTGTTTTTGTATTTTATTGTACCCTGTTGTATCAATGCAATGTTTTGTGGACCCAGGGGACATACTTGAAAACGAGAGAAATCTCAATGTATCCTTCCTGGTAAAAATATTTTATAAATAAATACATTTGCACAATATTTGATAAGCATATAAAATGGAACATCTCATGTAAAAAAGTTATTGGTGGTTTTGAATGTTTTTTTTTTTTCAGTGGGGTAATTTCCAGCAATGTGACATTATCTCTTTAAGTGACATTTCTCTGAGATAAATTGTTCTTGGTTGAGAAAATTCCGTATATTTAACTGGAAATCTGAAAACCCTTTCAGAAAATGTTCTGTGTCCTTAGGTTTAATATTTTAAGTTATTTTGGTAGATGTGTTTAACATACATATCTCCTTACAATTTCCACAGAGAGTATTCACAAATTAAAGGAGAAAGCCAAGAAAAGAAAAGGGAGAGGATTTGGTGCTGGTAAGTCAACACTTTATTATGCTGTCAGTGTTGGGTTTTTTTTTGTTTTGTTTTTTTGGTGTCTTTTTTTTTTGTCTGTGTGACTTTGCAATAGTAGAAAAGTGTTTGTTCTCACGACTTACCTTTTTTTTCTGGCAGAGGAAGGTTCAAGGGCCAGAATCAGAGAGGACTATGACAGTGTTGAACAGGATGGAGATGAACCTGGCCCACAAAGATGTAAGTTTGTGCTCTCATCACTTCTTCAAGTTCTTGCTCTGCAAATCATGCCTATATTTTCTTTTTCTTTTAAGGAACACTATAGTGTCAGGACAGAAACCTGTATTCCTGACACTGTAATGTTAAACCCACTATTTCGGTCTTCGAACCCCTCTGCATCGCTTTGAAAAGCTGTTTTTACTCAGTTTTTTCCCCCCAGCACCGTGCTGGTCTCCTCCGGCAGGCTCTGCCTCCTTGGCTGAGATCATCAAACTTGATGATCCTAGCCAATCCAAAGCTTTCCCATAGGAAAGCAATGGGAGGCTATTGCGCATCCACAGCAAAACACTGCACTGCGCCGATCGTCATCTCACAGCACACAGTATTGAATCAATGCATCTTTATGGGGAATGTTCAGCACCTTGCTAACTCCAGTGCAGCACTGACACAGAAATAAACTCTAGTGGCCGTCTTAGTGACCGCCACTAGAGGTGTTACTAGGCAGCAATGTAAACATTGCCTCTTGTATGTACGATAGTACAACACTAAGGTCTAAGGTGATCTTGCAGGATCATCCATAGAGCCTAATGACAACTGGGGGCTTGACAAAAGGTAGCTTTGCCCCTTATTTCAATGAAATCTCAACAATCAATGTGAATATTTTTATAAAGATTCCCTCATTTTAGACAGGAGGGCGAGTGCCATTTAATTATTTTGTTCATCTTTTCTGAAAATGTAGACCTGTGCTCATATTTTATTGTATAATCTGTTTTCTATGGTTTTTGTTAAGCTTGGTGTCACTTTGTCTTGGTCAGTGTAACTTATGAATTGTACTCTGCATTTCCTCAGCTGTAGAAGGCTGGATCCTGTTTGTGACTGGTGTCCACGAAGAAGCCACAGAGGAAGACATTCATGATAAATTTGGAGAGTTTGGAGAGATCAAGAATGTGCATCTGAATCTGGACCGAAGGACTGGCTACCTTAAGGTGAGATTCAAGATAACCAAGACTAACCCATACCAACCATCCTATGCACTTGAGCATATCTTTGAAATTAACAAATGTCTTTTCCTACAGGGATACGCACTGGTAGAATATGAAACCTATAAAGAGGCCCTGGCTGCCATGGAAGGTTTAAATGGGCAGGATCTCATGGGGCAACCCGTCAGTGTGGATTGGGGCTTTGTTAGAGGACCTCCTAAAGGCAAGAGGCGGTAAGTGTCCAGTGTTTTTCAACAGATCTGCATTAATGTCCAGCCAGTGATTGCAGAAGGGCAGTGGTTTACTTGATTGGCAATTTAGCCACTCAGGATAGGTACAAGACATCAATAAAATAATGGAAAGCAAGCCTTCACAATATATTCTACCTATGATAGATTGAGGAGGATAGTGTTTAATTTTTTAGATAGAGGCTCCAGTATGAATATGACATGTACTATAGACCAGGGATTGGCAATGTTTTGCTGTCCAGATGTTCCAGCGTTACATCCTCCATGATGTTTTATTTCCCATGGAGATGATGGGAATAGTCTGCATCTTTAAGCAATGTAGGAAGAAATGTTTTGTTTTTGGGGGCAGGTGTGTGCATGCATGTGATGACATCAGCCAAACGTGTTCTTAAAATTAATTTTGTGTTTTCAGAAGTGGACGCAGAAGGAGCCGGAGCCCAGACAGAAGGCGACGTTAGTCCTATCTGCCTTTAGTTTGTTTTGGGCATATGGTTTTATAAATTTTGTGTTTTCAGAAGTGGACGCAGAATATGCCGGAGCCCAGACAGAGGACAACGTTAGTTCTATCGGCCTTTAGTTTGCTTTGGACATATGGTTTGTTTCTGAAGATGGGAAGAAAATTATAATGGACATGTTCTGTTCTTCTCAGCGTTTGTTGGGTTGTGTATTTTTCTTAAAGGAATTTTAAATTTTGGGGCATAAATGTTCTATTGCAGCTTAAACGCTTGGAGTAAATAAAAGGAAAAAAAGTTGTTATAGTTATGGTCCACAAATTTTGGAATAAAGTCTTTTTATGTTATCTGCTATTTTCCTTCCTTTTTCTCTTAATACACAACATTTCTCATGTTGATCACGTGGAGCTCACTAGAAATATACATTATTCCTTAAAGCAGGACTGTCACTGTGTGTGGACTGCAGAATTTGCAGAAACCTCTGATGGTGACATTGCCACATCGGGGTGGGGGAAAATTGAGTACAACTTGAGTACTAAACCTGTACCTCACGGGTGCTGCTGCCATCTTCTTGCTGGTCGTGCACAAGAGCATTAAGGTTTATGGAGGACTCTGTGGAATCCCATTGTACAGCTGGCACTATATAAATAATAATGCTCCCTAGACAGAGGCACTTCACTGGTGACCAGGTATTGACACCTCTGGACTGTGGTAGCCAAATGTTAAGAAGTGTCAGGCGTAGGAAAAATAGTGACAATTCGGTGAAATTCCAACACGGTCAATATGAGATTTAATCTTTATGAAATCTCAGTTTGCAGGGGTGGGGCAGATCCATGTCTAATTTGAGTTTTTATAAACCTATGGTACAGCTATCATAATGTGTTTGGGCAATGGGCAAATATACTCCGATTCATTGGTTGTGTACATATATTTGTAAATAGTTGGAAACCAAAATTGTGCAGTGTTTTTGTCACTTCTATTCCTGTTATTTTAAGCAGAGCAACACCCACTTTTTTGCACATAGTTCACTGATTTAGTAGTGTAGTTGTATTAACTAGCCAGGAGGTGGCACTGTTGTATGCATTTTTTTATGTAATTGTGCAGTACTTGTATTTTACATTTAAATATCACATAGATACACGAAACATAGTATGTTAATATTTTTCAAAATAGTTTATAGAATCTAAATATTCTAAAATATGATATGCACCATGTTTAAATTTAAATGTAAGTTTTAAAAATGTGAAATCTATGTGCATTCTTGGATTGTTCTAAGCTGAAAACGTTCTGTCCCAAGTACTTAAGTATATGATAGTTCAAGAAACTCAGCATTTACTTGTTTAGAGTTCTAAGATACAATGGGAGTTTTAATCACAGAGCCAATTACAATATTCCTACTGTGTGTAGACAGAAGGCGATTGAGATCATGTAAAACCTACATTAACACAATAACTTGACAATGGAACACATTACAGTAGGAGAATTGTATTGAGAATGGGGGAGGGGGCACTTTATATGCTGTTTATATGTAAAAATAGGGTGATTTGAATAGGGCTCTTTCAAACATCTTGAGTCACGGTCTCTGATTCTTACGTTAATTTGTTTATGAATGGTGTATGCCATACACAGTACACATCCATTAGTGTATGAAGTGTGGAGTCTTAATAGGTCAGCTATATTTGATTAAATTTGAAAAGTTCACTCCCATTCGATAATCAACCAGCCAGTAACCCGTACTACTCTATTAACACTTTGACACAAAGGTCGGAATGTTATAAACACATTGGCACTGTATGAACTTTGAAAACCCTTCTACAGCTAACCTGTGATGGGGTGTGTGTGTGTGTGTATGTATGTATGTCGTTGATTTCTCATGGCAGTTGCCGAATAAAGTTAAGTTATTTATTTTTCAACATTGAAAGAAGTCCTTGGAGTGCTTTTCCTACTTTTGATTTCTATTCATTCTGCTGACAAGCACCGGGCTTTATCCGTATAATTCTACAGGAGTGCAAGCATTGGACAGTATTTTATATATATATATATTTTTTTTTTTTTTTTAGTATTTTGTAGTAAAAATTAACTTGTTGGACTTAACCTTTCAGACTTGTGCAGATATGCAGGCTTTAGTCATGAGAGAAATTTTAAAATTAAAAACACTCAACACATTTCACGTGTGCATTTTAATGACATAGTTACACATCCTTTACAGTTTGAAAGAGAACTAAGGCAGATGGGACTATTTTCCATCAGGTGATAACATTCTCATTGAATTGATTCAGAAATATTCTGTGCAAAATGTCTTCTTATCAGAAGAATCGATAAATTGTCCCTAGTTTATTAGCTATTTTGTATTTGTTTTATATTTTTTGTGAAGATCTACATCTGGCAGTGGAATGCACAATATGACGTGTAAATCATCAGAGCAGCATCAAGTTCATCTTTGTTCAAATTAGCCTTTGCTATGAATATCACATAAAACTTTCTCTCGTTTTTCTGCGACACTTTTCACATTTCCTACCAAATCCAGTGACCTCCAATTCAAATTTTCCAGAGTCTCCCATCTTTCCAGTATTCCGCTTCAGTGGAACAGCTGTGGTTGAGATCCTGAATGATCCTGTACCCAAAGAAGCAGTGTCGTTGTCCTTTCCCTGAGTGGTACATCGACAAACCCGCCTGATCTCACGACGGAAGTGGATGGTGAAAAGACCATAGATAATGGGGTCTAGGCAAGCATTAAAGAGGCCAAAGAGGAATAGAATGTGACTGAGGGATGGAGGAACTTTTTCCCGAGTTAACATCTCCGGAGAAAACCAATACCAGATCCCGAGGAGGTAGTAAGGAGTCCAACATACAATGAAAGTCAAAACGATAACCAAAGACATCTTCAACGTCCTCATTCGTGCCCGAGGTATGTTGTTATAGGAGCGGCGGAGGTGAAATTCCCTGGAAGAGACTAAGGAGGGACATATATTTAATCTGCATGTGAAGAGATTTTTAACACAGATTGGCTGTAGAATAACTGCAATAAGCTTGAAATGGCTCCAAATATACTTGTAAAAACATTAACATCTGATTTGTAAGAGGATGGGACCTCTGATGTATATGCTTCTGTTCCCTCTGTGAACTTGTACAGTGCCGATTACATCTGTTGGCACAATATAAATAAAATATATATTGATAACCTAAAACTATAGAAAGGACAAGTGAACAAACATGATGTTCTTGTTCTATTGTAAGGGGCTTGTGGGCTCGTTTGTAGGTCTGTGGAGCCTTCTTAACACATATTGTCCGAAGTGTGAAGTTTTTCCATGTGTTTTCTAATATTTTACACATTTTATCAGTTTTGTAACACAATGTTCTATTTAAATTTGCCACCATTCCAAGTTTGGAACATAACGGTGTCTTTAAAATTCTTGGGCCTAGTTAGACAAAAAGGAGGATGGTTATAGTGGGATAAAGCTGCCTTTTATCTATTCTGCGTCGGGTATAAGCTGTCTTTTATATTCAGAATCAGGGACCAGCTACATTTATCGACTGCTATAAAGCCTCCTTTAGGCTTCACACAGTTTAAGAATTTATACAAATGTCACTCACCACAAGACTTCTTCATTTTCTGGGAAATTTCGATCAGGATTCTGGAGTAGCAGTAGACCATGATCAACAGCGGCAGCAGGAAGAGGCAGAAGAAGGTAAACATGTTGTAGATGGTTTCTTGCCAGTGGGCTTGAAAGCTGCCCACTGTGGCACACTGTATGAAGTGGACAGGATGTGTTCTGCTGACCATGTGGAATACAAAGAGCTGGGAAGAAAATCAAGAATTAGATGTGCAATGAAAGGATATGGACCCGAAAGATTCTCCACCATGCTCCATCAAGATTCTCTAGAACTTACACCACTGAACAAAACCCTGGAAGTCAACTAGTTGTGTTAAAACTGGAAGTCACTTCCCTGGAATTTTAATATTATGTTGACTTGTTCCTATGTTTAACAAATATATAGAAGTTAATGTGAGAATGGGTCTATTGTGTCAAGGTATGGTGCTTTGCGATTGTATAGCTGTGCAGCTCCCAAGCTGTAGTATTTAATTGCTCAGGCAAAGATCGCGATCCTACACAAATATGAACACATAATGTGCAGTGTAGGTTTCAGAAGTCACCGTCTATGTTTCTGCCTTGGAGAATGATCTTCCAAACTCCGATGGCCATTTGGCCTTCTGGGCTTCATAGATTAATGTTGTGTCTTTTATGCAGTTTGCTATTGACATTTCACAAGCTCTGTTATTTATTCTTTGCAGTGGAGTAGATAAAGAGATGCGTGGAATCCCCAGTGGGCTAAGATCTATCACTGTATGTCATATTGTATTTCTTGACACCTTGAGGAAATGGCTTCCCTCTGCAGGCACGTTAAAACTAGTGTTATTCTTTTTAAAAAAAAAATAAAAATTTTTGAAAATGATTGTATCTAAAACTAAAAACAATAAATCCATGACAACTGGTGTCAGATGTCCTTTGCACAGATCTTTATTTGACAGCGTGATAATGATATTAATATATAATATGTGTTTCAATTGATAAAAGACATTGATAGTTCAATTTTATTTTTTTTGTTCCTAGGGAATTATTACCCTATACTGTTTTAGTAATTGTATCGACATGATGCAAGATTGGGTAGACTCCGTTAGTATTAGAACCTTGAACATGCTATAAAACCAACAGGATAAACTCACTAACTAAAATTATTTGTATTAATAGTTACAAATTACACATCACAAGTTATTCAGAAACAAACTATATAGGACTGGTTTCCTGATGTCTTTAATAAAATATGCCCAAGAGATTTCATTGGGTCTAAATACAGATGCAATTTGTAAAGGGACTATGTAAACTTAGTGTTTACTTGGTTCTGCCTGGCATTGACCCATTCTATACCCTACTTGGCATCTGCCAGACCGGGTAAATGAGGGATTATAAAGTAAAGTCCTGCCCTTATCATTACACAAGCCTGTTTGTATGGATTCCTTTCTGGATTTAAAAACAGCATCCAGTACATAGACAGACTTTATTTAAAGGGACACTAAAGTCACTAAAACAACTTTAGCTCAATTAAGTAGTTTTGGTGTATAGCTCATGCCCCTGCAGTCTTACTGCTGAATTCTCTGTTATCTAGCAGTTAAGTCACTTTGTTTACACAGCCCTAGTCACACCTCTCGGCATGTGACTTGCACAGCCTTCCTAAACACTTCCTGTAAAGAGACATCTAATGTTTACACATCCTTAATTGCAAATTCTGTTTAATTTAGAATTACTTATCTCCTGCATGGTTAATAGCTTGCTTGACCCTGCAGGAGCATTCTGTGTGTAATTAAACTTTAGTTTACAGAGCATGAAAGTAAGTTCCCATCTGATTGAAAATAAAACCATTTTTTTTTTCATGCAGGCTGTGTCAGTCACAGCCAGAGGAGGTGTGGTTAGGGCTGCATAAACAGAAACAATAGTGATTTAACTCCGAAATGGCAGAGAATTGAGCAGTGAAACTTGAGAGGCTTGATCTATACATCCAAACTGCTTCAATAAGCTAGAGTTGTTTTGGTGACTATAGTGTCCCTTTAACTTTTACATCGTCCGTATCCATCTGCTTAACTATAAGAAAGCATAAGGGATTCAGTCAATTCCAAATTATAGGCAATTATATGCAAAATACAAATGGCAAAATGCAAGCAAGATTAGCCGAACTGTGACTATAGTAAATGTGTTGAGATTTCCAGATGAGCTATTTCTGCCCACATTTTGACACTCGAATTTCAATTCAATAAAATTCAGACCTTAGTGAATAAAACTCCAAGTATCTTGTTATTCCTTTGATTTTATTTGATCTGAGAACTACTAGCATATGGTAACTAACCATCGCTTGATCCTGTCTATTCTTTGTAGGTGTTTGGGCCACAAGTAGGTCAAACTGTAATGCAAAAAAATAGGAGATATCATCATGATAATTTTTTTACCAGCTTTGGATGATCCTTTCATGTACATCAGAGAAACAGCAAGCCATCACACTTCCAGAAGGAAAGCAAAGGAGGAATTAACCCACTGGACAATAACCAAATGTGCTAATTCCCACATTTCCCTTTCTCTTGCCCATCACAGACGTAATGTAAGAGCACAGATTAAGGGTTTGGCCTATTTTGTACTATATACGCTTGTATACATACAGAAAGGACAGATTTTGTTGCCCTTTGCAATATTGGACTGTCCTGTTTCAAGCGTGTATTTATTATTATTTTTTTTTTTTTTTTTTTCTAGCAATTGTTTTTATTTTTTTTATTTTTTTAAAGTGCTCTTGCAAGCAGTCTTATTATATATATATATTTTTTTAACATTCTTTCTTTTATTTAAGGCATATGAGATGGGGTACAGAAGATAGAGCAGGGGAAATGTATGCATAGGTACAACATGGGGTCAATACATCGATAGCCTAAGTGCAACACATTTCTAGGATAGAGATGCCTCATTTTTAAATTTTGTTGTTTAACAAGGGCGAAACCACAGTAGATTTAGATTAACTTGGGCATTATAGCCCAGTAATGATAACATTAAGTAGACTTATAACACATACATAGCTATAACGTAGAATTGTCAATGCCTTACGACTGCTATTCTCATGACAGCACAGTTAGTGTAAGAGTAATATGCTAGGTATAGAAGCAGACTAGTGTGTGTAGACTATATAGCGCTCTATAGAGCTGTTAGTCGTATCATGCTAATATATATGGCGTAGGTAGAGTTAAAGAGCAAAAGTATTTTCGGCATGCATTGCATTACAGGCATAGCAGGTGATAACCAAACTAAACATGCTATATAATTGGGTCTGAGCATTAGAAGCATGACTTGTACATTAGAAGCATGACTTGTGAGGATCAGGTGAAGTAAATAACAGCTATTCCAACTGCACAAAGCTGGGCTGTTTAGCTCCAACAGAATCTGGTGCACAACTAGTGTTAAAAATACAAGAAAAATGTCTCAGATAGAGAGGGATGCACCGATATGCTTTGGTTCTAGCAGGCATCAAGCTGTACAGGTTGCAAAAAGGAGTGGATGGAAAATATGGTACAGAAACGTAAGAGTCCTGAACCGAAAGGTTAGATGTGCCAAGGTCCCATGGTAGCCGTTTAACAGTAACCCAGGTGATGTTTAGTTACTGAGAGGGGGGGCCATGAGTCTTGGTTAACCCTCGCCAGTTCTGGGTAGGTCATAGCCCCTTGGTGTGGTCAGTGTCCAAAGATCCTGCGGCTCAGGCGTGGCGATTTGCCATGGGTGAGTAGGGTGTGCGATGAGGTGTTTTGTTTCCTGCAGGCATGTATTGTGCCTGGGTGCCTCGTGGTGGTCCTGCGCTTCGGTTGTTGGGACCGCTGAGTGAGAATTAGATTGGGCCTTGTTCCGTGGCTTGTGGTTGTGGGTTTCGGACCCCAGTCCAGCTGTTAGGCTTCTAAACTTGTGCCTGTGGATATGCTCTGTGTAGGGCCCGGGACTGCTCGTCCGTGTCGGTCGGTTCCGGTGTCGGTATGGGAGCAGGCTCTTCATGGCTGTTGTGCCAGGCCTTGGCTTATGCCGGCGTGTAGATGGCTTCAGCTTGTGTGTGAGGTTAGTAGCGGTCGAATGAAGGTGCCATGCTTGTTTGTGTGTTGAAGAGTAGTAGCGCTGTTTTTGGCGCCATTTTCCGGCTTGTTTTCGGCTTTTCGTGCCGCTGAGCTGTGTGCAGGAGGGCAGCATCCTCGGTGAGTTCTCGACTCGAGGAGTGGCTGCAGATCGTCTGTTTTCTAGTTTGCGCCAGAAGGCCTCAAAATGGGCATCCAGCCTCTCCAGGATATTTGTCATCGTGGTGAGTGATTCCGGGCCGGTCGCCGCCATCTTGGGGTTAGATCTGTTCGGCTCAGACTGTTGCCCCCGCGCCCGAGGGGGCCCTCCTGGGACCGGGATAACCCCCTCCGGTCCATAGGGGGGGGAACGTGGGACCAGATGCAAGCTGGTAGCTGTCGAGGGCGATGGGGGAGCGGCCGCCTCCCCCGCGCCAGCCATGCTGAGAGGCCTCGGTTTGCTGTGCCTGGGTTCGTGCGTTTGGTGCCACCTGCTTGGCACCATCGCATAGCCCCTGCTAGCAGCTCCTGGTTGGTGGTCCATTCAGCTAGTTTTTAGACGATTTAAGTCTTTTAATCTGGAAAAGTTTGCTGCAAGGAGCAGGAGCAGCTCTGCCTTGCGTCCGCTCCGCTCTGTGGTCAGGCCCCGCCCCCGTGTATTTATTATTTAATGGCACCACCTCAAACCACTAAATGCTATTTTGGACATCCAAATATCTGATTTCAGTGAGCCCGGGTCTTGATCCCATTTTCTGAGGATCTCGGACTGCCAGCATTCGATATATAGAGTGCGATCTGATGAATGGCTTCAATAGATGGGATTGTCCAACCTGGGACAGCCATATCTTGATAAATCGATACCCAAGTTGATAATCTTAGGAGTCCAATTGCTTTCATTAACCTTGAAACTTTGGAGCTGAGACTGTCATCTCTCGAGAGGTTATTTTTTTTTTTTTTTTTTAATTCTTTATTTTTGTAGTGCATATAAACGTAACAGAACGTACATGCGGTACCCCAAAGGCAATCCACATGCTTTTTCAAACATTAAGTACAGTGAGGTATATATTAGTTCTTGCACATTTTTAGTGTTAATTTTAGTAAGCTTAGGATATAACAGGACTTTGCACTATTTTGGCATATTAGATACAGTCTAAACAGGCTATACAATAACGTCTGACCACATGAATTCTATCATATTCTGCCTTAAGTCATTGACTTCAAAGTGTACGCTTAAAACAATATTCAGGCTTAGTCTGCATATTCGCTGATCAGTTGACATCATAGATTATGCATGTGTAAAAATTCAGGTGAGTACTACAGGCTAGTACTAGAAACTGATTGCAACTTTAAACTACTGGTTATAATAACTCACATGTTTGTTGTTTCGAAGCTGAAACGTTAGGATTAATAAAACACATTAAATGCAGGCTGAGTGATAATATCTAAAAACATAGTGAAGCAGGAACACATCGCTCGCTATATTAACAGGCTAGTGCTTTGAAATTATAACGCTATATTCAGGCTGTGTCTAGGTCACTTTAGTGGGATTTCACCCTGGTTAATCGGCCCAGTGGAGAGGGCTGCCATCATGGTGGTCCCGAGACCTCACAGACAGGGGGAGTCCCGCCACTACCCCAGATATCTGCTCTGCTGTTTCTGAGTAGCTGGGAGTGAGTGTCCATCAGAGCAGGCATCAGGGCACAGTCCCTCCATGTTGTCAATTGGGTTGCTTGCTGGGATTTCTTGGGTTTCCGCTGTAGCTTGTTGCGCTTGCCTCTCTTGTTCATCCGGGAGCTGGTGACCGCCATTGTAGAGGGTTTGGTGACGGCTGCTCGAGTATGCTGGTTTCTGTGTCGCCTCAGTGCAAGCTGGTTGGGAGTAAGAGGTCGGGTGGTGTGCTGGGGTTTCTCGCTTGGCGGTAGGCTCAGTCCTTTCAGGCGGGAATGTTGATGTTCGGTGTCAGCGATGTCGCACATGGTCTCCGCCATCTTTGGGCCCTGAGCCTGTGTAATGGCCGGGCGTCCTTGTCGGATCTCCACTGCCACGCTGTGAGTACGGCTGTGGGGCGAGGACCGGGATCACCCCCCCGGTCCAAAGGGGGGAGGTAACAGGGCCGGGTCCGCCGTGAGATGGATTGCCGTTTCAGCTCCGTTAGGCAGGATAGTGGGGTGGCGGCCGTCCACCCCACTCACCGCCGGCTAAGTTCCCGCTGTGAGTCGCGGGTATTTCACCTCCGAGGGACTGAAGCTGCTGGAGCCAGCCTCTCCTCGGATCCGGTAGCCTCTGTGCGTCGTGGGTCGCAGTGGCAGGTATCTGTGGACTTTGCAAAGGCCATATTTCCAGCCCAATTGTGTGTAGTCTGCAGGAGCCGAGCTTCCCTGCGACCAGCCATCTTGGCGGCCCGGCCCCGCCCCCCTCGAGAGGTTATTTTCATAAATACATTTCACTGGGGGTTTTGAATGCAAACTTAACTCGTTAAATCTGACTCATCCTTTAAGGAAGGAAGGCACAAATTGTTTTTTGTGTTCTAGGTTGAGGAATAAAGTGGCTCTGGGGATTATTGTCATTCTTTGTGAATATTCTAGATCAGTGGTTCCCATTCCCAACCATTTTTTTACTTGATATATATGGAAATATTTATTAATATAGTTGCTGTTATATAAAATGTAGATGTCTTTCTCTACCCCAGGCTCCCCTGCTCTACATCTGCCCCAGGCTTCACCTGCTCCTCCTCTGCCCAGGCTCTCCCTGCTCTACATCTGCCCCAGGCTCCCTATGCTCCTTCTCTGCCCCTGGCTCACCCTGCTCTTCCTCTGCCCCAGGCTCCCCCTGTTTCTCCTCTGTCTAAGGTTCCCCATACTCCTCCTCCTTTGCCCTAGGCTCTCCTTGCTTCTCCTCTGCCCTGGGATCTCCATGCTTCTCTTCTGCGTCAGGCTCTACCAGCTTCTCCTCTGTGCCCTAGGCTCCCTTTGCTTCTCCTCTGCCAAAGGCTCTTTCTGTTCTTCCTCTGCCCAGGCTCCCCTGACCTCCTCTGCCCCAGGTTCCCCATACACTTCCTCTGTCTCCAGGCTCCCCTTGCTTCTCCTCTGCCCTAAGCTCCCCTGATTTTATCTGTCCCATGTTCCTCCTGCTCTTCCGCTGCCCCAGGCTCTCCTGCTCTTCCATTGCCCCAGGCTCTCCTGCTCTTCCATTGCCCCAGGCTCTCCTGTTCTTCCACTGCCCCAGACTCTCCTGCTCTTTTGCTGCCCAAGGCTCTCCTGCTCTTCTTTTTCCCCAGGTTCACTCTGCTTCTCTTCTGCCCCAGATCCTCCTTATCACAGTGCAGATGGACACTGTGACGGACCGCTGGCACTCCAACCGAGTACCTCTGCCAATCGAAGCTCCTAGTGCTTGCAGAGGACTCCAAGCACTCCACCAGACACCATAAGCACTGCAGACCCCACTTCCAGCGATGCAGCTGCGCCGGGGTCTCGCGTCTTCCACCCACCCTGGACCCAAGACCAGGATCCAGCTTACAGTGGATAGACCTCTCCTACTCCAGACAGCGTAGCATGAACAAGCTCTTACAAGAGCTTATACTCAGGGGAGTATTGTGATCATAGCAATCGCCAAGAGTGTAGTTATCCCATCCCCCAAACATGAGCCAATACTTCATGAAGGGGTAAAGCAGGTCTGTTTAATGCAAGCCAGCACTCACAATTTATCCAATTCCTCAGGCCATAGGCACACCCCCTGGACCTGATGGAACACAGGCACACAAACCAATCAAAACAATACAACAATGTCTGACACTCCCACATACAGCACACAATCCCTCCCCTCTGCCTGGGATATAATTAAAGCAGCTAATACAATAACCTAATTATCCACAGGCAATAAAACACACATTTTCCCCAAAGTCCATAAAACACCCCAAAACACAACATATCCCCATAAATATATTATATCCCTCGATAGCCCTGATCTGGGTGAGCAACATATCCCAAAATCACCCAGGTCAGAGCAGGGGTTAAAAAGTTTTATGGAAGTCTCTTTTGACCGACTGCACGCATGATTTCATGACCAAAACAGTTCCAGAGAATTTGGCTGTGCGGCCGGTCTGTTTCCAATGCTAAGTTCAGTTCAAAATAGACGAACAGGAACCATTCGTGTAAATAGTCAATGTTAAAGTGCCGTTCGAATTGTCGAATGGCGTTCGACTCCAGTCGAAGACTTGAAGTCCAGAGAAGGTAAAGTTTCAGCGGTGTTCGTGCCGTCACCTGTCCGATTTGAGTTCCATGAACTCGACGACAAAACACAGCTGAACGTGTTTGAATGTCGAATGGCGGCCACTTCAACACTTTGGCTGTATCTGAAGTGCCACTTCAATGGTGTAGAACTGTTCCAATATAATTCAAAGGGGCAGAACCCGTGCCTTAAAACCCAATACGCCCAAATAATGCTTTTAAAGGTAAATACATCACAGGGCCATATTCACAGGGCAAAAGGCTGGCAAGCAGGCCTTTCCAAGTACAAGTGGTGAGGTTACTTTCGCCACAGAAACATTGACACACATGCAGATACACACATTGATACACAAGCAGATGCACAGACACACATATCCAAACGATGACACTCAAACATACAGACATACAGATACACACACTGACACATTTGCAGATACATAAACCAGGGCTTGACAAATTTGCTCAGAATCTAGGAGCCAGCAAAAAAAGTTAGGATAACTACCAAGGCACTTTTCACCTTTTTTGGGACACAAAATCCCTCAATACCCGCTCCAGCAGAACCTCCTGACACTCTTATACAGAGATGGGTCGGAAAACTAAAAAACTAAAGCCGGACAAGCCACGTCAGGGCCTGCACATCGGTGACCTCCTGTGCCAGGCCAGCCGCGCGGTAAGGCTCAAGATGGCCGCCTACCCCGGAGACTTACTCGGAAATATCTGACGACTTCTACCAGGAGGATGAAGAAGATGAAATGCCCATGGTGCAACCCACTAAACCGGTCCCCAAGGGGCCCGACACCTCACCGGTCACCACTGAGGTCCTCATGACACTTTTGACGACCCTCCAGAACAGTATACTGGCGGACACAGCAAAGATCCACGAGGACATACGAGGCCTGTCGGGCAGGCTGGGCACCTTGGAGGGAACCACCAGGGAACACGCTACACAACTTACCTCACTACAATGGGAGATTGACCATTAACAACAACACAAAGTCTATGACCAACGCTTTGCCATGATGGAGGACACGAGGTGCAGACTGAACGCGATAATAAGGGGCATCACGGAGGACATACCTGCCTTCGCCTAATGACCAGAAAAGACAGAGCCGCAATACTGACCGCAGCTAGAGATCGCACGCCATACGACTTTGAAGGCATGCACCTCACTTTTTACACAGATCTGTCGGGATATACTTTAGCATGGCGAAGATCTCTGGCACCCTTCACCGCCCTGCTTAGACACCACAAGATACAGTACCGCCGGCGGATGGCGCACAGGCTCCAGGTCCTAAAGGACAATGTCACACAGGACATTCACGATCTTCAAGAAGCAGCTGCTAGCTAGCTGCACTTGGCCTGCCTCAGGACTCACTGGCTGCCAACGGACAGGACGTGGCAGGGCGAGCCTCCCATAAATGGAACCCTGCTACCGCAAAACCATTCATACCCCGGGGACAGCGGCTGGCTCCCGGCACGGCGGACACTACCTGAACTACTGTAAAAGGGATTAGTAAATTTAAGACAAAATATACATTAGAAGAGTACACTATTAAAGATTTTATTACTTGTTTTACTAAAAATATCATATACCTTTTAATATGCCCATGCGGACTACAATACGTGGGTAGAACCATTCGCCCCCTACACAAGAGAATTTATGAACATGTCAATAATATCCGAAAAGGTATAGATCATCACAGTGTGTCTGCTCATTTTAAAAAATACCATAATAAAGATCCTAGTAGCCTTACATTCTTAGGAATCCAAATTGTCAAAAAATCATGGCGAGGAGGCAATTTTATCCAACAGATAGGGAAAGAAGAGATGAAATGGGTTCACACACTTGATACCCTTGAACCTAAAGGCCTTAATATTGAATTTGATCTGTATAATTTTACTTCATGAATTTTAAATATATTTTTAGATATATTTTAACGTGATATTAACTATTTTCCTCCTTTTTTCCTTTTGCTAGTAGGTGTATTTATATATATTTATTCAATATTTCTTTGAGACTGAGTATGTTCAAATATATGTAATAATATGTTATTCTATTTATGGTTGCAATATTTATTGGGACATTTATGTACTATTAGTATCTTTTGGGCTGCTATTTTATCCATGTTTACCTTATTGCATTTATTCTGTACAATATATGGGACTTCACTATACAGACATTTAGTGGATCTACCCCGTTCGTTTGTAACCTTGGGTAACCACTTATCAACTCCACGCCCACTATATGGGCTTTAAAAGCCAGGACCAGCTACATCAGGACGTGATCTGAGGAAGCCGATTGGGCGAAACGCGTCATCACGTTCACGACGTCATCACGCTATCATGTGACTGCACGGAGCTCCGAACCCGGAAGTGCCTTGCTAAGTGCCGAAAAATTTGGAGTGTTCATCTCTATATTATATTTTACCGGACACTGGCCTTCTATGTGGGAGAGGGAGCCTTTTTACTTGGAAGAAATAAAGTTCGTTTTATCTAGCTGGCGTCCTGCTGTTTTACTACTATTGAAGTCCCATGGTGTGGACCATGCTGAAGAAGTTAGAGCAGACTTTTACTGCTCTCCCCTTGTGAGTTTTATTCTCTTTTTTGTTGATTTATACCAGTCTTATACAGTATTATGCTATGTGTCTTTTTTCCTTTTATGTACCATATCTCCTATTTGGAACAACCGAATACAATTTATTGTAAGTTATTATTATTATTATTAATTTTTATTTTATTTATTTATTATTTATTTATTTTTTCACTTTTCACTTGCAATTTTGCACAGTTGTTATATTGAGTGTGATTACATTGGACAGACACTCCCTATTTGCACTATTTTGATGCACTAATTAGCACTTTAAATTTTTAAAGGTACAGCGCACCTTTCTATTTATATACTACCTGAACTTTACCTGAGCAATCCGGGTAGATTGGTGACCACACCGGAGCGAAGGATCTAAATCCACACAGACGCCCATATGAGGACTGTTACCCAGTAACCACTGTTTACAGGCAAAGTTTAATTTTTGGTTTATTTCACGCCATTAGTTGCCTTTACTTTACTTTTAACATGTATAATGAGGCATTAAGCCATTTCACTTGCCACCACCCTAACCAGAGGGGATACTAGGTTACCCTTTTTGAACTGGTGGCCGCCTATAAGGCAACTGCTATCTATTCAGCTGCAATACTTTAAGTTTTTATTGTTCGATTTGTTAATTATCACTTTTATGCTTCACATGCTCTCAGACAGCTGACTTACACGAGCCCATACACCGCAACAGAGGACCACTGGGGCCTAAACTCAGTCCCTCAATGTAGCGGTACTTACCCTTTCCAGGGGCCGGCCGGGGTCCTCTGTTCAAGCCGCACGAGGTCCTGCGGCTCATCCGCCGTCTGTGACAGGAGGGCGGGCAGTGACCGCGAGAAGCGGTCATGTGTCCCGCCTGACTCTAAAAGCGCGCAGCAGGTATCGGGTGCGCTCTTAAAGGGACAGTGGGAGCCTAAATTGGTCCCTGTCATGCCACACTCCCCATACACTTACCTTTTGGGGGCGTGGATATGACAGGGGCTAATCAAAATAGATGTTAAGGTATATATACTCACCTTTTTCCCTTAGTTCCTTGCCCTATCGTGGTTTCTGTTTCAGTTCCCTTTAGCGCTTGTTGTGTTCAGTTGTGTTTCTTCGTACTTAACCTTGGCTTTGTTTCTGACTACGTTATCTCTTTATACTCACAATCCCATTTTCGACTGGGAGTCAGGACAAATAAAATCATGGAGCAAAGCCTGCCACGAGTCTTGTACTATTGAAGTCACCCCTTTGAATTCTATTAATGTTCCTACTACTCCTCCTTTGTCTACTGTTATACCCCCTCAGTACTTATTTCTCAAGACTGTCTTCGATAAAAGGGAGGCTGACAAATTACCGCCTCACAGACCCTACGATTGTGCTATCGATTTATTGCCTGGCACTATACCTCCAAAGGGCAGGGTGTACCCTTTATCGGTTCAAGAAAACCGTGTCATGGAGGAGTATATTAAGGAATCACTAGAAAAGGGGTTTATTAGGAGATCCTCTTCTCCGGCTGGAGCGGGGTTCTTCTTTGTATCGAAAAAAGAAGGTGATTTAAGACCGTGTATCGATTATAGAGGTCTAAATAAAATCACTTTAAAAATGCATACCCTATACCTTTAATTAAGGAATTATTTGACAGGCTCAAACATGCTACTGTATTCACTAAATTGGATCTTAGAGGTGCATACAATTTAATCCGTATTAAGAAAGATCACGAATGGAAGACGGCATTTAACACTACATCTGGCCATTACGAGTATACTGTTATGCCATTTGGTCTATGCAATGCCCCAGCAGTGTTTCAAGAATCTATTAATGACGTCTTAAGAGACTTTATTCACACATTCGTAATTGTATACTTGGACGACCTATTAATCTACAGATTTACACACTCATCACAGACATGTTACAACAGTTATGAAGACACTTCTTGCTAATGGTCTTTATTGTAAACTGGAGAAATGTCTATTTGACGAATCCGAAGTCCAGTTTTTGGGGTATTTGATTTCCGCTAAAGGTTTTCGTATGGATCCCCAGAAGCTTTCTGCTGTCATAGAATGGCCTCTACCACAAGGTTTGAAAGCCATTCAGCGTTTTCTTGGTTTCTCTAACTATTATAAACGCTTCATTAAAGGACCACTCTAGGCACCCAGACCACTTCAACTTAATGAAGTGGTCTGGGTGCCAGGTCCAGCTAGGGTTAACCCATTTTTTTTTTTTTAAATTCTTTATTTTTCTTGTGCATGTTTATACAGTTAACATATGCCTTGCGATGCCACGATAGCATTAGCAGGCCACTTAGGTACAATGAAGTTGACATGGCATACGATTTGACTGCACATTTTTTTTTTGTTAATATCAGAGTTATAACAGTTGCGTCAGAATAAGAGATGCGATTTTAATCTAAAGAGTAAAAAATTCAAGCTTGGTCTTGCGTTAGATTAATTATTACTGGTAATACAGGCTGCTTAGAGATAATATACACATGTTATATTATAGTAACAAGCTTAGTTTAAACTGTAGTACAAGCTATGGATCGTAAGATCCGGTATATAACATGCTAATTTAACAGATATTACAGGCTTAGTACAAGTGTGTAAGACTTTTGTGTCTAGGCTATACATGCGTGGTTATGCGGTTAGTTATTGGGTTACAGGCTATGCATATTAACAGCAAGTACAGAATTCTATATTCGCTTAGCAGAGTTTAACCACCAGGGGACAGTAGAACGCCGGGTACACATGCAGGATCAGGCATTTTCAATGCTTTCTGTGGGGAGCTGCAAGTGGAGAATCGGAAGCAGTTCGTGCATCAGGAGGCATATTCGGGTAAGTCCAGGGATATGCCCGACATTCTCCAATGTTACGGCTACCTTCACCCGATCCCCTCTGGGCTCGTACTGTAGCCCCTGGGAGCCGCCATCCCCCGTGGTAACAAGGACATGCGTGCGTGTAGAAGCCATGCATCCGGCATTTGGTGATGGAGGTTTGCATATTGGGGGGGTCGGTGCTTCCCTGTCGGGCAGGTCGCTTCAGCACCCGTCCAGGGTCGTGGTCGCTTGAAGCGGAGGAGAGTGTTGGGTTGAGAGCTGGCCCTTCGTTGCCGCTTGGTCCGCCGGTCCCGCCGTCGGCGCCTCTTAGGGGAGCCGCCGGTCATAACCAGTCTGCGTCTGCTCTTAGGGCTGTAGGTCTCTGGAGGTATACTTGCAGGAGTGGTCAGTATAGTTGAAGCGGTGTGCAGCTTTCTCCCTGCTATCTTAGCCCAGAAGGCAGCAAATATTTCGTCGAGTTTGGACAGAGAGTGATTCGCTTGATCTCCGCTGGCCCCCATAACTGCCGATTGGCACGTGGCATCCGCCATATTGGAGACGGTGGTCCTTGCGTCGGACAGTCTTTAGGGTAAACAGTAGGTATGCTGTTGGTGCCGGGATATCCCTCACCGGCAGGGGGGGGGGGGAGGGAGGCTCGTGGGTGGTCTTCTGCAGCTTTAGGGTCCGTTTCTAGGGAGTCTCGGGCTGGATGATCGGCCGCCTCACCCTCGCCTTTGCCTCTACCCAGGTTGCGGGTCTAAGCGTCGCAGTAGGCCCCAGCGATATATCTCGAGTTCCCGGTGTCTCAGAGTCGCACGTGCGGGTTTATTGCAATCTCCTTTGCATCCTCTCACGAGTTGTGCAATTTTAACGGAGTTTGTAGCTTGTGAGCCGGGTTATTTTAGCGTAAGTTGTAGTTTCAGACGGGAGCTCATGCTGCCCACGTCTGATCAGCTCCACAGCCAGGCTCCGCCCCCCGGGTTAACCCATTTTTATATAAACATATGATCTTGCTGCTTCAGTCTGTCTAACACTGTGGCATGCTCCCTTTCTTCTACACCATGGTTCGTCAACCTGGTCCCTACCGCCCACTAGTGGGCGTTTCAGGATTCCAGGTGGGCGGTAGGGATTTCCAGGTTGATCGGGCGGGCGGGTGCGAGCCGGCGGTACCCGTGCGACTGGGTACCGCCGTGACCATTTGCGGCTCCGGCCCGCCCGGTAAACCGCCGGGGCCGCCTTCCAAAGTGTCCATCGGGTGGCCCATGCTGTCAGGGCCACCCGATGGATGCGGATTGTAAGGGGGCCCGGTCAGCGCTGGGCGCTTTAACAGCGCGACCGGGCCCCCTGTGATGACATCACAGAGCTGGGAGGAAGTGATTCCCCGGTCACTCCTCCCAGCTAAAACTGAGAGCCGCGCGGGAGGATCACCAGGGAGTCAGAGTGGGAACTCTGACTCCCATCCACCTGAGCCACCACTGGACCCCAGGGAAAGTCACCCTCCTGCACCTTAAAGGTAGGAAACAGGAGGGTGACTTAAATATAATGTGTGTGTGTGTCTTTGTAGGTATGTCTTGTGTGTGTCTGTCTGTATGTGTCTTTGTATGTATGTCTTGTGTGTGTATGTGTCTGTCTGTGTATATGTGTGTGTGTCTTTGTATGTATGTCTTGTGTGTGTATGTGTCTGTCTGTGTATATATGTGTGTGTGTGTGTCTCTGTATGTATGTGTGTCTTGTCTTTGTATGTATGTCTTGTGTGTGTCTGTCTGTGTATATATGTGTGTGTGTCTGTATGTGTCTTTGTATGTATGTCTTGTGTGTGTGTATGTGTCTGTCTGTGTATATATTTGTGTGTGTGTCTGTATGTATGTGTGTCTTGTCTTTGTATGTATGTGTCATTGTATGTGTGTCTTGTGTCTGCATGTGTGTGTGTCTATGTATGTCTGCATGTGTGTGTGCATGTCTGTGTGTCTGTTTGTATGTATGTGTCTTGTGTGTATGTGTGCCTGTCTGTGTCTTTGTGTGTGTATGTATGTGTGTCTTGTGTGTCTGTATATGTGCCTGTCTGTGTCTGTATGTATGTCTTGTGTGTGTCGTATGTGTGTCTGTATGTGTCTTGTGTGTGTGTATGTGTCTGTCTGTATGTATGTGTGTCTTGTCTTTGTATGTGTGTGTCTGCATGTGTGTGTGTCTATGTATGTCTTATGTGTGTGTGCATGTCTGTTTGTATGTGTGCCTGTTAGTTTGTATGTATATGCTGCGAGACTAAATATTTGATATCTGGTTCGATTTTCGTAAGGAACAAACGAAGGTCTCTTTCAGTGATATTCAGACGACTTCTCTGTTTGCGCATAATATGATTTCTCATTTGTGCGTCAGCTCATCTCCTCTCCCTCCTCAATTCCCCTCCCCACCTTTTTTTCCCCTTTTTTCTATTTTTTAACCATCCTTATAGCAATGCCCAGTAGGAAGGCTGAGCTAGGTAGCCCACTTACTATAGTCCACTATAACATACAGACACACACACAAGACACACACACAAGACACACACACAAGACACACACACAAGACACACACACAAGACACACACACAGGACACACACACACACAGGGCACACACACACAGGACACACATACAAAGACATAGACAGGCACACATACGTGTGTGTGTGTGTGTGTGTGTATGTGTGCCTGTCTGTGTCTTTGTATGTGTGCCTGTCTGTGTCTTTGTGTGTGTGTCCTGTGTGTGTGTCTGTATGTTATAGTGGACTATAGTAAGTGGGCTACCTAGCTCAGCCTTCCTACTGGGCATTGCTATAAGGACGGTTAAAAAATAGAAAAAAAGGGGAATAAAAGGTGGGGAAGGGAATTGAGGAGGGAGAGGAGATGAGCTGACGCACAAATGAGAAATCATATTATGCGCAAACAGAGAAGTCGTCTGAATATCACTGAAAGAGACCTTTGTTTGTTCCTTACGAAAATCGAACCAGATATCAAATATTTAGTCTCGCAGCATCAACCTCAAGGATCTCATTAATCACTAGTAAAGGTAATTTCAATTTACTTTAATGTTTTCTCATTAAACGTTATAAAGTTAAAAACCTTATAAACCTGCATTAAGGGGGGGCGGAGCCTGACAGCACACGAGAGCGGTCGCCATTCTCCCGAGCTCCAACAAACTAGAGCAAAAACCCGCAAAAATCAAAGACACCGAACCCCATCTGACCACACAAGTACCGGAAAACAACAGGGTACGACCCGCTGAACAGGTCGATGCCGTTCTTCCAACCCGCGGCAAGGAAAACTCGCAGCCGCGGCACCAAGGCCTACCGCGCGGGAGACCTCCAGCTCGAGGCGGACTGGGCTTCCCGCATGTGGAGCGACCTTGGCCTACCAGACCCGAGCACACACGCACCAGCGGAGATGGGTCGGAAGACACAGAAACAACCCACAAACACACCCCAGTCCCACCGTGACATCGGCATGATGCTTCGAACGCCAGGGCCAAACACAGCCCAGAATCACCCGGTGGATGGAGGGGAGTCTTCCCGCGAACACACCCCAGCAAGAACCGGGGAACCTACCCCACCCAGGGCAGAAGACACAGCCCCTGCAACCAAGGGGGACATACAGGACATGCTAACAAACCTGCAAAGGAACCTCCGGCAAATGTGGGAAGCTGACCTGGCAGTGCTGAAAACAGAGGTACACACACTAACTGCTCGCACAGACACGAATGAGACAGATATACTTACCCTCAAACAAGGCCTCAAAGCAATAAACGACCAGATGCATCAAATACAAGCCCAACAAGTCAACCTCACTAACCAAGTCAGCATAATAGACGACAGGGGCAGGAGGAAAAATATCAAACTCAGAGGAGTCTCAGAAACAGTACCCTTAGAGGAACTACCACACTTCATTAGAAGGCTGGTGTCTTCCCTCATCCCAACACGACAGGCTAAACACTTTGCCTTTGATGGGGTATACCGGATAACTAAATCCCCACAAGCACCCACCGCAGCACCACGGGACATCATCCTCCGTTGTCACTCGCTAACAGACAAAATGGGCCTACTAGCCGCCCTTAAAGGGAACACCCCGTACCAATTTGAAACCAGCACCATATCAGTCTTTCAGGACTTGAGCAGATCTACATTGTTATGGAGAAAGGGAATGCAGCCCATCACGAAACCCCTACAGATAGCAGGACTCACATACCGATGGTCAACGCCCAGAACGCTCCTGGTCACAAAAGATGGGAACACATATAAGGCGTCAGATCCATCAGACAGCACTGCCTTACTGACAGCACTAGGACTCACTCCACAAGGACTACCCGCTCCAAAGACATCCAGTACTCGCCCACGCAGCACAGAAAACTCCCCTAACCGCACGGGCGGAGAAGAAGAAAGAGGCCACACGACCTGAACCCACAGACTGCTCATGTTGTTTATGCTAATGTTTTACCTATGTTCACCTATGTTTTAAAGTTCACTTACACACCACTACAACCACACACTTTATGTCGGGCTCACACCACGTAGAAACAGCTCTGTGACTCAACTACACAACTCCCTCCCCCCCCCCCCAGTGCCCCAGGGTCAAGGGACACAACCATCCGTGGAGCGATACACCCCACACCGGGAACCAGACATACAGGGGACACATAAACAACGCACATATTCATAACAGACGAACCCCGAGAACAAAATAGACAACCACGCTCCGAAACACAACCCACTCCCATATAGACGAAGGCCTGTTCGCTAGGCAGAAATACATTTTGACTCAACTATACACGCGGGGGTCATGGTGGACCCAACTGGCACAAAAGATAAGGGTACGTTAGACCCCCACTTCAATAGGCTCTCTGAGACTCAGAGTCCAGGGACACCAGACTTAACAAGGGGACTATACACCCACCAGCATACGAGGTGACCCAACACATAGAATGCCGGGTAGCGGGACAACTACCCTGAAAGCCTCAAGGCCAATACATTCACCGCACCCCCACAACGTTCATAACGGTGATGACTCACCATCTCACAATTTCTCGCCCAGCAACGCCCAGTACTCTCGTAGGTACCTCGTTATAACCCATCAGACCACTATACAAAAATGTGCATTTACTGTTATAACCGAACTACTGTATGGACTTGTTTGATATGCCAACTTAGCAGTATATAATCGATGCATAAACAGAACTGTCTGTACCACTGATGATGCACGGAAAAATAAAGAATTTTAAAAAAAAATTAAAAAAAATAAACCTGCATTAAGTAGAAATAAAAAGATAAATGTACGTACATTTATTTTTTTTAAAAAACACCCCCCTTTCTTAAAAATATTCTGCATTTGCGCGAAAACTGGTGGGCGGTAAGGAAATTTTTTCAACCAAAAAGATGCATTAGTGGGCGGTAGGTAGAAAAAGGTTGACTACCACTGTTCTACACTGACGACATCCACCTCTTCTCTGTCCCCGACTATAGACCAGCAGTTTCTGCCTGCTATTAAGAAGGTAAGGAGACAAGTGGACAAGCGAGTGGTAGGGGACAGTCCTTAGAAAGCGTGGAGCGAAAACACATTGTTAGACGCATTTATGCCAAACTCAGGGTGCTGTCTGCATAGTATGCCCTTAGTTGGCGAGCCTGCATGATTGGCAGGCAGCCTGACATGCATTCATGCCAGGCTGGCCTTCCAATTATTTAGGCAGACATGCCCCCTTTTTGGGCATGTTCGCCTCTTTCAGCAGTTCTGATTACATGATCTGCGTCAGTGGCCCACCCTTTTACCCTGCTCATTGCCTGCTTCACTGGACACTGCTGTTAGGGGTTATGGATTTACTTTAAAGATGAAGCATGAATTAGAAAGAGATTAGCATAGGGCATGTGTTTTCTTATAGCTG
The DNA here is from genome assembly GCF_036172605.1 of Pelobates fuscus. Classification (NCBI taxonomy): domain Eukaryota; kingdom Metazoa; phylum Chordata; class Amphibia; order Anura; family Pelobatidae; genus Pelobates; species Pelobates fuscus. Next base: position 93,027,491 of record NC_086329.1, read on the forward strand.
CATCCTATGACTTTCCTTCCAACACCATCTCCATCAGATACATGATGCTTGGGAGGTATGACTGTTTTAGTGCTTTTGGTCGATAAGATTCTGTAATTAGATCCATCATAATTATCAGCACCAGGCCCACTGGGCTCTTAAGGGACCACAATAGGCACCCAGACCACTTCAGCTTAATGAAGTGGTCTGGGTGCCTGCTCCAGATAGGTTTAACCCCTTCCTCTCCATCCAGCACGACGAGTATGTTTTCCTGGCACTATAGTGGTCCTTTAATCTGGTCCTGTCTATGGCCTGTCCCTGCACACTTTTTAGAGAAAAGGCAGTGTTTACATTGTTGCCTAGTAACACTTCTTGTGACAGTCACTCAGACGGCCTTTAGAAATGCATCCTCTGTAAGTGCTGCACAGTGCGTAACACCTACGTTCAGTGTCTTCACGCTCTGCATGCAGGCGCTGAACATTTCCCATAGAGATGCATTAATTCAATGCTTCTCTTTGAGGAGATGCTGATTGGCACAGCGTGGCATTTTCTCATACATGCCAAAAGCCTCCCAATGCTTTCCTATGAGAAAGCATTGGTTTAGCTGAGATCATTAATACTGATTATTTCTGTTATGGAGGCAAAAACTGGCACTGTGTTGGGAAAAAAGCTGAGTAAAAACCCTTTTCCCATGTGATTGAGTGGGGACCTGTCACCTAAACACACACAAACACTGACAGACACAATACTCACTCACTGACACACACTCACACACATATATTTGTTTTCATTCATTTTATTGTTACCACCCAGCCTCCCTACCTTTGGAAGAGCTGGAGTGGTTCTGCATTCCCTGGGGTTCAGTGGGGCTGCTGTCATCTCCCTGCTCTCTTCCCTAAAGCACTATTTAGTGATGCCAGGGCCGCATTGACGTCATATACCAGGTCCCGGCATAACTGTAGGTAACGCAAGAGAGCTGGCGAGCTTCCTCGCCATCCACACTTCTCCAGCCCTTAATGAGCCGCAAGCCTGCCCGTGCTCTTCATGAGCAGGCCGCCCGCCAGCCCACCTCCATTTATAGTCAGCTGACCACCTCGGGGGCTGAATGGGCCTTGACATAAACACACAGATAAAAACACTGACACACATGCAGATGCACAGACACACAGATGCGCATACTGACATACATGCAGATACCCAGATGCACACACTGACTCACATACAGATGTATAGACACACAGATATAGACATACAGATACACACACCGAAACACATGCAGATACATAAACACACAGATACTGACACGTACAGACACACTGACACACATACAGATGTGGCTTCTGGTGGCGGGGGTTGATAGTTGTTAGGAGGCAGACATGTCCAGGGGGTCTAATAGAGGCGGGGTTAGCACATAGGGGTGGGGTTATGCAGCCAGGGTGGAGTTAAGTTCAACCAGCAAGTGGGTGGAGTTATGGTGGCAGAGGCAGGGCTAAGCAGGTAAGGCGGTGGCGTTGAGATACTGCGGGCAGTTGGTGGCAGGCACTAGCAGCTCATGGCCCCCTCCCTTCCTGCACGGCAGAGTCTGAGTTGGGAGGAAATGACAGGATCTCACTCACTTCCTCCAAGCTCATTAAAACTGCGTGACCTATTATTATTAACTATTATTATAGGGGTAATAAGGCGGATAAGATCCTTACTAATAAAGTGAAGAATCAACAAAAAAATAAACTAATTACAAAAATAAAACAGGGAAACGATACTATATTGGATCCTAAGAAAATTGGAATGGTATTTAGAGATTATTATTATAATTTATATAACTTACCGACGATATCATCCCAAGAGGAGATAAATAATTACCTCCAGAGTATTCATATCCCTAGACTTAACGAGCTACAATTAGAGCAATTAAATGCAGAGATATCTCTGCAAGAAGTTCTGGATTCAATAGATTCTATGAAAAAAAATAAGGCCCCAGGCCCAGACAGGTTTACGGATTCTTTTTTTAAAATGTATAGGGACAGACTGGCCCCAGGGATGGCGGAATGTTATAACTTAGCGATCCACACCGGCAAATTACCTAAGGAAATGCTGGAAGCAAATATTACTCCGATTTTAAAAAATAATAAAAATCCAGAAGAAATAACAAATTATCGACCTATTGCCTTATTAAATAATGATTATAAAATCTATGCCTCAATTATTGCCAATAGAATTAAGAATATAATTTCTTTCCTGATTGCGGAGGATCAGGTAGGCTTTATACCAGGCAGGATGTCCTCAAACCATATCAGGAGGATATTAAATATATTTACTAAAATCCATGAGAATAAAACTCCTTTCTTAGTGATGGCCTTAGATGGAGAAAAGGCATTTGACAGGGTCGGTTGGAATTTTATGAACTCAACACTAAAAGCGTTTGGATTTGCTGGCCAGATCCTATCAGCGATAATGGCCTGTTATTCTTCACCATCTAGTAGAATAGTAGGAGGGGGGATTAAGTCAGAGTGGTTTACGCTATCAAATGGCACACGCCAAGGCTGCCCTCTTTCTCCTCTATTATACATCCTAACGGCGGAACCTCTGGCATATGAAATACGTAACAACACGGATATAACTGGGTTCAAAAAAGGGGACAAGGATTTTAAGATAAGTCAATATGCCGATGATACTTTGATAACGTTAACCAACCCCGGCAAGTCAGTTCCAGTTGCCATGCAGGTAATTGAAAGATATAGTTTCCTGTCAAATTATAAACTTAACGTTCAAAAAACACTGGCATTATCCTTCTATATGGAGGGAAGAGAATTGCAACAGCTAAAAGAACATTTTGCCTTCAAATGGGAAAAAAAGGGATTTGTATATCTTGGAATTAACATAGTGAAGGATCCAGAGAACACAATGAAGGCCAATATAATTCCCCTTATTAGAGAATGTACTCACTCTCTGAAACAATGGAACGCCTTGCAGCTATCATGGTGGGGAAGGGTTAATTTTGTTAAGGCATATGTCTTCCCTAAGTTTATTTACTTATTGAGGATGATTCCCTTACAGATTCATCCCCAACGCCTTAGACTTGTGAATAAACTATTCAGGGATTATATTTGGTCTGACAAGAAACCTAGAATTGGCCAGGATCTTCTATATTTGAAGTATAAGGAAGGAGGGATCGGTTTTCCAAACATTTTTTTGTACCACCAAGCGGCACAGTTGATGCATACTCTGCCTTTAATTAGGCAGCACCCGTGCTCACAAGATTGGTTTAAAATAGAAGGGGCAGATATTACAGATCCATATAATAATATTAGATTAATGTGGCCGACAAGAAAGAACAGTAGAAATAAAAATATAAGCTGTAGGACGGATAATCTGATAACTAGATCGCTCTTAAAGTTTTGGCTACATCTCAAAAAACTTTTAGACCTGAAAAACAAAGTCTTACCTGCTCTCACTTTTAACAATTTAGACATATGGATGGAAAACATGGATACGTCCGAATGGACTAGATTTGGAGTAAAAAAATTAGCGGACCTTTTAGTAGATGGGAAGATTATGCCCTTTGCTGAGATACGCAGAATATATGGTATTTCGTTCTCACAATCGTTTAATTACATTAGAATCAAAAGTTTTTTGCAAAGCGCCCTTGGAAGAAATATGAGCTCTTTCTCATTGTCTAAATTAAATGCGTTGATAGATTCAGAGAAAAATACTAAATTACTAACGAGATGCGTTGAGATTATAAAAATGATAAAAAGACCGGTCTACCCTATAGCGAAAAGCAAATGGGAAAGAGATTTGGCAATAAAAGTCGATATAAAGGAATGGTATAAGGCTTTACAATCAGTCTACTCCACGATACACTGTCTAAATATCAGGGAAGCACATTTTAAAATACTTAATAGATGGTATATGACTCCTAATAAGATTCAGAAATTCACAAAAGAGGGGACATCTAAATGCTGGAGATGTGGAAATGAGGGAGCAAATGAACTACATATATGGTGGGACTGTGCACCAATTAAGAAAGCCTGGGTTCAATTAATGGATCACATAAATATATTTTTGGACTTGAACCATTCTTGGACCCCAGAAAATTTGCTTTTACATCTGAATCTACCGCAATTAATTAAAGATAAGAGAGATCTTTTGATTCAGGCCCTGATGGCCTTTAAAATGGCCATCGCCAAAAATTGGAAGGGGACAATAGTAGATCCATGGCTACAAATCAAAGCATCCATTATTGTTCAATGTAAAATGGAAAGGGGAATAGCCTCTAATCTAAGTATTAATATTAGACAATATGAGATCTGGGATGATTGGCTAAAGGTCCTCGAGAATTAAATGTTGAAATATAAATACTGTGCGGCAATTAACCGGTAACTTCTGATTGGTAATTTCTGAAGGAGTGGAAATGTAATCTAATCTTATGTAATTTAAGGGTAGAGTTGAATGAATAGGGTAGGGTGGTCAACTTTGTTATATGTTTTCGAGTCTCTATGTATGTCTTTATTTATTGTACCTGTTTGTATGATATGTATGACATGTACGCAATGTATGATATGCTTATATGTGATGTTTATATAAAAGAAAAATTAATAATAAATAAATTTAAAAAAAAAAAAAAAACTGCGTGACCGGGCCCCTCATGGCACATTTCCATCGGGTGGCCCTGAGGGCATGGGCCACCCGATGGAACTTGATTCAGGTTCCCAAACCGTGCCAGGCGGCTGCAGCGCCGCCATTACCGATTTAACACAGTGAGGGAATTTAAGCATGCGTGGGATAGGCATAGGGATCCTAGATATAAGAGACTAATGCAAGTATTTAGAAAATTGGGCAGGCTAGATGGGCCGAATGGCTCTTATTTGCCGTTGCATTCTATGTTTCTATGCTTTAGAGTAGCTAAAGTATTCTACATCAGCCTTCATTACAAATTAGTTTGTAAAGTCCCATAATTCTCTCATACCCCCAAATATGGAGGTATGGAGTAAGAAATATGAGAATGAGGTGCGACGACATGGTTGCAGGAGATGCCACGCTGCTATGTGCTATGAATGATAAAGCGTCAGAGATTGGTTCGTATCTCCATAAACCGTAAACATCAACTTTCTGGCACAAATATTAAGGCATAAGTAGCGCTTTACGATATGCTAAACTATTTGGTGTCTGCAATCCCATTTGCTTCCACTGTCTATGTTTCCCAAGACGAATACCACCGAGATATTCTACATCCGACATCAGAAGGGATCCTGCCCCTCCATTTGTAAATATTGTTGGTGTTCAGATAGTCCTGTTGCAAAGAACTGAGATATGAGCATATTTGAGGTCGGAAGGAAAGTACAGGAGATAATGACATTCTAACAGTTATTCACTAAAATGAGAACAGCCAAGCAACCATTTCACTGAATTGAAGTGTTCACGATACCTGGAGTCTGTGTAGCATTTCACTATAAAACTCTGCACATACAGAGCTTAACCAATCATGCTGGAGGCGTCAAGAGTTTTTGGTGGCTAATGTGAATCCTGTGAAAATAGGACATCTGGACAAGGGTGGGTGGGTGTTCGTAAAGGAGCGTGCCAGTAAATGGGCACTCCAATCTTGAAAAGGGGTCAGAGAGACCCAGAAAAGGGGCATGTCAGTCTGGTGTGAACGAAATCTTCCCCCAATCCACTGAATAGGGTGATGCTGTAATAATGTATGGCGGTGTCATGAAACCATCACTACAACTGACAACAACCAAAGGGATGTCAATAACATAAGCTGAGGGTTCGGTTAGCGTTACGCGAACTTAGGGTTAAATGGTCTTTAAGGTCCGGGGGCTTAGTGTCAAGATGTTTTAGGTTAAAGGTGCAAATGTACGTTTCAACGTGATTGAGATTCATAGGAGTTATGATCTATGGAAGGCTGAAGACAGGTACCCCTTACTTCTAATTCACAGTAACCTTCAGCCCTCCTTAGCCTACAGAGAGGTACTCTGCGTCATTCTAGCCTTGCGTTTAGCAGGGACTTTGGTGTTTTAATGACGCTTGGCATTATAAATGGCTCAATAATGATACGGCCTTCTTTTCAGTGTGGCAACATTAGAGCATCTCGTTAATGCATTGGGATATTTTTAACTGAAACTTTTAGTGTGACTCATCGGGATAACAATTAACCACACTAGAAGCTACAAACCTCCTGCTGAGCCAGTGATCTATTACACGGTGCTTTAATTGGGTGATTATAAGCAGTTTGCTATTTTACTTTCCTTTACCTGCATTAAACTGTTCATAATATTTAAGAAAAGTAGTTGTAGTGGAGATAAAAATCTCACAAGTTACGAGTAAATAGAGATAGAGATTAAACTCTACTGGACTGAATGGGGTTCCCACCTTTTAACCCCTTAAGTGCAATCTGAAACTAACATTTTAGATTAAATCAAACTAGATGCCCAGGAGTAATATAGGAACAATAAAAAATGTGATAGAACAAAACATACAGGAATAATTACTTTGCTGTATATTACTTCTTCAACAATGTATGTGAGGTCTAATAGGCATATATCAATGTTACCCTTAGAGTTAAATATTTAGAAATGAAGTCCACAATTTTGCAATTGCATATAATAATGCTGGATATAGATATTGTAAACCGTGAAAAATGCTGCATATAAGTCCACAATAATGGCAGCTAATATAGTCTCTGTTAGATACAGTTTTATAGTTTGTGGTTAAATGTAAGCTGATAGCAGTTGACTCCAGTTACAAGATTAACTGGGGTATATCTGCTAAATTAGCAATTATAATGTAGTACAAAAAAACAACAATGGTCTCCTTTTGATGATATATTAGCCTGGACAATTGTACACTGCTGTTATATATGGTAGTACTTTCTCCAGGGCTTCGTCCCACAGCTCGGCTCTGGCAGTCCCTCTGTACCTCAACATGTCCTCCTCTGATACTGCTCCATACCCCAGAGTTACGTAACTATACAATCTATCTTGAAGCTTCTCCTCCATTTTCCGAGTTCCTTTGTAGATAGGGGTGCTGTACGGATACTAGCATTAAACTCAATTATACGTTCCTACGATACCGTTGTCTACGAGCTGCTTTACCTCGCACTAGGACACCATCCCATCGCTGCCACCAATGTAACAGATCACCTGGCACCCCGACTGGGTACCTCCGTTGATGGCTGCTCCTAGCGCTTCCTGAGGGCTCCGAGCACTCCAGCCGACACCATAACCACCATAGACTCCTTCAGAGAGCAAGACAGGAACAAGCTCTTACAAGAGCTTAGTAGTGATATAGCAAGAGAGTATGACTAGCATAGCACTCCCTTGTAGCAGATTCCCCCAATAAGAGACGGCACTCCAAATTGAGGGTGAAGTAGAACTGAAGTTTTAATGAAACACTCACATTTTACACACCTAGTACCGCCCATAGGGTTTTGAAGAACAACCAAACACGTCATATATAGTAAAACACTCCTATTCATTCCCACAAAATCCTCCCCTCTGCCTGTGATATAATTACTGAACACAGTAATACACAGCAGGAAAATACAGTTTTACACAATATTCATAACTTTAAAAGTATACATCACATTCACATACATTTTCAGAATCAGCATACTCCAAATGCAAACATATGTCAAAATCATACAAATTGGTCCAGTGGTTCAAAAGTTAGATGGAAGTCCTATTTGACCGACTGCAAGCATGGCTTGGGTGTGGTAAGCCAATTATCTCCAGCATACAGAAAATATCTCTATTCACAACAACAGCAAAAATACATAATTCCTATCATACTGAACAGAACCCCCCACATTCAACCTATCCCCAGATAGCTTGGATCTGAGCGCTCAATATATCCGAACAGCGCTCAGATCCCACGAACACAGTCAAATTGCCATGGGGTTTAAGTTTAACAAGGGCTGATATCCAAGGGCCAGAACAGTCTTTTAACCCCTTAAGGACCAAACTTCTGGAATAAAAGGGAATCATGACATGTCACACATGTCATGTGTCCTTAAGGGGTTAAACACCAATACAAGTCCATAAGCCCCAATACTGTTTTTAAAGTGCCCAATCTCCCAGGGGCCATAGTCCCAAGGCATGAGGCTGGCAATCAGTCCCCTCCAAAAACTGGTGGCGAGGTCCCTTTCGCCACAAATCTGTTACTCCCAATCGGGTCACCCCCATGGGGGTGTGCTCAGAGAGTGGACACGAGACCGTGTTCATAGTTATATGGGAACGGCACTGTGAGATGCTAATGTTAATGAATAATCAACAGTCATTACAATAGTTTTTTTTTTTTCTTTTTGAATTCTTTATTTTAGTTGTGCATAGCATGAACAACCGTGTTTGCACTGCCACGATAGCTAGTGCAAGCAAGTATGCAAACATATATGAACATGGTATGGCACTGAAAAACATTGCACATTTTTTTTTATAGTCAGAGTAGGAAACATGTTAAGGGTTAAACAAGCTTATATGATTCGAAGCACTGATAGCCTGAGCTAGTAGTTGATTGCCTATGGGCGAGTTAACCCTCTAAAATCTTAGTGCTTTATGCTAGATTGTCGTGTTATAGGCATGGTGAAATGCTACGTGCTAAGAGCTAGGCACAACAGATTAAACAGTATAGTGAGGTTTGACACATATCAGGTAGTTCTGCGCAGTTTACACAGTGCAGTTGAATTGACAGAGTGTGCTATGTGTTTGCATGTTGTACTGATGCGTGATATGTTAGTGCCTTCAGTGAGTCAATGGGAGCAAGGCGAAATATCAGGCATGTTGTGCACTGTACTTAAGAGGGAAAAGTGAGACGTGAGGCAGAGGATTATAATATACCAGGCTGTAGTATGTCATTAAACAGGCTTTGTTGTAGCCAACAATGCTGCATGTTATGGCATAGTAAAACATACATATATCTCGTTTACTCCAGGCTTTACTTCAGAGACACTATGCTTGGTTACACATAGACTGACTGCTTAGCTCTAATGGGTGAGAGGCTTGCGCTGTCATACTCAGTGGCTACCTAGCTAGATAGTTACAAATACCGGGAGTACACAGATATATAATGAGTCCCGCAGTCCGCAAGCTTTAATGAGGCTGTATCTGTAGAGGTCACGAGTTGCAGGCTCTGGGTTCCCAATCTGGGGTGTCATCCCGCTCCAGCGCTTGGTAAGCTCCTCTCATGCCCAGGTGGTGCCGTGGCGTCCCCTGCGCTGTCTTATTAGTGTGTGGAAGCAGTTGTGGTGTCTCAGGTCCAGGCTGTTGAGGTGGGCTGTTTCTGGCTGGGTGCAGGGTGAGTGGCTTGATCTTTCGGCCCCTCAGGTCTGTCTTTGCGGGGCTGGCAGCGCTGGGGTCTGGTGGTCCCTGTGGGTTTACGTTACAGGGCTTGTCCTGTGGGGTCCTGCTCTTTTTCTGCCCCCTTTGTTTGTGCCTGTTAACTATAGCCTGTACCTTGGTGCGTCCCAGTGTAGTCAGCCGACATTTCCCTGGGGCAGGCTGTGATGGTCAGGTGGTGCTGGTTGGTCTCCCCTGCGATCAGCTTAACCATGCGGGCAGGTCGCGCACATGGCTAGCGTGCGGCGGCCATCTTGAGCGCTGCCCGATAATCCTCGGCAGGGTGGTTGGTTTTAGGCCCTGATTTGTGCACCAGTAGTTGCCCGTGTAGACCGAGACGCCGGCTAGAGACCCGGGAGAGCGGCCGTCTCGTCCCGGCTCAAGCTTCCACGTGTTCCAGGCCCTTGTCGAGTCATTACTGGTGCCAGGCAGGTTCTTGTCGGGTATCCCCGTGTTCCCCAGCAACTGGGGCTTGATTTGGTCGCCGGTGTGTGTTGCTGGGCAGGTTTAGTCCTGGGTTAACGCCGATTTTCCGTCCCCAGAGCAGGAGCTCAGACAGAGCGCGTCTGATCCCGCCGGCGGTCAGGCCCCGCCCCCCCCCCGTCATTACAATAGTTTTAACTGCTTTATTCCGTTTGACATGACCTCCGAGAATTGCACACTAACCCAGGGTCATACCGCTTATGTTGAGCTGAATTGAGTTATTACTTTCTTTGTCATTTACAATTTTACCTAAGACTTTTACAAGTTTGCTGTAATCGATAATCCTTACTGTTTTGCTTAAAGCGGCCCTGCGCGGCCATGTAAAAATTAGAAATTGTAACTTTTGGGGACCTGCGTGTCCTCTTCTCCTGCATTTTAATATTGCTCTAGAACTTTAATAACATTTTTTTAAAATGCCATGCAGAACTTGTAAAATAACATTTCTCACTCTATTTTTAATTTTCCTATTTTATTCGTATTTAATTATGTTTCAAATATTTGATGTGAAATGGAAGCCCTATTTCTCCTAAACAAAATGATATGCAATATGTGTGGATTCATTTAATATGAGAGAGGTAAATTATAGACATGTAGGTTAAATTCCAGGTTTTGTTTTGATTAGAACCTTTTACTATACAATAAAGTACAATTGACTGCGTCCTTGAGGGGTTAAACATCACTAGCGAAAACCATCAGTTTCTACAGCTGGTGTTTATATACGTCGCAGCTGCAGTTCAAGGCTTACAGCCGACATGGTCACAGTGACAAGAGTGGAAAGCTAATTAGATTAGCAGAACTTGTTCTCCACGTCTTGTTTTGTTCTTCTTCAATTTGGGGCCCTGTGATGCTAGCAAAGCACCCCAGGGAGGGGATCTAGAACGTCTCAGTGTTGATGTTATGGATCCACTAGTTTTACCTTTACCTTAATACCTAACCTCTTACCCTAATGCCTAAGCCCCGAACCTGTACATGAGATGGAACACGCAACTCCAATTAAGCCTGGCTGTGAAAAAATGGTGGTATGAAATAGGTCGTGCCAAAACAGGCCACGGAATATGTCATTCTAGATTAGCTATCTTTCACATGTGACAAAGTAGATTAATCTCAGCCAATAATAGTTGAGATCTCCAACCCTCTTGGTTCATATTGGTTGCACAACATTCTAATTTCAAAGAGTTGACTTCAAGATACTGACTATTACAGTTTTAGATACAGAGATTTCCAGAAATACAGAGGGAGTAATTTGCATTGTCTGCGGTCATCAGACTTAGGGCTAGGTGTTATTATGCAATAAAAATATATTTCTGGTAACCAAATAGCAATTTCACCAAATATGTCAATGTGAGAACTCATATTTAGTTGCCAATGCTGATTTTTATTTTTATTGTTATTAGAGTTTTGCCCAGCACGGCAAGTCCCTGTTCAATTCTACAGAATTTTAGTTTTTGATATATATTAACCAACCTACCTGGGGTATAGCCAGTAAAAAGCTCAAGATCCATGCCCCCAGAAGCATTGCTTTGTTTTTTTTCTTTGCGTCGCTAATCCCCAGTGGGTTCAAAATGGCGGACTGTCGGTCCAGGCTGATCACCACGGTGACAAACGCAGAGGAGTACATGGCCACTAGCTTGAGGAACATGAGGATCCTGCAGGCCACATCTCCAGCGTACCACTGGACAGTCACATTCCACACTGCGTCCAATGGCATCACAATAAAGGTGACGAGCAGGTCTGCCGTGGCTAGGTTGATAATGAGAATGCGGATATGGGATCTTTTCCGGTACTTGTGGGTGATGTTCCACAAAGTGGCCAAATTGAAGCATGCAGATGAAATGAAAAGAATACAGGTAATGGTGACACGCACTTTAGCAGCTGTGGAGAAAGTGGGTAGAACAAACTGCTCGTCGTTGAGGTGGGTAATATTAGGTCCATTGGATTTCTCTAGCTCATTTGTGTGACTACAGCTCAGATTTAACATTTTGATACCAGGGGAACTAACCTCCCCTTCCAACATCTCCCGGCCACTTATATTCATCTTGAACGTACTCAAAAATACTTTATTTGAGGTCTAAATTGGAGATCCAGCTCAGAACTAGCAAGACGCAATATAATTGGCAAATGAGCAAATGTTCTAAATTCTAGAAAGACCATGTTTCCCATGGTTGAGAGATATAGCACACATTTTCTACACTTGCTGATTTCCAACAATCCTTATTCACCATGGTATGAGTCTTGCAGGTGGAAAAACATTTGCTTCTCAACTCGTTTTTGTGTGGACCATATTTTATATAGTTACATCTTTGATTTAGGATTTGGGAGGACAAATGGTGATTATTTTATACCACTGTGCAGTTCTCCACTTGGAATCCCAAACACAACCATATTCTGGATTTCGAGAGGCAACTGATCCTCAGTCTCATGGCTCATATCCCCAACGCTTGTCTTATTTTATTTTTATTTAGGAAAACAGAACTTCTCTTGATGGGCTTCAGATCAAAACGTGGTGGTTTTCACACCTTCTTTAATCATGTTAGGTTTTGCGAAAAGCTGGGTACCAGAAATGTACACTAAAAAGAATTGCAATTTTCTAAGGCAGAGTAGATCGTAAGAACCTTGAATTAAATATACTTTGATGAAAGGTGTTTGCTCGGAAAACACCTTCGGCGGCTCCAATATAACACATACAGGAATCCTTAATGGTGCAAACTGTTCTGGGATTTCTAGATATGCTCTGATAGCAGCAGGCTTCCTCATCAGCAAAAAGGTGGAAAACACACTTGTCCTTCCAATAACAGCTTCTGCAAAGCACAAAAAAAAGGAAAGAGATAGATATTAAAATGTGGAATATAGCCATCTATCAAATCTTTAAAAAAAAAAAAAAAAAAAAAAAAAAAAAAATTATGGTACAAGGCAAATTAGAACGGAAAAAACTTAATTATAAATGACCCTGGTCAATACTAAGTGAAGATGTTTCTAGACGATAATTGTTCTAAATGTCTGTAATTAGCACTATGTAAGAAAGTTTATATTTAAATTATTAAATATAATCACCCAGTGATACATTTTAAGGAATTTCCCTATTTCTTTCTTCCTTCATCTATACATATTAAAGAGACAATTTAGAAACCATACACACTATGGCATACTATGGTGGTTATGGTGCTGGAGTTCCAATGGCAAACAAACTATGTTTTGAATGGTTTGACACTTGCCTGTGGCCCCTGTGTGGTATATGTTGATACATATTTTACCCACTCTCCCTGCTCTCCTCTATATTATACATATTGAGGGATTTAGAACTGATACGACTCATTTACACCTGAAAAATTGCAAAGTTTATTCACTAGAAATATTATGGTGAATTTGCGAGTGAATGGTAAATTTTAGCTCAGAATAGCGAAAAAATGTGGAAAAACAGAGTTGAAGGATTTTTAACAATTCCATTATTTTGACCTAAAATGTTCAATTTTCCCTTCACTAGCTCAACGTGGTTCTGGTAAATCACAAGCATCAATATTGGTCCACCATGGATCTCAGCTCTCCTCCACGAAAGGTAAGGAGGATAGGGTTAAACATTTGTTTTTTTACTGGAATTACTGAGAAAGCTGAAAACTCACACAAGATACACACATCTCACATACAATGTAAGCTCATTCAAACAATGTTGTCAACCTACTGTTCCTGTAACAATATGTAACTGAATAATTTATTGATACATTTCCCCCTTTAAACGGACACTATAGTCACCAAAACAACTTTAGCTTAATGAAGCCGTTTTGGTGTATAGATCATGCCCCTGCAGTCTCACTCCTTAATTCTCTGCCATTTAGGTGTTAAATCACTTTGTTTATGAACGCTAGTCACACCTCCCTGCATGTGACTTGCACAGCCTTCCTCCCTCTGCATGCAGACACTGAACTTTCCTCATAGAGATTCATTGATTCAATTCATCTCTATTAGGAGATGCTGATTGGCCAGGGATGTGTTTGAATCATGCTGGCTCTGCCCCTGATCTACCTCCTTGTCAGTCTCAGCCAATGCTATCGGGAAGCACTGTGATTGGATCAGGCTAACACTTCTGATGATGTCAGCAGACTGCTTGTTTTTCTGAGTCAAACAGCATGCAGAGTTACAGCTTCAGGCTTGAATACAGTTAGATTTTGCTATATTTATAGAGGCAAGATGGTGGTTTTAACACTATAGGGTCAGGAATACATGTTTGTTTTCCGGACCCTATTGTGATCCTTTAATATGTTGTAAAGCACTGTAGAAGAAGTCATAAGTCACTATATAAATGCCAATATTATTATTAATAATAATAATAATAATAATATAACACCCCACCCCCACATAGTCACCCTCCACACACAACACTCAGCTTCTCCATCAAAGACCTCCCATATATACCCCATACAGAGACACATAACACACAAGGCCCTTCTCTCACACACTGTTTTAGTTTTAGTTATTTACTAAAATGGGAATTCAAACTGAATTTTAAATTTCAAGCAAGAGTATTGGAACTGAAACCATTGCTGACTTAGAGACTTTTTCCAGCTATTGTGAGCTTACATTTGAAATTCTCTTTTAATACTTTACTATATAGCCCTGACGAGTCTCTTCATACACAATACATACAGAGCTTCTCCGTACACGGCGTCCCCCTAAACACAACATTACAAGCATCAATCTCTCTAATACAGCCTTCATGACACACACACGTAAACAGACACACATTATAGCATTCAGCACACGCAGATTGCTGAAAACACAGTGGGAAAAGCCAGGTATGGCGAAAACAAGAGAGGAGGAGGAAATAAACTGGCAGAGAAATAGTGGAAAAAAGACTGAAACCCATGCAGCATGAGTCAGATTGAAAAACTCAGAAAAAAACAGATATGGGTAAGGAAGGGAGATTAGATCAGAAAATAAAAAAGTCTAAAATTATGAGAAACGAGACTGAAGGAAGATTGATGATACACAACTCTGTAGCAAACTAGAATTTTGCCTAGGTAAAAACCTTGCAGCATCCCTAGATAGGGGCATTTATTTAGATTTTGCTCCAGGTATATAAGGGTACGTCTAATGAAAAGGTTCTAAGGCACTCATCATTTCATTCTCCTCAATATGAGTACTCCTACAATGTATCATATATAGGAGATCAATAAATCGACGGTTACTATTCAGTAAATCGAAAGGTAACTAAATAGCATTCTCTTGTCCAAGTTAGGCTGTTTCTATCAATGGTTTCCATTGTGACACCGACTACGCATCCACAATAGGCAAACCAGATTATATCAGCCATATTTGTGCTTCCATTTGCTTATGATCCATTCAGCTGCCATTTGTAATACAATCATAGTGACATAGTGACATAGGCTGAAAAGAGATACGTGTCCATCAAGTTCAGCCTTCCTCACATTTGTTTTTTTGCTGTTGATTCAAAAGAAGTCAAAAACAACCCAGTTTGAAGCACTTCCAATTTTGCATCAAAGTAGGAAAAAAAATAATTTTTGAACCCAGAATTGCTGTCAGATTTATCCTTGGATCAAGAAGCTAATCAGTTCAATCTCGACGTACGTTTGCTAATTCACCTATTCATTCCAAACGACAGCCAAACTCTCCCCAATCTTTTGATCCAGTCCCTTCAGGCAGACCAAATGACTGCATTAGTAACGTTAAGATCCACAATCCCAAATCACACTACTGCTACTCTAGATGCCCATTCATCTTAAAGGACCACTATAGGCACCCAGACCACTTCAGCTCAATGAAGTGGTCTGGGTGTCAGGCTTTAACCCAGCAGCTGTATCTATTTTCTATTTTATGACTGTTACAATATTATATCTGTGTCGACACTATAAACAATATTAGATTTGTTCACTATCATCCTGCCCAGTTCTTTTCACCTTGGCTGATAAGATTCCTCCGAGAACTATTTTATTCACAATGGATCAAATAAAAATATTTTTATTGAGGTAACGGGGAACCCTGCTATTTTCAAATGGATTGCATTACAGCAATTTTTTTTTTTAAAGTAGCTTAAGCCCACTGTCAGCTGTCAAATTGTCACAGTGAGGGTTAATCCAGCCTCTAGTGGCTGTCTCACTGACAGCCGATAGCCTCGTTTCTCACTGTGACAATTACGATAAGAAATTCCGTGCATTGGAATCGATATTGTAGGTGAAATATTGTTTATAGTGTCGATACAGATATTATATTGTAACAGTCATAAAATAGAAAATGGATAAATCAAAACAGATTGAGTCAACAAGAATTTCCTTTATTTTAACTGAGATTTTGATCTCTGCTTCGTGAGCCGAGCACAGTTTTTCTGCTTTGTACTAAGAAATAATAAAACGTATGATTTATCTTTTATCACAGGCAGTGGGAGTATTTATAGTTATATCTCACTCCCGTAGGGGGATGAAAGGGGTGAGATCACACTGATTAATTGTACGTTAAAGAGAAATCGAGAAACAGGCATGGCACTGGTAAATAGCGAATTATAGAAATGACTCCATTGGGGCCCCTGTAGGACGATGCTGTAGTCAATGTTAAAGCTAATTTAGCTATTAATGATCGGCTCAGTTGGGGAGGAGTGAAATGTGATTTAAAGGGACACTCTAGGCTGGCTGTAACCTACTCCTTTTTAATAATTAAATTTTTTATTTTCTTTTTAGAGATCGGATTAAAAGAGAGAGAGTGTTTTTCCCTATATCTCTGCTCACTGTGTCTTTTCTCCTAAAATCTCTCCCAGTCTACCCCGTCCATCTTTATTCCTTACATTTCTCCCCAATCTGTCTCTTTTCCCTTAATATATTTCCAGACTCACAGACATTTCCCCTAAATTATAATGTCTTGGACTGTCTCACTTTAACTAGAACAGGCAAGTAGGCATTTAGGAGTCAATTATTAAAATATTTCTCCAACTTGATTACAGGCACAGCTTGGCTACTTTTGTCCATGGAGCTGGAGGGAGAGAGGAGTATGAAACTGGGTGTGAGAGAGGGTGCTGGAGCTGGGTGTGAGAGAGGAAAATGGAGCTGGGTGTGAGAAGGGAGATGGAGCTGGAGCGGGTGTAAGAGGAAAATGGAGTTGTGTGTGAGAGGAAGATGGGCCTTGGTGTGATAGATAGTTGGAGCAGAGTGTGAGATGGAGCTGGGTGTGAGAGTGAGATGGAGCTGGAAAGAAGAGAGAAGATGCTGGGTGTGAAAGGGAGATAGAGCTAGGTGTGAGAGGGAGATGGGCCTGGGTGTGAGAGGGAGATGGGCCTGGGTGTGAGAGGGAGATGGGCCTGGGTGTGAGAGGGAGATGGGCCTGGGTGTGAGAGAGGAAGATGGGCCAGAGTGTGAGAAGGGAGATGGAGCAGAGTGTGAGAGGGAGATGGAGCAGAGTGTGAGAGGGAGATGGAGCAGAGTGTGAGAGGGAGATGGAGCAGAGTGTGAGAGGGAGATGGGCCTGGGTGTGAGAGGAAGATGGGCCTGGGTGTGAGAGGGAGATGGGCCTGGGTGTGAGAGAGGAAGATGGGCCAGAGTGTGAGAAGGGAGATGGAGCAGAGTGTGAGAAGGGAGATGGAGCAGAGTGTGAGAAGGGAGATGGAGCAGAGTGTGAGAAGGGAGATGGAGCAGAGTGTGAGAGGGAGATGGAGCAGAGTGTGAGAGGGAGATGGGCCTGGGTGTGAGAGGAAGATGGGCCTGGGTGTGAGAGGGAGATGGAGCAGAGTGCGAGAGGGAGATGGAGCAGAGTGTGAGAGGGAGATGGAGCAGAGTGTGAGAGGGAGATGAAGCTGGGTGTGAGAGGGAGATGGGCCAGAGTGTGAGAAGGAAGATGGAGCAGAGTGTGAGAGGGAGATGGAGCAGAGTGCGAGAGGGAGATGGAGCAGAGTGTGAGAGGGAGATGGAGCAGAGTGTGAGAGGGAGATGGAGCAGAGTGTGAGAGGGAGATGAAGCTGGGTGTGAGAGGGAGATGGGCCTAGGTGTCATAAGAGTTGGAGCGGCGTGTGAGATGGAGCTGGGTGTGTGTAATGATATTGATGTTATAACGTATCGGAGTCCAGTAGCCAAAACAGCAATGTTTTCTGCCAGAGGTAGCCACTCGTTACCCAGGTGGTTGAGCCCCTGAGCCTTGAGTGGCCGTCTGGTCTTAAGCAGAGATGGGAGACTTGAACAGAAAGATGATAATCGTCGTGAGGCAAGCCGATGTCAGTGGGAAGAAGCAGCAAAGTCAGGGGTCAAGTCCTGGAGAAAAAAAGTGTGGGAACTCACCCATGATTCCCACCCCCCATCCCCCTCCTTAAAAAAAAAAAAAAAAAAATACAGGGTGTGTATAATGAATGTAGTGTGTTTGTAGTGAGTGCAGTCTGTATAATAAATGTAGTGTTTTTGTAGTGAGTGCAGAGTGTGTATAATGAATTTAGTGTTTGTAGTGACTGCAGAGTGTGTATAGTGAATGTAGTGTGTTTGTAGTGAGTGCAGAGTGTGTATAATGAATGCAGTGTGTTTGTAGTGAGTGCAGAGTGTGTATAATGAATGTAGTGTGTTTGTAGTGAGTGCAGTGTGTATAGTGAATGTAGTGAGTGCAGTGTTTATAATAAATGTAGTGTGTTTGTAGTGAGTGCAAAGTGTGTATAATAAATGTAGTGTGTTTGTAGTGAGTGCAGAATGTGTATAATGAATGTAGTGTGTTTGTAGTGAGTGCAGAGTGTGTATAATGAATGTAGTGTGTTTGTAGTGAGTGCAGAGTGTGTATAATGAATGTAGTGAGTGCAGTGTTTATAATAAATGTAGTGTGTTTGTAGTGAGTGCAAAGTGTGTATAATAAATGTAGTGTGTTTGTAGTGAGTGCAGAATGTGTATAATGAATGTAGTGTGTCTAGTGAGTGCAGTGTGTATAATGAATGCAGTGTGTTTGTAGTGAGTGCAGAATGTGTATAATGAATGTAGTGTGTCTAGTGAGTGCAGTGTGTATAATAAATGTAGTGTGTTTGTAGTGAGTGCAGAGTGTGTATAATGAATGTAGTGAGTGCAGTGTGTATAATAAATGTAGTGTGTTTGTAGTGAGTGCAGAGTGTGTATAATGAATGTAGTGAGTGCAGAGTGTGTATAATAAATGTAGTGTGTTTGTAGTGAGTGCAGAGTGTGTATAATGAATGTAGTGTGTTTGTAGTGAGTGCAATGTGTGTATAATGAATGCAGTGTGTTTGTAGTGAGTGCCATGTGTGTATAATGAATGTAGTGTGTTTGTAGTGAGTGTAAAGTGTGTATAATAAATGTAGTGTGTTTGTAGTGAGTGCAGAATGTGTATAATGAATGTAGTGTGTTTGTAGTGAGTGCAGAGTGTGTATAATGAATGCAGTGTGTTTGTAGTGAGTGCAGAGTGTGTATAATGAATGTAGTGAGTGCAGAGTGTGTATAATGAATGTCGTGAGTGCAGAGTGTGTATAATGAATGTAGTGAGTGCAGAGTGTGTATAATGAATGTAGTGAGTGCAGAGTGTGTATAATGAATGTAGTGAGTGCAGAGTGTGTATAATGAATGTAGTGAGTGCAGAGTGTATAATAAATGTAGTGTGTTTGTAGTGAGTGCAGAGTGTGTATAATGAATGCAGTGTTTGTAGTGAGTGCAGAGTGTGTATAATAAATGTAGTCTGTTTGTAGTAAGTGCAGAGTGTGTATAATGTAGTCTGTTTGTAGTGAGTGCAGAGTGTGTATAATGAATGCAGTGTGTGTAGTGAGTGCAGTGTGTATACTTAATGTAGTGTATTTGTAGTGAGTTCAGAGTGTGTATAATGAATGTAGTGTGTTTGAAGTAAGTTCCGAGTGTGTATAGTGAATGTAGTGTAATTGTAGTGAGTGCAGAGTGTGTATAGTGAATGTAATGTGTTTGTAGTGAGTGCAGAGTGTGTATAATGAATGCAGTGTATGTAGTGTGTAGTGAATGTAGTGTGTTTGTAGTAAGTGCAGAGTATGTATAATGAATGCAGATTGTGTATAATGAATGAAGTGTGCGTGTGTGCCGGATGATGTGTGTGTGTGTGTGTGCTGGATGATGTGTGTGTGTGTGTGTGTGCTGGATGATGTGTGTGTGTGTGTGTGCGCGTGCGCGCTGGATGATGTGTGTGTGTGTGTGTGTGCGCTGGATGATGTGTGTGTGTGTGTGTGCGCTGGATGATGTGTGTGTGTGTGTGTGCGCTGGATGATGTGTGTGTGTGTGCGCGCTGGATGATGTGTGTGTGTGTGTGCGCGCGCTGGATGATGTGTGTGTGTGTGTGCGCGCTGGATGATGTGTGTGTGTGTGTGCTGGATGATGTGTGTGTGTGTGTGCTGGATGATGTGTGTGTGTGTGTGCTGGATGATGTGTGTGTGTGTGTGCTGGATGATGTGTGTGTGTGTGTGCTGGATGATGTGTGTGTGTGTGTGCTGGATGATGTGTGTGTGTGTGCTGGATGATCTGTGTGTGTGTGTGTTGGATGATAGGGGGGTGAAGCATTTTTTTTTTAACTTTATGTGTTTGTATTTTTTTATTTTATTCCCTCCCCCCCTCCCTGCTTCTTACCTTGTCAGGGAGGGGGGAGATCGCCTGGTGGTCCGGTGGAGGGAAGCAGCCGCTGCACACAGGGGCAATCACACGCTGTGTTCCCTCTCCAGCTCTAATTCTCGCGAGACTCGCCTGTGCGGAGCGTTGCCATGGTAACCCGTGGTCTCGCGAGAGTTAGAGCCGGAGAGGGAACACAGCGTGTGATGGCCCGTGTGCAGGTAGCATGGCAGGTCCTGCAGGACTGGTAACGGGAACGGCGTTCCTGCTTTGGAAAAAGTGCAGGAACGCCGTTCCCATGCGTTCCTGCAGGACTCGAGCCCTGAGCAAAGTCAAAACGTTCCAAATTCAGCAACAGGTAGGAGAAACAGGAACAAGGTTGATTAGAGAGTGCAGGAACCACAATAATCTGGCAAAGGTACAGAGACAGGAAGTGGCTTTTATAGGCCAAGAACCAGACACCAGACACAGCTGAAGAGAGTTGTCACTGATACCATTACTTGTAGAGTCAAGGTTATCAGATCTCAGATAAATTTGCAAAAGGCAGGTTGGTGTACTAGTAAGGAAGAGGTTTAGCAGCATGTAGACCAGGGTTCGAAACCCAGCAGTCAGTTCCTCACAGTGTGATAGAGAGTTGGAGCTGGGCGTGAGAGATAGATGGGCCTGGATGTGAGAGTTGAAGCTGGGTGTTATAGGGAGTTTGAGCTGGGTGTGAGATGGAGCTTGAGACTGGGAAATGGAGCAGGTGTGAGATGGAGCTGAGGGTGAGAAGAAGATACAAGTACACACACAAAATAGATATTTTTGATGGACACATACATGATAATTGAATGAAAAGAATTGCCCTGCCCATTTGACACTTGGACATCACTAATCAATGAGGGAGATCTCCCCTACCAGGCAAGCATTTAGTAAAATGAGTTCTGAAGAATTTTAGAGCAAGTGAATGCTGTTAATGCATTAATCAGGTATGACCACAAATATAGTAACCCGGAGGGTGTATAAAGCTCTGGGGTTTCATTGAAACCCAATCTGCCATTAAACGTGTAACAGAGTAAATCGCCGTGCGGAGGGTTACATTGATTTCACTTCTCTTTCTTATAAATGATGGATTAACGTCGTGTGAAGGGTCAGCTCAGTGTGCGAGTTCTGCTTTGGGCGCACTGTGTGCATTATACAGATGGACTCACTGCAAAGAGCACTAAATGATGTTGCTGGATGTGATGTGATGCAGAGCGGTTTGTGTCAGTGCTGAGTGCTGTGTTCTGCATTGCAGAATGTTACACAATATTGCAGAGCACTGTGATGTGATGAAGAGGTCTGTATGTCACAGTATTACAGAGCTATTGTGTGCTACCAGTTGATGTGTTAAAGTGCCGAGTATCTTAGAGAATTGTTTTATGCAGGGTAGTATTGTGATGCGGAGCATTGTGCTGCAGAGCAGGGTCATGTATTTCCATGCAGAGCATTGTGCTGCAGAGCAGGATGATGTATTACTAAGCAGAGAGTATTGTGTGACTGCTATGCAGAGCATTGTGCGTCACTTTTGGGTGATGTACTGCTATGCAGAGCATTGTGCGTCACTTTTGGATGATGTATTGCTATGCAGAGCATTGTGCGTCACTTTTGGGTAAAATATTACTATGCAGAGCATTGTATGGCAATGCAAGTTGATGTACTACTAAGCAGAGCGTTGTATGGCACTCATTTATAGTATATTTATAAACATTGTATTGTGCTGCACTCCTGGGTGGTGTATTGCTATGCAGAACGATGTGCAGCACTCCTGGGTGGTGTATTGCTATGCAGAGCAATGTGCAGCACTCCTGGGTGGTGTATTGCTATGCAGAGCGATGTGCGGGATTCCTGGGTGGTGTATTGCTATGCAGAGTGATGTGCAGCACTCCTGGGTGGTGTATTGCTATGCAGAGCGATGTGCAGCACTCCTGGGTGGTGTATTGCTATGCAGAGCGATGTGCAGCACTCCTGGGTCGTGTATTGCTATGCAGAGCGATGTGCGGGACTCCTGGGTGGTGTATTGCTATGCAGAGCGATGTACAGGACTCCTGGGTGGTGTATTGCTATGCAGAGCGATGTGCGGGGCTCCTGGGTGGTGTATTGCTATGCAGAGCAATGAGCGGGATTCCTGGGTGGTGTATTGCTATGCAGAGCGATGTGCGGGACTCCTGGGTGGTGTATTGCTATGCAGAGCGATGTGCGGGGCTCCTGGGTGGTGTATTGCTATGCAGAGCGATGTGCGGGATTCCTGGGTGGTGTATTGCTATGCAGAGCGATGTGCGGGACTCCTTGGTGGTGCATTGCTATGCAGAGCGATGTGCGGGACTCCTGGATGGTGTATTGCTATGCAGAGCAATGAGCGGGATTCCTGGGTGGTGTATTACTATGCAGAGCGATGTGCTGGATTCCTGGGTGGTGTATTGCTATGCAGAGCGATGTGCAGCACTCCTGGGTGGTGTATTGCTATGCAGAGTGATGTGCGGGACTCCTGGGTGGTGTATTACTATGCAGAGCGATGTGCGGGACTCCTGGGTGGTGTATTGCTATGCAGAACGATGTGCAGCACTCCTGGGTGGTGTATTGCTATGCAGAGCGATGTGCGGGATTCCTGGAAAATCAATATCTCCTCCTCATAACCAATTCTTTGGATCACATAAATACACTCATAATTTATTAATAGGGATTCTTACATATTTCAAGAGTATGTGTATGGGAGTGTGTGTGTGTCTCAGCATATCGTTTACTATGTATTTTAACGTATACAACAGTGTTTACTTTTACCATGGGTCATACCTTCCAAGTGTCCCCCTCTTCTATCCTAATCTCCTTCTTTTCTAGAAGCTCCATATTGTTGGAGTGTCTGAGTGTATAACAGAGTTCCACAGCAATAATACTCCCAGTAATGTGTCTGCATGTATAACAGAGCTCCACAGTAATAATACTCCCAGTAATGTGTCTGAGTGTATAACAGAGCTCCACAGCAATAATACTCCCATTAATGTGTCTGAGTGTATAACATAGCTCCACAGCAATAATACTCCCAGTAATGTGTCTGAGTAAATAACAGAGCTCCACAGCAATAATACTCTCAGTAATGTGTCTGAGTAAATAACAGAGCCCACCAGCAATAATACTCCCACTAATGTGACTGAGTGTATAACAGAGCTCCACAGCAATAATACTCCCAGTAATGTGTCTGAGTGTATAACAGAGCTCCACAGCAATAATATTCACAGTAATGTGTCTGAGTGTATAACAGAGCTCCACAGCAATAATACTCCCAGTAATGTGTCTGAGTGTATAACAGAGCTCCACAGAAATAATACTCCCAGTAATGTGTCTGAGTGTATAACAGAGCTCCACAGTAATAATACTCCCAGTAATGTGTCTGAGTGTATAACAGAGCTCCACAGCAATAATACTTCCAGTAATGTGTCTGAGTGTATAACAGAGCTCCGCAGCATTAATACTCCCAGTAATGTGTCTGAGTGTATAACAGAACTCCACAGCAATAATACTCCCAGTAATGTGTCTGAGTGTATAACAGAGCTCCACAGCAATAATACTCCCAGTAATGTGTCTGAGTGTATAACAGAGCTCCGCAGCAATAATACTCCCAGTAACGTGTGATTAAAGGAACACTATAGGCACCCAGACCACTCCAGCTCATTGAAGTGGTCTGGGTACAGTGTCCCTATTGCACTTACTGCTGCAATGTTAACCATTGCAGTTCTACCAGACAGCCACTTGAGGCGCTTCCTGAATCCTAACGGACCTTTGGTCCGGTATCTGGCGCTGAACGTCCTCACACTCTGCATGAGGACATCCAGCGTCAGATCTTTCCCCATAGGAAAACATTGATTCAATGTTTTCCTATGGGGAGGTCTAACGCAGGCACAGCATTTGCAGCACATGTGCATTAGCGCATGCTCGTGGCGGGATGTCGGTGGAGGCGGAGCGGTGATCCAGCGCCGAGTGACATTGCGCTGTGGTATGGTAAGTAAATAAAGGGAGTGGGGAGCCAGAGCGAGCTATAGTGCCAGGAATACAGCTTTGTATTCCTGGCACTACCGTATCCCTTTAAGTTACAATAAATGTCTTTAGAAATCAGTCTGTGTAAATTACAGTTTAGTTGCATATATTGTTATTAGTAAGCAACATAAAGCCACACCCAGTGGCGTACATACCGGGGTCGCAGGGGTCGCGGCTGCGACCGGGCCCGGCCCACCAGGGGGCCCGGCCGCCCTGCGACCCGGTATGTATGTCACTGGGCCAGCCTCTTCTCCTGGGGGGCCCAGGAGCCGGCCACCTCCGGGCCCCCCGAGGCTGGCCCTGCTGTCATCCGGCTGGCCGGTACTGCGGGCGCGCGAGGGAGCACTGTCTCCTGGGTGCTTCCTCTTCAGCTCCCTCGCGCACCGCACTGATACCGGAGCCGGAAGATGACGTCATCTTCCGGCTCCGGCATCAGTACGCGGCGCGCGAGGGAGCTGAAGAGGAAGCACCCAGGAGACAGTGCTCCCTCGCGCGCCCGCCAGCCTGCCTGCCCACCGGGTGACCGGCCCCCCAGGAGCCCAGCAGCACCACTGGACCCCAGGGAATCCCCTCAGCTCTCCCACAGGTAAGGAGGCTGGGGGGATTTAAAAAAAAAAGTGTTTGTGAGTGTTAGTGAGTGTGTGTTAGAGTGTGAGTGTATGTTAGTGTGTGTTTGTGAGTGTATGTTAGTGTGTGTTTGTGAGTGTATGTTAGTGTTAGTGAGTGTGTGTTAGAGTGTGAGTGTGTGTTTGTGAGTGTGAGTGTATGTTAGTGTTAGTGAGTATGTGTTAGAGTGTGAGTGTGTGTTAGAGTGTGTTAGTGTTAGTGAGTGTGTGTTAGGGTGTGAGTGTGTGTTTGTGAGTGTGAGTGTATGTTAGTGTTAGTGAGTGTGTGAGTGTGTGTGTGTTTGTGAGTGTGAGTGTATGTTAGTGAGTGTGTGTTTGTGAGTGTGAGTGTATGTTAGTGAGTGTGTGTTTGTGAGTGTATGTTAGTGTTAGTGAGTGTATGTTAGTGTGTGTTTGTGAGTGTTAGTGTGTGAGTGTATGTTAGTGTGTGAGTGTGTGTTAGAGTGTGAGTGTGTGTTAGTGAGTGTGTTAGTGTGTGTGAGTGTATGTTAGTGTGTGAGTGTGAGTGTGTGTGAGCGTGTGTGTGTTAGTCTTAGAGTGTGTGTGTGAGTGTATGTTAGTGTGTGTGTGTGTGTGTGTGTTAGAGTGTGTGTTAGTGTGTGTGTCTGTTACTGAGTATGTTTGTGTGCATCTGTTAGTGAGTGTGTATGTATGTCTGTCACTGAGTGTGTGTCTGTCAGTAAATGTGTGCGTCTGTTCATGAGAGTCTGTGTGTGTGTGTCTTAAGCACTTACCTTTCTCCAGCGCCGGACTCCCTTGGCGCTGGGAATCTCTCCGCCTCTCAGCTCCGAATACGCATGCGTGGCAAGAGCCACGCGCGCATTCAAACCGCCCATAGGAAAGCATTATTCAATGCTTTCCTATGGACGTTCAGCGTCTTCTCACTGTGATTTTCACAGTGAGAATCGCAGAAAATCCTCTAGCGGCTGTCAATGAGACAGCCACTAGAGGCTGGATTAACCCTCAGTGAAACATAGCCGTTTCTCTGAAACGGCTATGTTTTCAGCTGCAGGGTTAAAACTAGAGACCTGGCACCCAGACCACTTCATTGAGCTGATGTGATCTGGGTGTCTGTAGTGGTCCTTAAAGTGTATGTGTTTATGCATGCACTGGCGTACATACTGCGGTCACACAGGTTGCAGCCCTGCGACCCGGTGCCCGCCGCCATGTGTTGCGGCCCCTGCCCGCGCAGCGTAAGCGCGCGCGCGGGGGGGCCCACGGATCAGTTTTCGCACCGGGGCCCCATGGGTTGTGTGTACGCCACTGGCCACACCCCCACCCACACCCTTAAATAGAGTCTCCCTCTTTATCCTCTTTTATTTATATGAATGTTAGGAAATTATATGTATTTTTGTGCGAGTGTAGCTTGTGCGTGTCAGTCAGGACACATTGTTTGTGAGTGTGTATTCAGGTTCATTTCCCTAATTCGGTCAGGCGGAAATACAGATACAAAACATTAAAATCCTGACCCGGATTAGTGGACACCAGACCCATATCTTAAAAGCTGAATTGGATGGAAAATAATAAAAAAATAAAAATAAAAAAAATAAAATCTTCAGCAGCACGTCAGCTAAGTATGAACAGGCTGGCCAGTGTTTTATTAGTAATGACCCCCATCTGACTGTCTAACTATAGGGAGAAAGTATATCCCAATGCAACTAGCAGCGGCCGCCACAAATTGTGAGCACACTAACTGGATGATCAATGAGAGGGTTGCAAAATCAGATCCAGGGGTTCTAAGCAGCACCCTTGTAAACTCCTATTATGTTCAGCCAGCCAACACCTAATATCCCTGTACTGTCAGTAAGGACTGTTTAGCATAGTGGTTCCCAACCCAGTTCTCAAGTATCCCCCAGCAGTCCAGGATTTAGGGATTGCCCAGTTGTGTGTAAGGTGTTTTTAGAAAAAAAAAAAAAAAAAACACTTTAGACACAACATGGTAACCCCTAAATCTTGAGGACTGGGTTGGGAAACCCTGATTAAGCACAATGCTATTTCAACATTACTCAAACAATGCTCAGAATTTTTCAAAATCCATGTCTATGTAACTACATTTTAATTTTAAATCCTCTCCCCCTACACTCCCCAAAAAATCTAACTTTACCCAAAGTGGGGATTTTCTAGAAAAGCATTGCTGGATGGTGAACAAACAGCGTGTATCATTATCATAGCAGTAATAAAAAGGTTAGAAAACTGTGATTTTCTATTGAAAAGTGATATATTTTAATTGTTTATAGTTCTGTTTCACAACATTGTTTTGTTGTGCCGTTATAAAAAAAAAAACTGTTTAACCCCTTAAGGACACATGACATGTGTGACATGTCATGATTCCCTTTTATTCCAGAAGTTTGGTCCTTAAGGGGTTAATAAAAGTAATTTGAAAAGGAAAATAAACTTTACCTTTGAGATATCAGTGAACATCAAAAATCTATTTATATACACGTTGTCCCTGAAATAACGCAAAATGCTATCCTTCTTTTTGTCAGTTGATAAATTGTTTTTAATATTATCAAGCTAATGATGAGCAATTTAACTTGATAAAACATCCATTATTTGCAGTATTCTGTAATAACCTAAAAATGATTACCGTTATTAGTTAGGGCCTGTTTTAAATCTGCAGAACTTTGCAATGTGCCCAGTGTGGCACGATAAACTATTAACTCCTTAAGGACCACATAATGGTCTATGCCATCACGCAGTGCAGGACATTAACCCCCATTGATGGCAAAGACTGTCCTCCATTGAAAGCTGACACCAATGTACCGCATAACCAGGTATCTTTGGATACCTGAGGGTCCTCACTGTCAGCTGTGGTCATAATTATATAACGCAGTTGAGTAAATGTTACCCAGGCTTTTCCCAGTTAAAAACAGGGAGCCTCAGATATCTTTTGATACCTTAGTGGCCCCCACTGACAGGTGAGCTATTTGCAGCGCTCAAAGTGAGACTTTTTTAATACATTTAAAGCATCAGTGATTTTAAATGCCTCCCCAGTATAAGGGAGACCCTTAGGCTCTGAAAAGACTCTGGTGCACTCAGGGGACCGGTACTGGACTTTGCCAGCTGCTCAGCTCCGATCACAGTTCCTGGAGCTCCAGCATGAGAGGGAGATCTCCCATCACACAGTACAGAGTGCAAGCAGGGTCGTCTATTACTGTGTGAGCTGGGAAATCCCTCTGCTAATGTCATAACGGATGTCAGCAGAGGGAATCCCACTTAAATAGGATTAGGGGGTAGGGTTGAGGACAGGATTAAAGGACCACTCTAGGCACCCAGACCACTTCAGCTTAATGAGCTGGTCTGGGTGCCAGGTCCTTCTAGGGTTAACCCATTTTTTCATAAACATAGCAGTTTCAGAGAAACTGCTATGTTTATGAATGGGTTAAGCCTTCCCCCTATGTCCTCTAGTGGCTGTCTCATTGACAGCCGCTAGAGGCGCTTGCGTGCTTCTCACTGTGATTTTCACAGTGAGAGCACGCCAGCGTCCATAGGAAAGCATTATGAATGCTTTCCTATGTGACCGGCTGAATGCGCGCGCAGCTCTTGCCGCGCGTGCGCATTCAGCCGACGGGGAGGAGAAGAGGAGGATCGGAGGAGGAGAGCAGGAGGAGATCTCTCCGCCCAGCGCTGGAAAAAGGTAAGATTTAACCCCTTTCCCCTTTCCAGAGCCGGGCAGGAGGGGGTCCCTGAGGGTGGGGGCACTCTCAGGGCACTCTAGTGCCAGGAAAACGAGTATGCTTTCCTGGCACTAGAGTGGTCCTTTAAGAGTAGGATTAGTGGTTGGAGAACAGTAGCAGAATATAAATATGGAGTATTTTCAGTAGTGAGACATGTGTGGTTTGTGAATTTCCCCAAAATAAAGCAAGTGAAAAGAGTACAAAGAATTAAATATTTTGACCTGGGTTTGTGATAAAATGGTTAAACAAAAAGTGGTTAAAATGCTCTTAGTTACAAAGCCTGGTGGATTTACTTTCTATCAATATAAACATTTGTGTAACAGTTTTGAATTCTGTGACTACTATAAAAGTTGTTTTATAACTTTGAAAATGAATTGGAATCTTACACATGTTGGGCATTTTAACAATCAGGACTAATTAGTGTATCCATTCTTTTTTTATTTATTTATTATTTATTTATGCAGGTGAGTAACAGTACTCAATACAAACACTCAATATTGTCAGATAGCAAACATTCAAGCAGTAATTGACAAGATGATATACCCCTTTTTTGTTAAAAAGATATAAAAGCAGTATAGAGGCTTTTTTTTTTAAATGCAAAAGAGAATACAAACATTAGTTAGCCAGTAAATACAAGAGGCTGTGAGTATGCCCATAGGTGAAAGGCCAAGTAGGAATTAGCCATATATCAATTCTCTGTAACCCTGGAGTTGGGGGGGGAGGGTGGGGGTGTAATTCACAATGCCCATTAGTGTGGGTAATAGCATAATGGAGTTCCATTATGAACAATTATGCAGGAATAACAACCTATTCAGCAAAAATTATAAACAATAAACAAAAATGACCCAAATATATGTGTGTGTGGACATTACGTCCTAGTAAAGGGGCAATATTAGCCTATAAGAATGTCCTTAGCCAGGAACAGTGTAACCACTCGGGATGAAGACCGTAATGTTTTCGACATCCCAGTGTTCAACGTAGTGGGAGTAGAGATGCCCAAACATTGAAGAAAACTGTTATAAAAGGACTGTGTCCCTTTACTGCATTAAAGAACAATACTTTGTCGCTGCATGTTCTAAAGCATACTATGAAATCTTGTGGAGCTCGCAGGAGAGAATTAGGGGGCCTGGGTAACCTGAAGGGTCCATCTAGGGATAGGTCTTTCATTTGCTCAGGCTGCATAAGCGTTGAGAATAAGCGTCTCATAAACTGAGGAAGTTCTCAAAGATACGTTAAATCTTCATATTGCGCTGACGTGTCTTGTCTTCAAGTTTTTCCACTTTTGAGGTAAGGAACGAACAGGTTTTACTGAGCTATTATTGTTGAGTTAGAGTAAAGCCTTGCCTAATGCAGACCTCCTGCATGTCCTCCTCATTGGCCTTAATGCGCCCAGAGAATGTTTCAAGAGCTTGTTTAAAAACTGCCAATTCGGCTGTAAAGAAGACTTTAATATCAGACATTAAACCAGAGATGGCTGTTTTAGTGGCCAGATTCGGGTTCTGGTCTGTCACAGCTGGTGTGGGGCTACTGCAGGACCAAGACAGGGTGTCCGACATAGCCACACTGTCTTTGTCTGACGTAGACAGAGAATCCCATGGACAGCATGATGGTTTTAGGCCAAGGGGGCTTTGTGAGAAGAAGACCGATGTCTCGGTTAATACTGCCAGCCGATGGCTGAAATTTGCAGATATGTCCCTCTGTAGTGTGCCCAGACATCAGAGGTCACAACCGGACAAAAATCATGCAGGTTAGTGCTAAGTAAGTTGCTCAGAACAAGCAAACTCACGGACCTCTTTTACAGTGCATCCGCTTACCACGCGGGATAACTCCCACCCCTCTAGTAAATCTATTCTGAGTTGGTTTTCTTAAGTTGCATTTGGCATGTAGAAATTATTAAATGTAAAACTGAGGAAAAAAATCCGTTTTTTTCACCCCATTTTAAAAATATTTTATTCCTATTTAAGATTGTGTTATCTATACATGTAGGATAAAAAAAGAGCTATATTTCACTTGCACTTAAACAGAAAGAGTGACATTGGGGTAGAATGAACGCATTGCAAATGTGCCAAAAAGGCATTGGATCTCAAAATAGCCGCGGTACTTAACAGGTTTAAGTCGTTTAAAAGGACCAGGGCTGCTAGCGGTGGCTAGGGAGTATGGGAACAGAGTGACGTTAGTTCAGAGCATAATGGAGAAGGATTGTCTTGCACGGAGAAGCGCCTCCAAATCTGTGAAGAGACAGGTGGGGGAGGAGGGGAGCTGCGGGGAAGCAGAGGGTCAGGTAAGTGGTGATAGTTTCTCTTTAAGGGGTACCTAAAATCTATCTATACCCCTAAACTCTGTACATCTAGATCTCTTTAATATATACATTTTTCCATTTAGATTCTATCTACTGCGATAAGTCCAAGGTTGTATTTTTCATAATCAGTCAATTCGAGCTTATAGCCCTAAAATTTGGAACGCTATTTTCGTCAATTTAAGCCACTTACCTCTCTCCGCATCCCTTAAAAAGTAAACATAAACACACATGCTGCCTTCACACAGCCAGATCCATTCTAATTCCACGATCTCATCTGTAATCTTTTATAAAGAAATGGAAAATCTAACTTCAAAGCCTTTTACGTTCTCAACCTGTCAGCCTGTAACCTGTCAGCCTGTGAGACTCACATATCTGTTAATGCTGTTTGAGTATGACTGAAAAAGTGAGTGGCCCTTCGAGTACGAGAAAGAATTGCTTCACCCCGACGCTGCAGCACGTGATCTTGCGTGATGAACGTAAAAACCTTTGAAAATCACAGGTCTTTAGCAGGAAGCGGCTTTAGATGCTGTCTATCTGCGAGCCACTGACGTATGTTTTATGCAAAATGGAATGCTTTACACTATGAGATAAAAAGGGACATTTTCTTTGCCCCAAAACCACTAAATTAAGATAAAGTGGATGAGAGCTTAGTGTCCCTTTAAGTGCATGTCATTAGCAGCTTGACTCATTCACCATTTCCAATATAACAGGAGAGGCACATCAAACTAAAGCATTATTACAATTATTATTATTATTTTTTAATGCAGATTATCAAATAGTGATATGCTTTGGATAACAAAGCAAAGCACTTAAAGCATACTAATTAAAGACAAGTGAGCCATGCTGGTCCCTTGAGAAAGGCATTACTTAATGCCGAAATGTTGCGGGTAGGTTTGTAGACACTGGTTTTGCGCCATGGTACGGTCATGGTTAATTTGTATGCTTTTTCTATTTTGTTTATGTTGCAATTAAACAGCAGCATATTATACAAACACATAACCAGCTTTCAAACGCCAAACCTACATTCAAACACAGCACTACACTCAAACGCTACACACAAACACACAACTGCATTTAAATGCCAATACTACATACAAACACACCACTGCAGTCAAACACACACACAAAAATTACATTTAAATGGCAACACAACATACAAACACACCGCTCCACTCAAACGCTACACACAAACACAAATATTAAATTAAAATACCAACACTACATACAAACACACCACTGCACTCAAACGCTACAAACACAAAAATTACATTAAAGGACCACTCTAGGCACCCAGACCACTTCAGCTTAATGAAGTGGTCTGGGTGCCAGGTCCCTCTAGGATTAACCCTTTTTATTATAACAACAGGAGTTGTACGACAGTTGAGGATCTACATTTTAGCCACTCTTGCACAACACAGGGGACCCAAAAATAAAAAACGTGAACCAGGATTATCTCTACATTAGTTCCACCACTGGTTGTGAGGAGTTGAAAACAAACTAATTTAGGCTGAAAGAGCCATGTTGGAACAAAAAGCAATGCTGGCATTGACCTAAATGTTTCAAGATAATTGTGAACTAATTACTGTTACTGTTTGGTAAATAGCATCCTTGCTGTAAGGCACACAACATTAAAAACAAACAAATACAACCAGAATAACATGATATTTTGCGTTAAGCTGTGTATCTGTTTCTAAGAAAAAACAACAACACCATATAGGGATAACATCAAATTTTGTATTACACAGAACTACCATTCCTGCCAGGAACCTGTTCCATGTATCCACTACTTCTTTACCAAGTCTTATTTTGCTTCTTTAAATCTCATTTATACAAACACTCCAGCAGCACTTCCTGCCTACCACTGACTTGCCGTAAGCAATGTGTTCCCTAGTACAGGATGGGACCCCCCCTCAATGCCATGCAAGGTACCCCTATTATTGCACGGCAAGGTGTCACTGGCTGCCTGCTGGTGTGATTCTCCCAATGCAGCATGCTTGCACAGAATCTGATCTTTTTTTTTTTTTTTTATTCCCATGCATTACTCACCCCCTCTGCAGTGCGTTTATAAACAAGGATAAACAGGTAACTCACCACAATGTAGAACGTCACGTCTTCATTTCATATTGTGTCTCAATCATCATTGACATGATCTTACTTTTTTTCTGGATGTGCTTTCAAAACTGACAGCTGTGATTGCAGTCCAATCTGCCTTTCTTTTATTCCGCCACTTCACTGCAAAATAGACTCTCAAGGGTGCTGCGTTAAAAGATGTCTGAATGGAGCACTTGATTTTCCCGCAGTTGCTGAGACTCCTCGATCTCTCCTTTTACCCTGAGTAGTAAAGCAGAATTGCACTGTATCCCTCTTAGAGGTCAGGCATTGCAGATCGATGCCACCCCTCCTCTCTCCATCAAAGGCTCTTATCTTGCTCTTTTTTTATCCTCGATCCAATCCTCCGTGAATATTTTCTCCCTATTTGCCTGGATCGCAGCCTCGTTATTTTGTTTTTTTATTGTGTGTGTGTCTTGACTCTTAACTCTTCCAGTCCAAATAACTCTGACACATTTTAAACCCACGACATTGGTATCCACCTGGTTGAGCCATTCTCCCAGGTACCCTTGGGTCTGGCTGGTGATAAATCATTGCGGTCATCCGTGCACATTGTGAATGAGTCAGGCTACAAATGGCATGACAAACAGTTTCTAATAAAAGATAAAAAAAAAAAGCTTATATTTGGAATGAGTAATGTGTTGTACCGCGCATTGGGAGACACTGGAGCTTGTGTGTAAATAATGTAGCAATCTCAAACACAGTCATCTTTTCCTTGTAGACTATAGCCAAGACCAGGTGTGCGCTATAAACACAAACAGCTACTAGCTAGACAGACAGTTTTGATAAACAGAGCAGTATATAGGGCAAGGACATAGTATTGGAGAATCAGGCAAAAGGAAAAGCGGGCTAAGTCAAAGGTCAGGACTGGCAGCAAAAGTTCCTGGTCGATGTAAGAAATGGATAAGATCAGAGAATGTAACTAAATGTCAGGAAGCCAGGAAACAGTTTCAAGGGGAATGTAACCAAGAACAAGCTACTCTGGACAGTAAACGTGACAGTAAAGTGGTCTCACGGAGGGACACAGAAAGTACGCGGTATCTGGAGTTGTATAGACTAAAACAATATTTCTATGGAAGGTGTACGTTCTGGGCAAGTCTTGTTAGTGTCATAAATTATGTACCAATATGCTGCATGTTTTGGTATTATCATTATTATTATATTGTTATTTTTATAAAGCGCTAACAAATTCCACAGCGCTGTACAATGGGTGTACCAACAGACAAGTATTTGTAACTAGATGAGTTGGACGCACAGGAGCAGAGGGGGTTGAGGGCCCAATGAGCTTACATTGAAGCTGCCCATAGAGATCACTCAGGGTGAGGTTATTAGGGGAGTGCTATAGTTATCATGGCAGAAAATTACAGTCGCATAAAGTGATTTAATAAATGGCGCACTTCAGTATCTATTTTAATTCATCATTTGCGACAAACCTTTCGAACAAATATTCACAACTCCTTTCGATGATGACTCTATACAGAGTATAGGTATAGGGGTGTTGGATTGGGCAATTCATTTTTGGGCAGGGCTTGGTTTATGCAAGAACGAGGGTCACTCAGTTACCCTTTCCATAATACAATTTATTAAACTATGCTCATTTAAAAGTAGTGAGAAAGCCTGTGTTGGCAATTTTTGAAATAAATGATTACAAGAACAGCAAAGTTTAATTTGTGTTTTATTTTAAATAAACAGAGTGAGAGTTATTGTTACTTAATCTAACTTAATAGCCGTCTCATGCCCATGCATTTTCTTAAAGGACCACATTGGGCACCATCACAACTTAATTCAAATTAAGTTGTTATGGTGTCAGGACGTCCTTGGCGCTGGCTTCTCGAATGGTTTAACCCCAAAGTCTTTGTTCCAGAATCTCCCTGCCCCGCTGTCCTTCTGTTTTGTCAAAATCTTTACACCGGAAAGCTCCTGCAGAATCGGGCAGTTGTGCTGCTGATTGGCTAAGAGTGGTCAGCAGAAGCTCTCAGCCAATCGGTCACTCCCCATTCATAAAACTGGCTTAAAAAGAAACAGATTTTTCAAGCCAGTTTCCTTAATGAGTTTAAAGATTTTCAGAAAACGGAAGTCAGACAGGCAGGGAGATCGGTGCTGGAACACAGACTTTGGGGTTAAATTGTTTGAGAACGGTTTAACCCCTTAAGGTGAGCCAGTACCAGCGTTCTCCTGGCACCATCACAACGTAATTTCGATTAAATTGTTATGGTGCCCAGAGTGTTCCTTTAACTTCAACTATGCCTTCTCTAAATGAACAAGCTTTATGGCTTGGCACTAAATAACGACCTACAGCCTTCTGCCACACCAGTGTTTCCAGACTACATGATGTTTAGAATGTGTAGTAAAATAGCAATATAATATATTCTTTTTTAGACTACTTTTATAGACTTCTTCCATAACGTGGAAGATAAGATGGACACATATTCTACAAGTCCCTCTAACCCTTAAATTCCCGCAGTGATGAATATTGTTGAGGGCACTTGGCCCCATTCAAGTTGTGCAATAAATGTCTCCAAGGAAGTACAGACTTGTATATAGAGGACTGAGCCATCAGCTGATGATTTAATAACCATTATATATAATTTCTTGGTGTATTGTTAACAAACATCTTACTGATATACTCAGTGTTCAAAGTCATCCATAAATCTAATCTGCCAATCCTATGATCTGTAGAGCATTTTGTTACTTTATGAGTAATTAATGATTATTGCTAAAGTCAAAAAAGCCCCAAATTGAATCGCAATTAGAAAAACATGTAATAGTCCGATCAAGTTTTGTAATCAAACTGTTCACAGTAGGGATCCGTGGCGGTTGGACTGCGAGAGATTAGAGGGTTCACGAAATAATGTCTCATGGACACAAATGAGGCGTAAGGACAATTGACGGACTTAATATGCGTGGATACGGTGCTGGATGTAAGGATTAGCCATCTGTATCGTACAGACAATGTCTAGATCCATTCATGCCATTAGGAACCACGATGCACGTAAAACCACGGACATGATTAATAGCTCGCACACAAATGCAGATGTCACATTGATTAAGATAGGATGCCTAGGGTACACTTTGAATACGAAACCAGGATTTTTTTTTATCTCTTTTTAACAAAAGTAACAATAGCGCATTGGGAGTACTTTGGGTCAACATTTACAATTAAAAAGTAGATATTTACGCTAATAATGGTATCAGTCTTAACACAGTATTATATTAATTTATTTTTGCGCCAATGGTAGATCAGCATCGATTTTCTGCTTTTCGCAGCCGACTACCATCTCTATTAAGAGGATTGATTTTCCATTCGAATTGTTGCAGATCTCTCAGCCAGGAGATTAAAAGGATATACATTAGCGCCTTATGAACATGAATCCCCCAACCTTGCAGCAAGCTGAGAGACTGGATGATGCCCCAAACAAGTGAGAGTAATTGGAAGGAAGAACTGTTTACAATAATGGATTGATAGCACGATGCCGCGTGGGTTGACATCTAAAATATTCTGCTTAAAACATAATTTAACCCTTTTTTAAAGAAATCTTTTTATTTCCCATGGGCACGTTGGAAAAACTTGGATAATATTCTGTTATAATTTATATATATATTTTTTAAATTCTTTATCTTAATATGTGAACACCAGCAGGTTACAAAAAGGAAAAAGAGAGAAAAGGAGAAGAAAAGAAGGTCCATGTTTGGGTCAATTGGTGTAAAAGTGAGGAACCCAAAGGATACAAGTTTGGCTGGCGAGGAGGTGAATCCCCCACTGAGAAATTAAATTAAATAATTCCTCACCCATCTCCTCATCAGCATGGAAATTTCAAATTGGGTGAGGACATTATCTAGGTCCCTTTGGAAATATATTCTATAACATAACAAATCAGGCGAAAGCAAGTCCTGAATTAATGTGGGATAATTGGCCCCATGCACACAACACTCGACACAAAAAAAAAAAAAATCAGAAAAAATAAAAATCTGTGATCTCCAAGCAGTTCCCTAGTCCCAAGAACATAGTCCAGCTGCACCACAAGTGCTCAGAGGTCCAGTGAAACACAGTGCCTCTCCCCCACCATGAGGTTACCCTACAAAACAACCAGGTTTCCTCAAGGTCTCAGGTGTCCACATAGAACTTCTCTACATGCTAGCTACTCTGCCACACCACTGGCCACCCAGTCCTGCACTCACTAGTCCACTAGGGACCAAGGCCCACTCCTACAGCAGGGTTCTGAGCACAAAGGTCACATTGTCTCCTTCCCCCTCCCCCTCAAACCTGGATGCAGGAGCTGCTCAGGTCCATCATGAAAATAACAAAATAGAGCTGATGCAGGGTAAAGCCATAAGGAGCATATGCAGACTCCATGAAGGCCACCAGTCTCACCCGATGGTAACGGGGAGAGGACCTTGAATAACAACCACAAGTAGAAGTAATAAGAGGGTCTTGAAAAGTGACCTCAATGCGACTGGAGAAGCCAGCCAATAAGAGCAAGCTGTGAAATATCCAGGCAACAGGACAAGGATAACCCCCATGGTCCAGAGGTGGGGAGACGGGTGCAGAGGCGGATCCAAGCCAGTAAGTACTAACTGAAGCTCACAAACAGGAGCATGATTCAGGACCATCTTTGGCCATTCTATGCATAGTGTTTCGTATGCATGCACTTTTCATCCACAATGCTTCTCTACAAGAAGAATTTGATTGGACTAGTATTCAGCAAAACTTTAGCAAGCATGCAGACTAAAAAAGAATGTGATTCGGTTGGCTGCGAGGACTGTAGGTAAGGTAAGAAATGGTTATTATCTTTGAAATTTTGGATGTAAAGGAGGGGAGGAGGTGACAATGATGTCAGGAACCTATTAAATAAAAAATAAGATAATTTTTCTCTCTATAGTTTCCCTTTAATAATCACTGTCTCCAGCTTCACAGCTGGTGCAAGAGGACCATTGGCAAGAAAACAGCCTATATCCAATGCAAATGGGTGTCCATCCATCAGTCCAAACACAAGTGATACACTATTTACGATCAACAGGTTTTTTTCCACACTTGCCATGATAGTGAGTTCACGATGTTGGCTCACCAGATGAGTAAGTCGATATAATGATGAGCATCCGTTAAACATACACCACATGCTCTAACAGTGATTTTTCTGGTGATGTACTTAGAGCTAGGTGACAGCAAAGCTGCAGTTGGCGAGAAAAAGAAGGGGCATGCAGAACCAGATGCAGAGGCATGCAGAACCAGATGCCGAGGCATGCATCGAGTATGAAACTCGGTGCAAGGTATGCCTATCCTGACTCCTGAGTAATACGTGAATATGCACAAAATATCTTCAGTTTTAATTTTGTTTTGTACTTTCTTTTGTGCTGCTATCTCTTGGGAAATGTGTTTTTGTTTTTTTTTGTATGAATATAAATTACATTTTAAAGCGTTCCGGGAAAGCGTCCTCTCTTCAACTTGATGGAACTAAGTTCTTGTGGAAAGTTGGTAACTCTTGGTTGCCGCAACAAATGGAAGAAGCATAATGTACTTGTACGCTCCCACCGCAGGACTGCAGTATCACCAATAACAGATGATGCCATGACTTGCGTCCTGCTCATGTGTGAGGGCGAACCAAAGAATGGCACAGTTAAAATGGCACCGAGTGATGCTCATTCAGAAGCAACACATAACACTCCACCTCTTTTCCTGGCAAGCAGTGTTAATTTTGTCGACTAACAATTTTAGTGATTAGTCGACTAAAACTAGACTAAAACTAAAACATTTCAGATTACTAAAATACGACTAAAACTAAAATTGGTTTTTAGTCAAAAGACTAGGCATGTGCATGGGAAAAATTTTCGGTTCGGCATTCCGAAATTCGGCACTTCGGAACTTCGCCACTTCGGAATTTCAGTAACTTCGACACTTCGGAACTTCAGAATTTCGGAACTTCCCTTGCAGCCGCTTGGTAGATAACTCCCTAATTCCCACGATATTAAAGAGTTATCTACCAAAAGGCTGAAAGACCTAAATTGGCCACAGGCTGCTCACTGTTTAATAGACATACCCCTACTCGCGGTATAGCGAGTAGGGGCATAATTTACTAATACTAAGTAATCTTTACTTAGTATTAGTAAATTTGGCTGAAAGACCAATTTAGGTCTTTCAGCCTTTTAGTAGATAGCTCCCTAATACCGTGGGAATTAGGGAGTTATCTACTTATTCATCCCTGTCGTTACATTGACTGGCCAAGTAACTTACATGTTATATGAATGTGTGTTACTTGAGTGTTGCAAATGCTTACAGCTGAATCCTGGCTATGTTTGTATACTTTTTATTTAAAATAGTATACAGTGTAACATTCTTCTTCTTCCACTGGGTAAGTATATTAGTACTTAGGCAATACTGTGCTTCGGAACTTCGGCAATTCAGCAGTTCGGAACTTCGACACTTTGGAAATTCGGTAATTTCGGGACCTCGGTAATTTGGCACTTCGTCAATTCGGCTATTCTGACATTCGGAAGTACCCGAATGTCCGAATTGCCCGAAATTTGTCCGAATTCATATTCGGCCCAAAACAAATTGCACATGTCTACAAAAGACTATGACTAAAACTAAATTAAAATTTGCCGCCAAAATTAACACTGTACAGAGGGGCTGTGGAAGGAGCAAAATAGACAGACCAGGGCTTGGAAGAGAGACACCTAGAGGGGCTGGGAGGACACAAAGAGACACAGAGGGGAGGGGGGAGGGGCAAAAGAGACAGAGGCTTTAACTAAACCCATTTTAGTTGTGTTGACTAAAATCTACTGGAGATTTGGTCAACTAAAAATAGACTAAAACTAAAACAATTCAGATGACTAAAATACGACTAAAACTAAATTAGCTTTTTAGTCAAAGGACTATGACTGAAGCTAAATTGAAATTTTCAGTTTGTAGTTTATTTAAAGGAAATGTGACCCGCTCTCCACTCCTAGCCGTATGCTGTTACCACCACACTGGCAATGAGCAACCTTTAAGGAGATGCTCGGGGCTTATTCACAAAAACAGTGACCTTGCATGAACTGAAAACTGAGCTGCGAAATTTAGACTAAATTAGCCGAGCTGTGACTATAGCTAAATTGGTCAATTTTTCCAGATCAGCTAGTTTGGTCGATAATCTAGTGAATAAACCATGTGTTAATATATTCAATATGCTATTCAGTACAAACATAGAGCTATTTAGTTTTTATTTAGAAAGAAACTCAGCTTTTCTGCCTGATATCAGTTGCTCATGGTCTGTCACAAGCTCTTTAGATAATGTGCTTCTGAATGAATTCTCTTTAAAAATACAGATTCCATCATCTGACTGCACAAAGTGTCCACGTAGTTCCGATAAGTCATTACAGTTCCTTGAAATCAGAAACCTCTGTCTGGTCTCTGATGGTTCCCCCTGCTGGGATCAGACAATATGCACTATTTTTAGATCCAGTCCCAGGGAATATCAATTTGCAGAGATTGTGGCTTTATCTTGAAATGTCTATGTCCTTGACAAAGGTCTAAATACTGAAGCTGATTTATCTTCTATGCCCCCTCGGGATGCTGCAAACCATTTTTGGCCCAGTGGTTACATTCTGTACCCGGCAATGAGCTATAATGAATATACATAACTGTGTTCTCTGTATTATGGGAAATATTATGGGAAATAATGTCATGGACAAGTTCTGGAGACACCATAATAAATTATTAAGTGGTTGATGAATGTCCTCAGTTCCAATTATGCCATTACCATCATCTTATACACGTCAGCAATTTGTATCTTTTACTATTAAAGGACCACTATAGGCACCCAGACCACTTCAGCAAATTGACACTGTTATACAGGCTGTACACTTACTACTTTGCATTGTAGCAGTGTCATTTCTTCAGTGTTGTCACATGAAAAGATATAATAAAATATTTACAAAAATGTGAGGGGTGTACTCACTTTTGTTAGATACTGTGTATACAGTATGTGTGTGTATTTAAAGCAGATATGTCACTTTTAGGGGGTCTTTGCATATTTAGCAAAGACACCTGAAGGTACATTGGCTGTGTGGTGTGAGAGGAAATGTGGTTTGGTAGTTGATGGCATATATATTAGGCCTGATTTACTGAACTGCAGCCTGAGGTTTGAGAGTTAAATGTCCCAGGGAGAGATGTTAGGTTTGCAAGATGCATTACTGGTACTCTGCAAACCACGGTATGGGTCCCTGGGGCGGAGCACTTGGAGAGCAGGGTGGGCCAGTGCTCCAATAGCACCAGCTGCTATGTAACAGTCGAACCAGAACTTTTATTGTGCTTAGTAGTATCACTTATGTCTAATTGCACCTCACCTGTATCTGATCAATTAGCTAGCAGGCTTTTAAAAATAAGGGATCAGCATGCTGCAGAGTGAGGAGGAAAATCCAGAGGAATGGTGTCTTGTAGTTATACTTTTTGTAAATTGGCAAGTTGGAAAGCCACCCAATTCTAGATAGGGATTTGCTGTGTATAGTAAGTGCTCAAGCAAGAGCAAGGAATTTTGTTTTGTTTATTTTTCACTTTTGAAACACCTGTATATATATTTCACCAAATAAATCTGAAAACAGAGCTGGACGTGTCCTGGACTTTCATTACCCTAGAAGGCTGTGGTTACAAGATCTGTAACAAAATCCTACCTGTAAAAGAGGTGGTTTGTTACAGGGGGTATACTTCCCTGAAGCAGTTCCTTACAGCCACCACCATCTTCTTCAAGGTGACCCTCTTCGGCTTGTTGCAACGTAACTTAGACTTTACCGTAAGACAAAGTAGTCCGTACAATGTCTTATGGTCTTGTTTGGAATGAGTTGGAATTTTAATGAAATCCCAATACAGTCATCATGAATATTTAATTATGATTGTTACAGATCCCCTGTCCCTGAATTATTGTTTTACTTTGACTGGTCCGGTATACGAACACCACCGAACAGATTGAACAATTTGGTTTGTGTACCGAACTATATATCGAATGGATTGACCATCCAGAACAGTTGTGTGCCGCTCATTAACCTGCCTGACCTCTTTTCACATTTTAGAAAACCAACATTCTAAATGGTCGACTGGGTCGCCATCATTCGTATGGACGAACATGAGGTGGCGGCCATCTTGGTTTCACGAACACATACAGCGGTGTTTGTGTCACGTATTCGTCCGCTTATAAAAATGTGGTTAATGGCATTTACTGTTCTCAAAACAACAGCACATGAAGAGACAAAACAATATAAGAACAGCCAGGTGCAAACCATATAAGCGCTCCCTCAAGTGCTTTAAATATTCAAATGTATATAGAATATAGAATGCACACAAAAAACACAACAAATATTTAAATGTTATTATGTACAAAAAAGTACCAGAATGAAAACATGTAAGAAAAAATGAATATAAACAAAGTAACAGAAGTAAAGGCAGATACAAGGGTACCCTTGA
Organism: Pelobates fuscus; assembly: GCF_036172605.1. Lineage (NCBI taxonomy): Eukaryota > Metazoa > Chordata > Amphibia > Anura > Pelobatidae > Pelobates > Pelobates fuscus. Next base: position 93,070,014 of record NC_086329.1, read on the forward strand.
TAAAGGCAGCCAGTTGGTGCCGAAACATTGGGGGGTTTGGTGACGCGTGTTTCTGTCTGAGGCTTGTAAGGATTTTTGTGGTAATTTATTACTATTATTTTATTGTATCTGCCTTTACTCTGTTACTTTGTTTATATTCATTTTTTTCTTATATGTTTTCATTCTGGTACTTTTTTGTACATAATAAAATTTAAATATTTTTTTGAGATTGTTATGATGTGCATTCTATATTCTATATACATAATGGCATTTACTGTCCACACAGGAAAAGTTGTGCTGAGCAGCAACCAAATCCACAGAAGGGTTAATGCTGAGCAGCGGTTTTGCAAATGGACACCTCGTAACTGCTTTGGGGTCAAAGGCCGGTTACAGCCTATCAGATCTAGAAGAGGGGTATTTAGGCCCAGTTCTCATCCTGCTCAGTGCCCTGTCGTGGTTTCCCTTGTGGTTGTCCGAGAGCGCGTTATTGATTCTGGTAATTCTGGTTATTTGACTTTGGCATTGTTTTTGACTTCCCTGTTTTCTGGCATCCCTGACTCCTGGCTTTTCCTTAACGTTGTGTCTCTTTCTGTTTACCTTGACCTCGGCTATTCCTGACTATTCTTTGGTACGTTAGTCCGGCCATTCTAAGGTCCGGCATTCGTTACCTATCAGTCCTCTGTATTAAACAATTCTACGTGCTGGATCATTCTATAATCCTGACAGTTTGGTCATCGAGTGTATAGAACTAAAATTGACCACTCAACGGCGCGAACACCACTGGGACTTCCAGCCCCAAGTATGTTCCGTTTAGTTCGACTCACTAGAGCGGTGTTCGGTTGAAACAAACTCCCGAACGAGGATCACACAACCAACTCTTATACAAACAGATACGTTTGCTATTTTATTATGTTTTGTACTCCCGAAAGAGTCCGACCGCACAGCCTTAATCTATGGAACTCTTTTAGGCAGGCGCGTCATGTGCGGACGGTCTAAACTATACCCCGGTGGCATTTCGGTTACGTTTGTGGGATCTGAGCAATTTTCGGATATGTTGTGCGCTCAGATCCAGGCTATCCGGGGATATAGAACCTAATTGTTAAAGGAATATTTTGGGGTGTATTTGATCTGTATGTCCTGGACCTGAGAAGTAATGTAATGATGTTGTGTACTTTGTAGCAGTCTACTCTCAGGTCCAGGACATCTCTGGCAGCGGAAGCCCCTCTTCTCTCAGGGAGGCCGCTACAATTATTATTATTTATAAAGCACCAACAGACTCTGTAGCGTTGTACAATAGGTGGACTAACAGACATGTATTGCAACAAGACCAGTTGGACGCACAGGAACAGAAGGAGTTAAGCGCCCTGCTCAACCGAGCTTACAGATTATATGTAAATAATCTGAATTAACCAGTTAGTGTAGAGACGGAACAAGATATGTTTCCCAAAACTAGTCAGCCTCTATAGTTTACAGCAACATAACGTGCATTTTGCAATTATCATCATATCTCAGGACTTATTACAAATGTCCTTACTAATAATAGAGCTGCAAATTGTCTTACTAATACGCTGTAATATTGTACCAAAATTAAGAAATAGAGAGCATTATATTTTTTTTCTTTTAATATCTTGTTTTTATTGAGATTTTCACGTGATACACGTGTTTTCAACAGCATTATATTTTAATGATCATATTCTGGGTAAAGAAAGTCGTTATGCACTCCCAGTAAACATTATAACTGCTGCAAATGTATTATACATGTAATTGTTGTTTTGGGGTTTGTTTTTTTGTAACCTTGGTATGAGTTAGTTGCATGCTATTAACTGACAGTTAATTAGACAATTTGTAGAAGTGACAATGCTCTGGTACAGTACAGAGCATGATGATGGAATTGAAGATCCCCTTGTGTAGGGAGTTATCAATATTTAATAAATTCTTCGTTCAGTAACGATATTGCAAGATGGTTAGAAAAAAAGTAATATGTCTGCCATCTAGTGGTCACAGAAAGCATTTCAAGAACTTTTTGCATAGACAATGTATTGGTAATATCTTAGCAGGCGTCACAGGAAGGCATGACTAATTAAAGAGCAATTTACTGGTAGGCCACATTTTACTTTTGTGGGCACCACTACCATGGAGAGAAAAAAATACTCAAACGTAAAAAAAAAAAAAAAAAAGCAGGGTATGCATTTAAACTATTAGCAAGGTATCAGAGTGTTGTGAAATACCGGTATACAGCAGTCGCTTTATAGTCAAAGGCTTATAGCTATAGCTCTCTTTAAATGGCACTTTGTCTTAATGTAGTGATTTTAACACCTAGACCATTTTTCAGACAATAGAAGACATTCCTGTCTCTGAGAATTGGCTATATTTACATTTAATCAAAAACCACAGCTCTAGTGGTTGTCAGGCTTGCAGCTCTTTCTACTTAAAGGGAAATGGTCACGGCTTACCTGGCCCTCCGCTCCCTCACCGCGACTAAAGAGGTGGGTTTCTTACTTCTGTAACACCCACCTCCGGCCAGCCCGTGTTCTTCCTCCGCTCTGTGTTGATTTGCCCTGCTTGGGGACACTTCCCCAAGCATGGCACACCCCCTCCATGACTCCGACACATTATCTTCATAGACATTGTGCTAGCATCAGAACGGAGAGACGGCAAAAGTCAAGCTTTAGTCAATAGGGACATGACTTGACATGACATCAAAAAGTTCAGCATCGTAACGCACATGATGGTAACAAAAGCGTCCACCTCTTCTCATAGTATCATTGGGTCCAATGCTTCTCTATCACTAAAATTAGAATTGTCGGGAATTTAAAGTGAATACAAAGAGATTTTCCAATTCAATGTCAAACTAGTCGAACTGGAACTAGCTGATTTGGTGAAGTTTTCCAGTTTGACTATAATGGCCTTAAATGTGAAATTCAGTTTGAGTTCACAATAGCTTCGCTTTAGAGAATAACCGAGTACGAGAAGCATTTGATTGCTGGTGCACATAATTGCCCTGTGTCCCCAATGCTTTACAATGATAAGCACTGGATTACACAAAAGTGACCATAACTGATGATTTCATCTAAGGCGGAGTGGCTGCAGAATCATATGACTAGCGTATTTAGAATTTTTTAAAGAAAACTGAGTCAAGAAAAAACGAGCAGAAACAGACCAATTTATATAGCCTCTGGAGCAGTAATGAATCATATATGATTTAAAAAAAATTTAAGTTTTGTTGTGCAATACAACAGTCTGCACAAAAATGCAGCAAATAAAGTTATCATAGGCTGTAAAACAAAGCAATAAATTTGCACAATGTTTCAGTATAAGTAGACATGCTTAGTAACTAATAAACAGCAGTGTTCTATCCGTGATAGTTCCACATGTATTATGTAAACATCCAGAACATGTAAGGACATAGAGCAACGTTTCCCAATTGGTGCTCCGCGGAAGCCTGGAGTTCCGCAAGAACACAAATGGGGTTCCGCCGCAATTTCGGGATACACAATGGCCATCGCTGATAATTGAGACGGACGGCGAGAGAGCACTGTCCCCTGCTCAGGAATCTCGCGCGCAGTGATGCCGGAGCCGGAATATGACGTCACTCCGGCCCCGGCATCACTAAGAGGTGCGCAAGGGAGCTGAGCAGCAAGATCACTGCTCCCTCGCCACCCTCATGCCAACCGCTCAGCCCAGCAGCCCCACTGGAACCGAGGGACCACACGCCAGTCGCTCAGCCCAGCAGCCCCACTGGACCCTAGGGAAATAGAGACTCCATGCCAGCACCAAAGGTAGGGAGGCTGGGTGTATTGAAATTTTAAAAAAAATTAATTGTGTGTGTCTGTTAAAGGAGTTTGTATGTGAGTTTGTGAGTGTGTGTGTATGTATGTTTGTCAGTGAGTGTGTGTGTATGTGTGTAAAAGAACCTGTAAAAATTAAGTTTCCTTTTTTTTATTACAATGTGTAAACTTTGCAAAAACGCTGTTAGCCCCTCCTACAAAACCCTTGTCCTGCCCTGCCCCCTCCTACAAAACTCCTGTCCTGCCCCGTCTACAAATCCTGTACTGCCCCCCGTCTACAAAACCCCTGCAACCCCCTTCTACAAAATCCCTGCTGCAGCCCCACACACACATTTACACGCAGGCAGTCACTCACACAGTTATAGGCATACAGTCATACACAGTTACAGGCACACGGTCACATGCAGACAGTCACACGTACAGTCACAGACAGTCATGCACACAGTTACAGGCAGAAAGTCACATATACATTGACACACACACACACGGTCACAGGCAGACAGTCACACACACACACAGTTAAAGGCAGCAGCAGACAGTCATAGGCGTGTGCAGCCCATTGCATAAGGGTGTGCACCCTAAAGCACTGTAACGGACACCTTCCGTTGACTGATGCTCCTAGCGCTTCCTGAGGACTCCAAGCACTGCAGCAGACACCACAACCACCGCAGACTCCACAACCGCCGTAGCTTAACTGGAGCCGCGACGTCTTCCTTCCACCCTGTATGAACCTCCAGCATCCAGGACCGTGTGGGAAAGACCTCTTCTCCAAGGAGAGCGTAACAGGAACAAGCTCTCAAAAGAGCTAAGTGATTAAAGCTCAAGGGAGTATGCAGCGCATAGCAATCCCCAGTGTGAATATAGCTGTACCCTCCAATCACGAGACAAGACTACGTGTTGAGGGTCAAGAAGAACTCTGGTTTAATGACACACACTCTGCTTTTATGCAATTCTCCCCTGCAAGGGAGACGCCCACATACAATTATACATTACCCAATCACACAATGATTACATCCCACAGATTCCCTCCCCTTAGCCTGAGAGGTAACCCAATTATCCGTACAATTTAAACATACTTTTTACCCAACTTTCATAACTCTTAAACCATACATCCAATATTAATAACAGTTACATATTATTAATCAGCACATTCCAAATACAAACATACCCAAAAATCATTCCAATCCGTTAAGCCGTTTGGGAGATAGGTATAAGTCCTTTATGACCGACCGCAAGCATATTTTCATGCCCAAAACAGTTCCATGGATTTGGGCTGTGCGGTCGGTCTATTTTACACCGAGAAAATGACTAAGTCCCATTCGAACGAGCGTTCGAATCTTCGGGACTTAGTCTCCAGCCGCGGTGTCGAAGTAGCGTAGAAGGTACGGGTCAGCGGTGTTCGTGCAATTGGGTAGCTGCAAGCAGTTCCATAGATTTGGCTGCACACACCGCTGACCGCGTTCGAATAAGTTAAAATGGCCGCTGCCACGTGTTTGTTTGTCGAATGGCGGCCACTTCGACGACTTCGGCACTTCGACTGCATCCGAAGTGCCAGTTTAAAAGTTGTAACCCTGCTCCAAAGCATTTAAAGGGCCAGGAACAGCATTCAAAAATCCATTATGCCCAAATGTAATTCTTAAAGGGCAATACATCCCAGGGCCTTGGTCGCAGGGCAGGAGGCTAGTCCTCTCCAATGCCCAGTGGCAAATGGCAGTTTGTCACAAGCACCATCACACGCTGCTTATATATATATATATATACATACACATACATATACATACACACACACACTACTGTGCTGTGTGTGAGGGTGCTGTGTGTGTAAGGGTGCTGTTAGTGTGTGTGTGTGTATGTGTGTGGGTGCTGTTTGTGTGTATTGTGTGTATTTTGTGGAGGTGGGGGGCCGTTTAGTTAATATCCCCCCTCCCTTCTTACCTTATGTAGGGAACGGGGACCGTGCTGCTGCCATCCCTGGTGGTCCAGTGGTGAGTGAACTTTAGTCCCGCAGCCTGCAGGGCTAGAGTTCACTCTCGCAAGATCTGAGCGTTCCCGTGGCAACGCTCAGATCTTGCGAGAGGAACCTGGCGGAGCTGCTGGCTAGAGCTCCCCGGGTCCTCTCCAGAGGGAGGCACATAGCGCGTGCCACAGGGATTAGGGTGTGCCCAGGCACACCCCGTGCGCATGCCTATGCAGATAAACACACACACGGTTACAGGCAACATCAAACAGTCACAGGCAGACAGTCACACACACACAGTCAGTTACAGGTAGTCACACACACTCATAGCCAGACAGTCACGCACACAGTTACAGGCAGACAGTCACATATACAGTCACTCACACACACAGTTACAGGCAGAGAGTCACACACACTTACAGTCACAAACACACAAAGTTACAGGCATGCAGTCACACACAAATACACAGTTACAGGCATGCAGTTACACACACACACACGCACACACAGTTACAGGCAGTTACACACACAGTTACAGGCAGACACATACTCACTCACACACAGACACACACACAGTCACACACACACAGAGACAGACACACACAGACACACACAGTCACACACTCTTACTTACAGACAGTGGGCTGGAGGAGGAGTGGATTCCCTGAAGCCTGTGGAGAAGCAAGGAATGGGATTCCATCTTGCTGCACATGGAGGTGCAGTAGTAACCGGTAAGGGCCGTATTAAGCCCCGCCCCTGCTGCCGGTTTGGCTCCGCCCCGATATGTGTTAGCTCCGCCCCCACTTTACCTCCGTGCGGCCAGTTCAGCTGCTCTTAGCGTGTGAGAGCTGTTCTGGCCGCCCGGCACCCTAACTAACATGGGGGGTACTGTGCTGCCACAGCTCACACAGCCCCCTCCAGCCCCCAGACCAGGGTCATGACATCCCCCACCCTGGTGGCACCCGGGGCAGACCGCCTCCCCCCCCCTTAGTACGCCACTGATGCAGAGTTACAGCCTCAGGCTTGAATACAGTAAGATTTTGCTATATTTATGGAGGCATGAGGGGCCCAGGGGGGCTAGATGGTGGTATTAACACTATAGGGTCAGGAATTCATGTTTGTGTTCCTGACCCTATAGTGATCCTTTAAGGTAATGCTGACTTTGGTCTCTCTAACACTGTGGCATGTTCCCTTTCTTCTACACTCACTACATACAGCTTTTCTCTGTCCCAGACGATATACCAGGAGCTTCTGCCTGCTAGTAAGAAGGTAAGGAGACAAGTGGACCAGCGAGTGCTAGGGGACAGTCCTTAGAAAGCGTTGAGCGAGCGCATCATTAGATGCATTTATGCCAAGCTCAGGGTGCTGTCTGCATAGTATGCCCTTAGTTGGCCAGCTGCATGATTGGCAGGCAGCCTGACATGCATTCATGCCAGGCTGGCCTTCTAATTCTTTGGGCAGACATGTCCTCTTTTTGGCAGGTTACGTGATTTCTGTCAGTGGCACACCCTTTTACCGTGCCCATTGACTTCCTGCTTGACTGGATGTTGCTGTTAAGGGTTATGGATTTGCTTGAAAGATGAAAACATAAATTAGAGGGAGATTAGCACAGGGTATGTGTTTTCTTATAGCTGCTGTTTTCTTTCTCTCCAGCACCATCTCCATCAGATACATGATGCTTGGGAGTGTTTTTGGTCGATATGATTCTGTAATTAGGCCCATCGTAATTGTCAGCACCAGGCCCACTGGGCTGTTAATCTGGCCCTGTATCTACTGACCCTTTTATCCCAATAATCCTCACCCTGAAAATCTGTCACACTACCATCAAAAGATACCCCCTTACCCTGGCAGTCTGCCCTGTTATTATTATTATTATTATTATTATTACTTTAATTTAGAAACAAATCTACAATGCAGCATGATCAGTTTAATTAACAGTGAAAATCAGCAGCTTTTAGCTTGCGAGGCAAGTTCAAATGAATGGCCTTTTGTTTTTTACTCAAAGCCAGTATTTAATATAAATGGATTTTAGAGATAGAGGCTGCAGGACTGCGAGGTGTGACATCACATATCCCTGTAACCTCCCATCGGTAAGACCCAGACAGCTTTCACACAAATCAGTATATGCCTAACAGACACAGACTGTGCTTCTCAAAATTCTATTACCACTTATGATAACCAGCATGTGTCATGAATGTAACGAGCACAGTCCCATCTCACCCTGCTGTCACTTATAAACACCTCCAGGGACGTCATACATACTAATCACAGCCTGGCAGCCTGGTCATCCACAGATACTGCAGCCTGCTCGAAAACTTCCAATTCTATTATGCTGTTATTGTTATAGAATTTTTTTAAAAGATATAAACTGCAAAATAATCTTGCTAGATGGGTAACCCACCTCCCATTGCATAAACACACACATCTAAATACAAATACTAAGTTAAACAAATCTACAATTCCAAATGTCAAATAATTAATTTATAATGCTGAAGTTGGACTAACTCCTATTAATATACATTATCAGTCCCTCCCTCCCTCCCCACCCCCACCCCCCACCCCCCAAAAGGAAATAGTTGTTAGCATCTTTAAAGGGACACTCTTGTTACCATAACAACTACTTCTAAATAAAGTTGTGATAGTGTCAGGAAGCCCCCGGGCATATTCTTACCTTAACGGATAAAACAGTTCTCGAACGGTTTAACCCCAAAGTGACACTCCAGCGCCGACCTATAGGTTCACCAGGCGGCATCCGGCTTCTGAATCTCCGTTTCAGGAAGTGCGGAGTGCTGCTCGGCAGGGGTGCAGCTGACTGGCTAGAGTATTCAGATGATGCTTTGAATCAACCAATAGCTCCCCAGTGAAAAAAAAAATGTATGTATTCAGAAGCTGAATTCTACCTGGGGGACATACAGATCGCTGCTGGAGGCTCCCTTTGGGGTTATACAATTCAAGAACAGTTAAGATTAAGTTGTTACGGTGACCAGAGTGTCCCTTTAAGACCTGTAGCAATGTTACATATATATTTTACAGCCACAGTCTGAAGATACAGGGGATAAAGCCACTAAATATCAACCTTTTAAAGTGGCTCTGTCAACGTCTGGGGACTTGCATATTTTGCAAAGACCTTAAATGGTGACTGCTCCACTTGCGGTTTGGTGGAGGTGAGGTGCAGGGGAAGGTGAGTTTTACTTACTTGGACCAGTCCCTCACGGCAGCCGCCATGGTCCATTTGACGTCCTCTTCAGCTCCATACGCTTCATCTGCCAAGAACCCACTTCAGTTTTGTACTCCCGCGCATGACTTTTTTCCCCTCAGCGTGGAGGAATTTACAAAATCTGACAGCGGTAGCTTCAAATTTTTTCAGGAATAGGGAATATACTAAGATAAAGTCATTGTGATGTCTTTTGACTGTGGAGTTCGGAATGTCAGTGAAGATTTTATCTCTATGAAATACTAATTTTAGAAAGAGGGGTGACAGAGTCGCATTAAAGTAGCTAAATGAGGTCCCAGTAGGGAAACCGTTGTAAAACCATTGTAACAAAATTAAACAAAATAAAAATAATAAATAAACTAGATTGGATTAGTTGTGCTAGTCCCGTAGACGAGATGCCAAAACAACTAGAGAATTGTAGTATGCAATCATGGGCGTCCACAGGGGGGGGCAAGGGGGAGCACTTGCCCCCCCCCTGGATTTTCAAGCTTGTTCTGCTATTTTTCGTGTGAGATTTAAAATGAACTGCAATACCGGCGCCAGCCAGTAGGTGTATATGGAGAGAGACAGGGAGCTGCATCTATCCCTGCTTCTCTCTGCTGAGTGTAACTGCAGGGGAGCAACACATGCAGGCAACAGAGACAGCCTACAGACCAGGTAAGTGAGGGATGGGGGGTGGGGCAGCAGCCTATATATTAGGGGAGTAAGGCATGGGGCGGGCAGCAGCCTATATATTAGGGGAGTAAGGCATGGGGCGGGCAGCAGCCTATATATTAGGGGAGTAAGGCATGGAGGGGCAGCCTATATATTAGGGGAGTATGGCATGGGGGGGGGGGAGGCAGCAGCCTATATATTAGGGGAGTAAGGCATGGGGGGCAGCCTATATATTAGGGGAGTATGGCATGGGGGGCAGCCTATATATTAGGGGAGTATGGCATGGGGGGGCAGCAGCCTATATATTAGGGGAGTATGGCATGGGGGGGGGCAGCAGCCTATATATTAGGGGAGTATGGCATGGGGGGGCAGCAGCCTATATATTAGGGGAGTATGGCATGGGGGGCAGAAGCCTATATATTAGGGGAGTATGGCATGGGGGGGCAGCAGCCTACATATTAGGGGAGTATGGCATGGGGGGGCAGAAGCCTATATATTAGGGGAGTCTGGCATGGGGGGCAGCAGCCTATATATTAGGGGAGTATGGCATGGGGGGCAGAAGCCTATTTATTAGGGGAGTATGGCATGGGGGGGCAGCAGCCTATATATTAGAGGAGTATGGCAAGGGGGGGCAGCAGCCTATATATTAGGGGAGTAAGGCATGGGGGGGCAGCCTATATATTAGGGGAGTATGGCATGGGGGGCAGCCTATATATTAGGGGAGTATGGCATGGGGGGGCAGCAGCCTATATATTAGGGGAGTATGGCATGGGGGGGGGGGCAGCAGCCTATATATTAGGGGAGTATGGCATGGGGGGGCAGCAGCCTATATATTAGGGGAGTATGGCATGGGGGGGCAGAAGCCTATATATTAGGGGAGTATGGCATGGGGGGGCAGCAGCCTACATATTAGGGGAGTATGGCATGGGGGGGCAGCAGCCTATATATTAGGGGAGTATGGCATGGGGGGCAGCAGCCTATATATTAGGGGAATATGGCATGGGGGGGCAGAAGCCTATATATTAGGGGAGTATGGCATGGGGGCAGAAGCCTATATATTAGGGGAGTATGGCATGGGGGGGCAGCAGCCTATATATTAGGGGAGTATGGCAAGGGGGGGCAGCAGCCTATATATTAGGGGAGTATGGCATGGGGGGGCAGCAGCCTATATATTAGGGGAGTATGGCATGGGGGGCAGCAGCCTATATATTAGGGGAGTATGGCATGGGGGGCAGCAGCCTATATATTAGGGGAGTATGGCATGGGGGGCAGCAGCCTATATATTAGGGGAGTATGGCAAGGGGGGGCAGCAGCCTATATATTAGGGGAGTATGGCATGGGGGGCAGCAGCCTATATATTAGGGGAGTATGGCATGGGGGGGCAGCAGCCTATATATTAGGGGAGTAAGGCATGGGGGGGCAGCAGCCTATATATTAGGGGAGTATGGCATGGGGGGGCAGCAGCCTATATATTAGGGGAATATGGCATGGGGGGGCAGAAGCCTATATATTAGGGGAGTATGGCATGGGGGGCAGTAGCCTATATATTAGGGGAGTATGGCATGGGGGGCAGAAGCCTATATATTAGGGGAGTATGGCATGGGGGGGGCAGCAGCCTATATATTAGGGGAGTATGGCAAGGGGGGGCAGCAGCCTATATATTAGGGGAGTATGGCATGGGGGGCAGCAGCCTATATATTAGGGGAGTATGGCATGGGAGGCAGCAGCCTATATATTAGGGGAGTATGGCATGGGGGGGCAGCAGCCTATATATTAGGGGAGTATGGCATGGGGGGGGGGGCAGCAGCCTATATATTAGGGGAGTATGGCATGGGGGGGCAGCAGCCTATATATTAGGGGAGTATGGCATGGGGGCAGCCTATATATTAGGGGAGTATGGCATGGGGGGGCAGCAGCCTATATATTAGGGGAGTGTGGCATGGGGGGGGCAGCAGCCTATATATTAGGGGAGTATGGCATGGGGGGGCAGCAGCCTATATATTAGGGGAGTATGGCATGGGGGGCAGCCTATATATTAGGGGAGTATGGCATGGGGGGGCAGCAGCCTATATATTAGGGGAGTATGGCATGGGGGGGCAGCAGCCTATATATTAGGGGAGTAAGGCATGGGGGGGCAGCCTATATATTAGGGGAGTATGGCATGGGGGGGGAGGCAGCATCCTATATATTAGGGGAGTAAGGCATGAGGGGCAGCCTATATATTAGGGTAGTATGGCATGGGGGGCAGCCTATATATTAGGGGAGTATGGCATGGGGGGGCAGCAGCCTATATATTAGGGGAGTATGGCATGGGGGGGCAGCAGCCTATATATTAGGGGAGTATGGCATGGGGGGCAGCAGCCTATATATTAGGGGAGTAAGGCATGGGGGGGCAGCCTATATATTAGGGGAGTATGGCATGGGGGGGGAGGCAGCATCCTATATATTAGGGGAGTAAGGCATGAGGGGCAGCCTATATATTAGGGTAGTATGGCATGGGGGGCAGCCTATATATTAGGGGAGTATGGCATGGGGGGGCAGCAGCCTATATATTAGGGGAGTATGGCATGGGGGGGCAGCAGCCTATATATTAGGGGAGTATGGCATGGGGGGGCAGCAGCCTATATATTATGGGAGTATGGCATGGGGGGGCAGAAGCCTATATATTAGGGGAGTATGGCATGGGGGGGCAGCAGCCTACATATTAGGGGAGTATGGCATGGAGGGGCAGAAGCCTATATATTAGGGGAGTATGGCATGGGGGGCAGCAGCCTATATATTAGGGGAGTATGGCATGGGGGCAGAAGCCTATATATTAGGGGAGTATGGCATGAGGGGGGCAGCAGCCTATATATTAGGGGAGTATGGCAAGGGGGGGCAGCAGCCTATATATTAGGGGAGTAAGGCATGGGGCGGGCAGCAGCCTATATATTAGGGGAGTAAGGCATGGGGGGGCAGCCTATATATTAGGGGAGTATGGCATGGGGGGGGGGGGGAGGCAGCAGCCTATATATTAGGGGAGTAAGGCATGGGGGGGCAGAAGCCTATATATTAGGGGAGTATGGCATGGGGGGGGCAGCAACCTACATATTAGGGGAGTATGGCATGGGGGGGGCAGCAGCCTATATAGTAGGGGAGTATGGCATGGGGGGCAGAAGCCTATATATGAGGGGAGTATGGCATGGGGGGGCAGCAGCCTATATATTAGGGGAGTATGGCATGGGGGGGGCAGAAGCCTATATATTAGGGGAGTATGGCATGGGGGGCAGCAGCCTATATATTAGGGGAGTATGGCATGGGGGGCAGAAGCCTATATATGAGGGGAGTATGGCATGGGGGGGCAGAAGCCTATATATTAGGGGAGTATGGCATGGGGGGGCAGCAGCCTATATATTAGGGGAGTAAGGCATGGGGGGGGCAGCAGCCTATACTGATGTAGAATTATTTAAAAATCTTTATTACACCTGTATTGAATTATTGTACTAACTCCATTTTAATCTCACATAACCTCACATTATGACAGACCCTCCATTTTGTCTACATTACATGACAGAATTTCCTAACAGCATTTAGTATAATGAATAGAGACTGTATTTTCTATAAAGATATGACTAACCCCGGAATTGCTGAATCTCCTGTAATTTGCAACATAGTATAATCTGAAGGCCATGAGAACACTGTACTAATGAAATGTTCTATTCATAAAAAGAACCCTGAGCCTGATCACGAGTCTGACATCACTAACTACCAAAAATGGCTAGTCGCCAGATTCCCCCTCCCATCGAGTAAAGACGACATCCCATGATGGGAGGGTGCCCCACTAGTCACTCAAATCCCTGAGCCAATTAATAATATTGATGGGTGGACACTGACATAGCCACTTAACATTTAATCCAATTAATGATGTTTATTTGTTATTATCTGATATTCAATGATGATGTCATTTTGCCTTTAAAAGGGTCTGCATACCCGTTTTCTAACCAGATGCCATTAAATTTTCTGAAGTGCTTTTAACCTGAACTCCATGTGTCAGTGTGAACTTACTTCTGCGTATACGCAATTTAATCATCTCAGATTTGGACAGGAACAGATGGACATTTAAACATATTTGTTTATTTCTAAATTAATCTACATCAATTTGGCGCCCAGAACGTGGGGCACCGGGCTATGGCCTCTGGCCGTTAAGTCGTCCTAAGGAAGATGCTGTTGGACGGGGGAATCCTGGGGGAAGGAAAGGAGACTGATCACCTCCCTGTACACGGTAGAGACTTCTGCAGAGCCTAGCCGGTATGTTCCAGCCCCCTTTGATTGACCCGTCCACGTGTCTGTGACTGCTTCCCGGGAGGACATCAAAGACAGGTAATATCTTGCCCGGTGTCTTGTTACTCACTTGTTTACCTGCATTTAGTCTATCTGTTGCCTGGGTGTGTTTGTATTGGCCTGTTTCAGTTTAAGTGCCCGGGTTGAGTGTTTATTTGCTTCCCCTTTTGGGATAAAGGGGGGTGGACCTGTGGTAGTTTGCCTGGGGGTCCTTTGTTTGTCTGTTTACCCCTTTTGGGATAAAGGGGGGTGGACCTGGGGGTGTTTGCCTGGGGTCCTCTGTTGCCTGTTTACTCCTTTTAGGAGCCACGTGGCTGTGGCTGTAGGGAAAAAGGAGGGTGGACCTGTGGAAGTTTTCCTGGGGGTCTTCTTTGCCTGTTTACCTCTTTTAGGTGCTGGGTAGCTGCAGCAGTAAGGAAAAAGAGGAGGGGGGAATCTGTGGAGGGGTGTAGACTCATTGCTTCCTGGGGATTCCCCATGGTGTCACTTTGATAAGCCTAGCTAGCCTCATTGTGCACATAACTCTGCTTGCAGAGAGGTGGTAACCTCCAGCTTCGAGCGCTGAGGCTGGTGGAATTCCAATTTTTTATTTGTGGTGTGTGGATTCGGGCAGGCATTGCTGTCTCCATCACCACGGGGTAGTGAGACTTATGAGTGGGTTCATAGGGGCGCTACGAGGGTGAGGATAGAGGTGGCCACACTTAGTGGACTGCTGTAACGAGGGAGGCTATACAGGATTCGGGTCGGAGATGGTTGCTGTTTCCTGTGGCCGCTGGTAGTGAGACTTGAGGAAGTCATTCTCCGAGCGGGGACACTACGAGGTTGAGGGAGGTGACTTTGGTCACACGAGTAAAGGAAAGGGATTACTGTTGATTTTATTTGAACTGTGATGCATGCACTGTATTTCAATTGAATTGTTGTGTTTTTGTTTAATTAGGAGTCATTCAAACTCCTGTGTCTGTCTCTCAAATTTCACCTTACCTTTTACTTTTCCTATACTTCCTGTATTATTTACTCTATCCACTCCTATTTCTCTTGATAGAGAAGTGATTGGTCACACACTTCTCACCCCGCTCCAATCCGTGACTACCACCTCTGGTAGGCGGATTTAGTGACTGGTCTACGTTTTGGGAAGACGCACTTGAGGGGGACCCACCCTTCTTGAGTGGCAGTCGAGCATTGTAGACGTTCTGTTTCATTTTTCTTTCCCTATATCTGGGACGCCTGTATAGGGGGGATATGGGACAGGAATTGAGTAAGCCCAGTAGTTTTGCTAGAAAATATTCTAATTGTGTATTTTTCTACTTACATAGGAGTGATGTGTCGTATAGGTGGTTTCTAGGGTTTGTGTGTTGTTGTTGTTGTTGCCATTTGTGTGACGCCAGCAGGTTCCGTGGCGTTGTATATGTATTTGGACGTGTTGGGTGATTAATAGCTGGTGAATGATGGGGGAGGTTAGTTGCATCCCGTGAGTTTATTTTTGCACCATGTTATTCCAAAGCTTCACGGGCTGTTAAATGTATAATGTTTTCATTTGTCTTATTTAATCCGTCAAGTCTGTCCATAGTTTAGTATTTCATTTTGCCTAACAGAATGTTGCTTCTCTGATTTATTTTATTAGGCTATAACTTAGTGTAGCTAAGCTGAAATGCCCTAAAAAAAAAAAAAAAAAAAAAAAAAAATGGCCCCTAGAACAAAAGAAGGTTGTCCTTAAGTGCCCTCACTCTGCCCTTAGTGAGGTCATATCAGCCCATCCAAGGCTGACGAGATCTACTCCTACCATGCTCATCCTATCCTAAGACATGCTGTCTTCCTTAATTCCCACATATTATGAACAAGAAAGTTACAATTACTAAAATAATCCTGCTATTAGTTTCCCTATATCAGGAAAGTGTCTGTGACAAGTGATGGTTAATATGTAGATAGAATATATATGTCTATCGATTCACGTGTAAGTAACAAGTGTGTTTGAACTTTGTGTACAAAGATTGATAACATGCTGGAAGAAGGGTTATCTTAAAGAATATTTACTAAAAGAAAGTTCTAATAAACCAAGATTTCTTGAACAAATGGTAATACAATTAAGGATTGGTCTCAAAATGTTTTGATCTAATTGAAAAGGAACCAGTTAACATTATAAGCATAACTATTAACAAATGAATAAGGTGGGAGTGTGTTCCAATCTGTTTTTTACTGGATAATGTTTGCCTCCAAGATTAAAAGACTGACTAACATAATTTTTGTTGTAAGCCCAGATATTTTATTATTGCATATGCATAGGAATTGAGACTTTGGGCATTATAGTGTATTAATTCTAGATCTGTTACTAGCAGCAAGTGCTTAGCCTTATGCCTATCCCACGCATGCTTAAACACTTCTACTGAGTTAACCTCTACCACTCCAGTTGGAAGGCTATTCCATGCATCCACTACCCTCTCAGTAATGTAATACTTCCTGATATTATTTTTAAACCTTTGTCCCTCTATTTTTGAGACTATGTCCTCTTGTTATGGTAGTTTTTCTTCTTTTAAATATAGTCTCCACTTTTACTGTGTTGTTTCCTTTTATGTATTTAAAATGCTTTTATCATATTTCCCCTGTCCCGTCTTTTCATCAAGCTATACCTGTTAAGATCCTTTAACCTTTCCTGGTGAATTTTATCCTGCAATCCATGAACCAGTTTAGTAGCCCTTCTTTGAACTCTCTCTAAGGTATCCATATCCTTCTGAAGATATGGTCTCCAGTACTGTATCCAGTACTCTAAGTGAGGTCTCACCAGTGTTCTGTACAATGGCATGAGCATTTCCCTCTTCCTACTGCTAATACCTCTCCCTATGCAACTAAGCATTCTGCTAGCATTTTCTGCTGCTCTATTACATTGTACATTGTCATTAACAGCCAGAAACTGGAGAACAAGAAATGTGAATTAATGTATAGCTATTTATAAGCTTAACAAAATCTCCATTATCTTTTCCATTTATTTTGCAGAAGACAATGTTATTTGTCTATTTTGTATGTTTTAAAAATACATTATCAGTGAAGAGTAGAATAAATTTTATCCCATTTGCGAGACATAAAATTGTGATAATGTATATTTGTGATATAAGTAGGAATTACATTTTGAGATGTTAGATATAAATTAATAAAATAAAGAACGAGAGTCAGGGATAGCGTCTGTCTCCACGGGCACAAGTCTGGTGTGGGAGAAGTGGTGGGCTAGCCACTGCGGGACACCCACGGAGTGAAACGTTCGAGGCCTGTGCAGACAAGATGAGCATGTTAGCCTTTTATTATTTTTCTCTAGGGAAAGCATAGGGCCAGTTAATAGTTGTTGTACATGGGCTATTTGCAGCCTCCATTGCATTTCTACCTAGTCTTGATTTCTGATGTATCCCCCATTGCTACATCACGTGTCTGCTCCCTTACCTGCCCACCCCCGCTTACTCCTTCCACCGATCCCTCCCCTTCATCTACAGTCTCCCACTTTCTCCTCCTACTCCTCCCTCTACTCCACCTTCTCCTCTTTCCTCCTACTTCTCCTCTACTCCTCCTACTCCTTCCTCCTGCTCTTACTCCTCCCTCCTCTTCCTACTCCTCCCTCTACTCCACTTTCTCCTCCTACTCCCCCTCTACTCCACCTTCTCCTTTCTCCTCCTACTTCTCCTCTATTCCTCCTCCTACTCCTCCCTCTACTCCACCTTCTCCTCCTCTTACTCCTTCTTCCTCTTTCTACTCCTCCCTCTACTCCACTTTCTCCTTCTCCTCCTCCTCTACTCCACCTTCTCCTCTCTCCTCCTACTTCTCCTCTATTCCTCCTTCTCCTCCTCCTACTCCTCCCTCTACTCCACTTTCTCCTTCTACTCCACCTTCTCCTCTCTCCTCCTACTTCTCCTCTATTCCTCCTTCTCCTCCTCCTACTCCTCCCTCTACTCCACCTTCTCCTCCTCCTACTCCTTCTTCCTGCTCTTACTCCTCCCTCCTCTTTCTACTCCTCCCTCTACTCCACCTTCTCCTCCTCCTACTCCACCTTCTCCTCTTCCTACTTCCCCTGTCCTTCCTACTCCACCTTCTTCCCCTCTCGCTCTATCCACTACTCATTCCTCCATCTCCCCACTACCATATCTATATCCTTTCTATGCTTCCTCCCTTCTTATTCCTTACCAATTTCCTCCGCTCATAGACAACTCTGCCTCTACCTGACAACATTATATTTTGAAGAAAAGTTGCTCTGGCCACTCTTCCGCCACTTCCCAGGGGGGAATACCACACTAACGAAAAATTATTCTAACGAAAAATTATTCAGACTGGTGGAGGTGCACTTCATCATGAAAGAACTGTTTTGGGCACTCTCAATGAAATAGTGCGGTCCTGACCCAGATTCCCATGGAAGTAAGACACCTGTAAGGGAGGTGGCTGTCCCTCATGTTTTTTTTCTTCACTAAGTCCCCAGAAATCTCATGAAAGGAACCTGACTCATTAGAACAAAACATGAAACACTAACAATCAATTTACAACTCTCTACAGAGGGGGGTCAGCAAGAGAACTGTAAATAGAAAGACAAATACCCCCCAATCTCACACAGAAATAGGTGAGGAAACCTCTTCTACTGCTCCTCATGGTTGCTTTGAACAGATGAAAGAAGAAACAAGACACCTTTCAACAGAGCATGCAGTAGCTTTACCAGATCCTGACTCCACTCTGTTTGCGGATAAAGAGGAAAGGTACCATACTGGATTTGCTGTTGCTACAGAAGATCAGGTACGTCAAGCATCTTCACTTTCCTCACCCACATCTGCTCAAGACGCTGAATTGACAGCCTTCTCAGTGGCATACAAAATGCCTGAAGGAAGACATGCCAATACCTACACTGACTCAAGATATGCACTGGGTGCAGCACATTATTTTGGATCAATCTGGAAGATAAGAAGCACCACTCAGCTGACCAAGCTGCCAACCAAGCCACAAGTGCACCAAGGGAAGTGGACAGAAGGGTGTCCGCTGAAGAAACTTCTATACTCACCATGTAGATCTTACCCACAGATCTCAAGCTTCTGAAAGAATGACAAGCAGCTGCTGACCCTGAAGAAATACAAAGCTGGAAAAACAGAAAGGGGCAACCCTTGAAGACGGGCTGTACTCCAACACTCTCAAGCTCTGTTTACCCAAAAACATGTACTGGGCAGTGGGCCCATGGAACTTTATACCTATCCAAGACCCTCATGAACTCTTTGATCTCTAAATACTTTAAAGCACCTAGAATTACTCCTCTAATCATCAGTTACTGCCGATCCTGTGTTATTTGTGCCAAGGACAGCTCAGGCAGAAGAGGAGGAGAATCCTAAGCACCTAGCTAACTCTCACTATCCCTTTCAAGAATCCAGGTGACAAAGAGCTGCTGGGTCAAATATGCACTAGTTATAATAGACATTTTGTCAGGATGGCCAGAAGCCTAGCCGGTCATCAATGTGACAACCAAGACCATATACCCAATAGTACATTGTGAAAGTTGCAGAGATCACTCAGTGGATTCATTGTTCCAGATTCAAGACTCTCTCTCTCTGCAACATGGGAAGTAACATTTGTTGATTTTGACACACTTTTGACTCTAAATAAAAAAAAAAAAAAAAAAAAGATACCAACAAGTAGGTGTTTGATGGCCATAATAATGCCTGACCACCTGCCATCGATGGAAAGCCGAGGACCCCAAAAGGAGACCTCGTGAAGCTAAAGAGATCCAAACGCCAAGCTTCCTCAGGATTATTTGCCCATCCTGAGTTTGTGGTGATATTAATATTGACTAAATGATCCGAGTCCACCTACACTGATGTAGCGTGGGACAGGTTTAATACTACAATGCATAAGCAAATGTGCCCTAGCCAAGGTTATTATGTCCATACACATAATACATGACAAGGTACTCTTGAGACACCACATTCATGCTTCAGAACACAAAGAGGAGCACCCCTCTAAAGGGAAAGTTTGACACATATATATATTGATGCCATAGGTGTGCCAAGGGGGGTACCAGATGATTTTGCAGTAAAAGGAAAGTTTGAGTCCATTTTCCCAACCGTCACTGCTAATAATAATATTTTGATTTGCATTTATTATATCTATTGCAACCAACAACGTTTACCTGTCACCATGACTTGTTGTGCCTATACTCCAGATAACACAGGTCCATATGGTAATGTAAGCTTGTCTATTTTATGATGTCCCTCTGAAGAACTAAGAAGACTTTAAGAACCGTTACTTTATAGGGTTTTGTGCCTTTGGGCTAACCTGTCTTCTGAAACTAACCAATAAAGTTTATCTTTTTTAGAATCTAACATTTCATAGGGGGGACTGATGTAGAATTATTTAAAAATCTTTATTACACCTGTATTGAATTATTGTACTAACTCCATTTTAATCTCACATAACCTCACATTATGACAGACCCTCAATTTTGTCTACATTACATGACAGAATTTCCTAACAGCATTTAGTATAATGAATAGAGACTGTATTTTCTATAAAGATATGACTAACCCCGGAATTGCTGAATCTCCTGTAATTTGCAACATAGTATAATCTGAAGGCCATGAGAACACTGTACTAATTAAATGTTCTATTCATAAAAAGAACCCTGAGCCTGATCACGAGTCTGACATCACTAACTACCAAAAATGGCTAGTCGCCAGATTCCCCCTCCCATTGAGTAAAGACGACATCCCATGATGGGAGGGTGCCCCACTAGTCACTCAAATCCCTGAGCCAATTAATAATATTGATGGGTGGACACTGACATAGCCACTTAACATTTAATCCAATTAATGATGTTTATTTGTTATTATCTGATATTCAATGATGATGTCATTTTGCCTTTAAAAGGGTCTGCATACCCGTTTTCTAACCAGATGCCATTAAATTTTCTGAAGTGCTTTTAACCTGAACTCCATGTGTCAGTGTGAACTTACTTCTGCGTATACGCAATTTAATCATCTCAGATTTGGACAGGAACAGATAGACATTTAAACATATTTGTTTATTTCTAAATTAATCTACATCAATATATTAGGAGAATATGGCATGGGGGGCAGAAGCCTATATATTAGGGGAGTATGGCATGGGGGGGCAGCAGCCTTTATATTAGGGAAGTATGGCATGGGGGGGGGGAAAGCAGCCTATATATTAGGGGTGTATGGCATGGGGGGGCAGCAGCCTATATATTAGTGGAGTATGGCATGGGGGGGCAGCAGCCTATATATTAGGGGAGTATGGCAAGGGGGGGGGGGCAGCAGCCTATATATTAGGGGAGTATGGCATGGGGGGCAGCAGCCTATATATTAGGGGAGTATGGCATGGGGGGGCAGCAGCCTATATATTAGGGGAGTATGGCATGGGGGGGGCAGCAGCCTATATATTAGGGGAGTATGGCATGGGGGGGCAGAAGCCTATATATTAGGGGAGTATGGCATGGGGGGGCAGCAGCCTACATATTAGGGGAGTATGGCATGGGGGGCAGCAGCCTATACATTAGGGGAGTATGGCATGGGGGGCAGAAGCCTATATATTAGGGGAGTATGGCATGGGGGGGCAGCAGCCTATATATTAGGGGAGTATGGCATGGAGGGGCAGAAGCCTATATATTAGGGGAGTATGGCATGGGGGGCAGCAGCCTATATATTAGGGGAGTATGGCATGGGGGGGCAGCAGCCTATATATTAGGGGAGTATAGCATGGGGGGCAGAAGCCTATATATTAGGGGAGTATGGCATGGGGGGGCAGCAGCCTATATATTAGGGGAGTAAGGCATGGGGGGGCAGCAGCCTATATATTAGGGGAATATGGCATGGGGGGCAGAAGCCTATATATTAGGGGAGTATGGCATGGGGGGCAGCAGCCTTTATATTAGGGAAGTATGGCATGGGGGGGAAGCAGCCTATATATTAGGGGTGTATGGCATGGGGGGGGGCAGCAGCCTCTATATTAGGGGAGTATGGCATGGGGGGCAGCAGCCTATATATTAGGGGAGTATGGCATGGGGGGGCAGCAGCATATATATTAGGGGAGTGAGGCATGGGGGGAGCCTATAGATTAGGCAAGTGATGTGTGGGGGGGGCTAAATTAAAAGTCAGCAAGGAGCAGGGGCAGCAAGGAGCAGGAAGGGTATGCAAGGAGCAGGGGCAGGGAGGGTCTGCAAGGAGCAGAAAGGGACAGAAGGAGCACAAAGGTAAAGGGTCAGAAAGAATCAGAAGGAGCACAAAGGTAAAGTAGGAGAAGGAGCAGAAAGGGTCTGCAAGGAGCAGAAAGGAACCAGAACGAGAAAGGAGCAGAAGGGCGCAAAATAAGCAGAAAGGAGCAGAAAGGTTAAGGAGCCAAATATAAAAGACGGTGTCAGAAGAAAAGAAGACTGTCAAATGAAGGAGAAGAAAAGGAGATTGGAGCAGGAAGAACAAATGAAGTGAACCCTCCATTTTATTCTGGACACCACATCATAAGGCTTTGGTACCTGGGCCTGGCTGGGAAACTCTGGACCTTCTCATCTCCCCAGGTAAAAAAAATATCAGTGTTAATGTGTTCACTTTTATTTACTGAATGTCAGGAAGCACAGAATGACGCTGGGTAGGGGTGTTGCTGATTGGCTAGAGCGGTCAGCTGGCACTCTAAGCCAATCAGTAGCTCCCCATTCATAAAAAAGTAAAAAAAAATTATGAACCGGGAACTAGCGATTGGCTTAGAGCGTCAACTGTCAATTCTAGCCAATCAGCGGCACCCATGCCTGACGTCAATCTGCACTTCCTGACACTCCGTTTCAGATGCCGAATACCTGGAGCTGGAGGAAGGCTTTGGGGTTAAACCATTTGAGAGCGGTTTAACCCCTTAAAGGAAAGAGCACCCAGGGGCTTCCTGGCATCATAGCATTTTCATTTAGATGAAGTTGTTATGGTGACCAGAATGTTCCTTTAATTTGCTTAAAGGAACACTATAGTGTCAGGAATACAAACATGTATTCCTGACACCATAGTTGTGAAAACGCTATTCACCCTGGCTTTATGTGAGAACGACTATGCTCCTCCCCTTCATGACACTGTCAAAAAGGGGCCAAGCATAGATGTCATTACAATTATGCCCCCCCCTGGAAAAATTCCTGCGGACGCCCATGTATGCAATTATACCTTTTTTTGTTTAAAGGGGCACCCAGACCACTTCTGCTCATTGGAGTGGTCTGGGTGCCAACTCCCACTACTCTTAACCCTGCAAGTGTAATTATTGCAGTTTTTTATAAACTGCAATAATTACATTGCAGGGTTAACTCCCCCCAGTGGCGGATCCAGGGGGGGGGCAACGGGGCAATTGCCCCCCCCCCCGAGAATACCGACGGTCTCCCTCTCCCTCCCCGCCAGCCCTGCAATGTGTGTGCGGACCGGAGGGGAGATCACAGATCTCCCTCCCCGGTCCGCAGGCACTGTGCTGGCGGCTGGCGGGGAGGGAGGGAGTGAGAGGGAGGACCCGGAGGTCAGGCTGCAGCTCCTCCGGGTCCTCCTCTCGTGAGATTTGGAGCGTTGCCGCGGTTACGACGGCAACGCTCCAAATCTCGCGAGAGTGAACTCTAGCCCGGGAGCGTGGGCTAAAGTTCACTCTCCCCACTGGGACCACCAATGAATCGCCCACCGGACCACCAGGGAAATGTCCCCCCTCCCCCAGTAAAGGTAAGAAGGGAGGGGGGACATAGAATATGTATTTAAATAAAAAATATATATATTAAAAAAAAAAAGCTCCCATACCCTTATATCACACACCCACACTGCCCCCCATACACCCACACTGCCCCCATACACCCACACTGCCCCCATACACCCACACTGCCCCCCATACACCCACACTGCCCCCCATACACACACACTGCCCCCCATACACCCACACTGCCCCCCATACACACACACTGCCCCCATACACCCACACTGCCCCCCATACACCCACACTGCCCCCCATACACCCACACTGCCCCCATACACCCACACTGCCCCCCATACACCCACACTGCTCCCCCTAAAACCCACACTGCCCCTCATACACCCATACTGCCCCATACACACACACTGCCCCCCATACCCACACACTGCCCCCATACACACACACTGACCCCCATACTGCCCCCATACACACACACTGACCCCCATAGACCCGTACTGCCCCCCATACTGCCCCCTCATACACACACACTGCCCCCATACACTGCCGCCCCATATACACACATTGCCCACACTCATACATACACTGCAATACTCACACACACACACTGCAACTGTTACACACACATACTGTCCCACACATACACTGCATCCCTGACATACACTGCCGCTCTCACACACGCTCACACACTGTCCCCCTCACACACACACACTGCACCCCTTACACATTGCACCACTCACACACACTACTGCTCCTATGCACTACTACAGCCCCATTTCCCAGCAGACTTCAGGTAAGTTGTCAAACTGTTCTTAAACGGTTTGACTACTTACTCTGGGAGGGGGTCCCGGCACTATAGACACCATAACCACTACACTGAGCTGTAGTGGTTATTGTGTCTGGATTATTTCTTTAAATAATCTACAAGTGCCCCTCCCGAGATCAGGCTCTGGATCCGCCACTGACTCCCCCTCTAGTGGCTGTCTACTAGATTTATAGCAAAGATTTTATTTGCTAGAGCGTCGCTTGACGTCCTCACGCTGTGTGAGGACCTCCAGCGTCGCTCATTTCCTCATAGGAAAGCATTGACAATCTTTTTCAATGCTTTCCTATGGGGAGCGCTAATGCGCGGCATTGCCGCATTAGGTCTCCTCGGCCGGTATGCGGATCAGTCTCGCCCACCGGCCGACGGAGACAGTAGGAGGAGCGGCACGGAGGAGGAGACAGCGACGAGGGACATCGTCGCTGCCTCAGGTAAGTGACTGAAGGGGTTTTCACCCCTTCAGTAACCAGGGATTGGGGGGTGGGAGGGAGAGGGTACCTCCAGTGCCAGGAAAACTGAATGTTTTCCTGGCACTGGGGTTTTCCTTTAATTGGACTAACGCAATTTAAAATATTTAATCATATTTATACTACAATAATATTTAGAATAGTCAAAAGTCAGACTTTAGAGTTGAAAAATACTCTGTGAACAACCTTTCAATGTCTATATAGCAACATTTAGCTGAGAATGTCTTTAATAAAATGGCATGGAGGGGATCCATATGGCTCTCGGACCAATTCAACACAATTCTAAGCCATTGAGTGCTGCTGCCTCGCTCCTGCAGTACTTTGAAAGAAGACACCTCGATGCACCTCCAGCTGCTTTTAATCTTCAGAATAACAGTGTAAAGGCTCGCCCCATTGGCCAGTCTTTCCACGGTAACTGAGAATTTGCCCATTCAGCCTGCAAACCTGTCCCTTCACAAAGAAAATCAGAAAACTACCTGTGAGATCCGGAGAATCTGCTTATTTACCCTGAGTGAGAAACCGCACATTCATCCTGAAAATATTCTCATTCTCCCTGTTATATAAATCCAACTTATTTCACAGCGCTGTACAATGTTACAATGCTATACAGCAGAGCTCGAAGTAGCTCAGCAGAGCGTGAGTTAGTTCTATTTAATTTAAATTATAAGTTAAAACTGATGTGGCATGGGGGGCGGAGCCAAGCGGGAAACCTGACTAGTCGCACATTACCAGAGCTCCTACCGTGATGGCCCAAACTCGACGGATAACCCGAGTAAAAACGCTGGGATACCTCCACAAGTCAGCCTATTGGCCAGAGGAGACACTCTGGAACGCACCGATACCAGACTCGGCACCAATCCCGACCGGGACCCGCGAAAATAGACTGAGGCCTAGCGGATGCACGGGGGAAGGACGGCCGCCTTCCCGCCTGATGCGGAACACGACAAGCGAGAGCAAATCGTGCACCCCCCCCCCCCCGTGGACCGGTGGGGGATAACCCGGTCCCCGCCGGACGGAGTGTCCCGAACCCAGCACCAAGCGACAGGCACAAACACCTCTAAGAGACATGCGGTGACGGGAACACCCAAGATGGCGGTTCACCATCAGCCATCAATATCTGATAAGCTACGAGAACAACCAGATGCAATGCACACCTGGGAACAAGCAAATGACTCCATAACGCTGGCTTTTGAACGTTTCTGGGCCAAGCTAGAGGCACGCTTATGGACCGAAGTGCCACGCCGAATCTCCTCTGCTACGTCCGGAGCCGATGCCAGTCGGGTGAGTGAGGGTCCGCTTCAGGGCATCACCACAACCCAAGCGCCCGATTCCCACGTTTCAAGCCCTCCCGGGCTGAGAGCAATAAGGGGCAAGCCCCTGAGGTGCCGGCCACATAAGCGGGGAACAGCCAAGCGAAGCCCCAAGCGACCTACCAAGATTCCTCGCACCACCCCGAAAGGGTTGAACCTGGCCCACAATGGTCTCCAGGCTCGTGGCCTACAAGCACCAGCCCTCATGCAACCCCGGGGCAGAAGGGGACTCCCGCCTCCGAAACGACGCAGCTCCACGCAGACGAAACAGCACCCAGACGTGCGACCCACATCAGTGAGATCACAGACGACCGGCAAGCACAAGGCCCACAGCGATGGAGTCCACATCCCGGCTCACGCTGAGGAAGAGATGTCCCCAGTTTACCAAGTCGGTACAGGCAACTGCCAGCACAGACCTAACCAGCGGGGATGCCCAAAAGTCTCCACACCGTACCTGACAGAAACGGCCCGATCAAGGGCCGACGCCCGACATGGACCAGCGACAGGGTGAGAGGGGACATTGGGTTGGCAAATGCAAAAGACTACCTATTGAAGCACAACAGTGGCATCGGATGACGGTCTGCAGACCCACCGCTATGGACAATAGCCGTGCTGCGCAAAATTAAATGCCCGGTGCACCACCCAACCCTTTATAAATGACTTGATACACTCGTTCGTTTTAGCTGTTAAAAATATATGTCTATACAACATAAGCAGGTCTTAGCGAAGTTATATACTGTAAAATGTCTTTCAACTTGTTAACATATAGCTCAACTATTTTGCTCAATATCTCCTTTGCTTAGGCTACACTCAGCAAGTAATTGATTAGGCAGCCGGAGTTGATCTAGTTACACGTCCCACTCGATCTTATGTTTTTCTGTGATTATGCTATATCTCAGCTACACTAAAGCTAGTTTCTCATTTAACTAACCATCAGTTAAGTCTTAGCCATGTAAGATGATTTGCAGTTAGATGTATGTATCCAGCTTGTCCACCGTTGCATAAATGTAAGAATACGTTGAGACTGCAATGCTTTCTATGTGAATTAAACTATAATATAAAAATTGTGCAAGCACTAACCTAAACCCTATTGTTAAAACTGTTTCACGAAAAGCATGCGGACTGCCGTTGGGGTACCACATGCCCGCTTGTTATATCTTAATGCACTGAAAAATAAAGAATTTAAAAAAAAACAAAAAAAAACTGATGTGGCATATTGCCCTATTGTCTGTTTGTTTTTCCTCCATTTGTTCTTTGAAAGCTGAACAATTACCCATTAAATGTTTTAAAGTATGTATATATGTTTACATATGGCACTATAAGGTTATTTTAAACACTGGTTTCACCGGCATTCTTTGGCGCGGTTTATCACTTGCGGTTCTGCTACATTTTGTATTGCACACAATGCTTTGGGAATATTTGTCGATTTACTGCTACTGTTTATTCTAACTATAGAGCGCACCAAGAGTTGTTCTATTACATCTTTTACAGCGTTATACTGAAGGGACTTTTACAACAAATGAAATAAATTTTTAAAGATTTTGAAATTAAAAAAAGATTGATGAGGAACCTGCTTGAACAAATTGACAATCCAGAGGACATGGGGTATAAAAAACACAATACTAAGAGCACCGTGGATAACAGGGTGGGATCTTAGCAAAATTGGAAGGTGAAAGTGAAGTATGCAATGGATCTATTAAGTTGACAGAATAATGACAGTATCCTGGAGTCCATTGGCTATTCCATAAATATGGATTATCTTAAAGGATTGCAGACTAGTGGAGACTCTGATGGGTGGAGACAGGCTGTTCGGTAAGAATGGAGCAGTCCCCGAGAAGTTCTGTAAACGTGGGCTAGCATTACGGGCATGAGCAACGGACATGAGAAGGTCACAAACAAAGCGTAGCTGTCTAGAAATGGCATACTCGTGAATTTTATGAATTAGTGCGGAAATGTAGCAGGGGCAGGGGGCGGGGAGAAGAGTTGCTGAGAAATTTGTAGGTAACAGTTAATATTTTTAACTGAATCCTACAGAGTACAAGATGCCAGTGTAATGATTAAAAGAGAGGTGATGTGTGGGAGGAAATACAGGAGAGAGAAAAATCAGCCTGGCTGCAGCATTCATTATGGACTGTATAGTGGCAGTACAGTCTCTGGAGAGACCAATTAGGAGAGAATTATTCACCCAGAGAACCTTAAAGACTACTTCACTAGTACCTGTCCATTCATGAGGATATCTGCTCTACCCTGAGATTAGCTGCCTAGCAGTTACACCAAGCTGCCTCTATGAAGATCATTAGATGAGTTCTTGCAAAGATACTAGTTTAGTTCACGTGGTAATTCCCTTTAATTAGTTCATTGTGGCCTAATGGTGAGCATTCCAATGCCGCTCTCAGCCATGCAGCACAATGGACAGAGTACTCATGTGTAAGCAGAGGTCAGGAGCTGATTGATCTCCTATCTTATGTGTCAGGTTGTCAATAGCCCTTGATCAATAGGAACAAACAGTTTGCATCACCCTCAGTCTTACAAAAGTCCGGCAAATATTGACTTCAGCTGTGTGCAAATCCTTCCGTAACCATACCTCTGCCCCTTGCCCCTCGCCATGTCATTCGTACTTTTTTCTTCGTTTGTTTTCCAAATAGCCTTGCGATTCTTTAAAGGTGTAAGAAAAAACTGCTTCCACTGAAAGACTATTTCACGTATTTACAAAACTTCCTATATCACTATCCATCGTTACAGCTTCCACAGTTTTCTTATTTGGAAAAATAAATAAATGAAGACTTGCATAAGAAAAAATAATAATGGAAATACAAAGGAATTAACAAAATAATTCAGTCCAATAAATTATATAAAACAAATAAATTATACCTTCAAGCAAAATGTAATATAATTTGGCTTAGAGACATGACAGCTACTAATAAAATCCTATTGTTTTATTGTTACTAGATCGCAAGATCCCTGGGGAAGCCTCAGTATATCACTAGATTGTAAGCTCTTTGTCCCATGACACTGTAAGCTTCTCAGAACCTAAACTGTGAGCTATTTGAGACAGTTATACTGCTAAACCACAAGCTCTTTGCTTTATCATCTTCACAACTTTCACAAGATCTTAACTGTGCTGTGCAATTAATATGGAATTTACTATATAATTGTTGCTCAGAAAAAATGGACATGTTGAAGTCTCTATGTTACTCTAAGTGACCGCTGGTTACAGGACAACTTTGTTTTTCTGACATCAGGAAGCGGCTCGCTCTGAGTCTTGGACAGCATACAGATAAACAACCACTGTGATCCAAAATATGCTTCCTTCTCACACAGCAATCTGGCTGCATTGTGAAAATAACAGATTTTAGAAACGGCATAAGCAAAAGAGTAAAAACATCTTAAAGATCAGAGCAGATCTCCAGGAGGATATAGAGAGGTAGTGATAGTACTTTATAGATCCCCGGTAAGATCTCACCTAGAATATTGTGTTCAGTTCTATAGAGCAGATCTCCAGGAGGATATAGAGAGGTAGTGATAGTACTTTATAGATCCCCGGTAAGATCTCACCTAGAGTATTGTGTTCAGTTCTATAGAGCAGATCCCAGGAGGATATAGAGAGGTAGTGATAGTACTTTATAGATCCCTGGTAAGATCTCACCTAGAGTATTGTGTTCAGTTCTATAGAGCAGATCCCAGGAGGATATAGAGAGGTAGTGATAGTACTTTATAGATTCACGGTAAGATCTCACCTAGAGTATTGTGTTCAGTTCTATAGAGCAGATCTCCAGGAGGATATAGAGAGGTAGTGATAGCACTTTATAGATCCCTGGTAAGATCTCACCTAGAGTATTGTGTTCAGTTCTATAGAGCAGATCTCCAGGAGGATATAGAGAGGTAGTGATAGCACTTTATAGATCCCCGGTAAGATCTCACCTAGAGTATTGTGTTCAGTTCTATAGAGCAGATCTCCAGGAGGATATAGAGAGGTAGTGATGGTACTTTATAGATCCCTGGTAAGATCTCACCTAGAGTATTGTGTTCAGTTCTATAGAGCAGATCCCAGGAGGATATAGAGAGGTAGTGATAGTACTTTATAGATCCCTGGTAAGATTTAACCTAGAGTATTGTGTTCAGTTCTATAGAGCAGATCTACAGGAGGATATAGAGAGGTAGTGATAGTACTTTTTTTTTTTTTTTGAAAATCAAGATTTTATTAATAGAAAAGCAGGGTTAAAGGTGGGCACGCAGGCCCTCGAGGAACATTTGGTGAGAAACGTAGTAGGTTAACAGTTTTACAGATAACATAGGTGCGTACAGGTGTAAACAAGGTTTTGTTCTATAGCATCGTTACGTATCAATAATATTGCGAGAATTGTTCCTGTACTATAGGGTGTAGCTCAAAGGGTCTGAGCATCAACATGTTTTGAGGCCAGGAGCGTCCGGGTGTTTTAGGGTGAGGTAGGCATAATAGCGGCCGTAGGTATTAAACAGGTGATGTTCATTGGTCACATTGGGTTCCCAGACCGTCGTCTGTGAAGGTATGTCGTGCAGGTCAATTTTAAAAAGGAGGGGTGATCTACCTAGAGATCGTGTGGGGGGGGCGAGTATTGTTGGGGTGTTGTTAGGTGTTTGTATAGGGATAGGGGAAGTAGTGGGGGGGGGGGGGGTGATCCGTGTGGATCGAGGTCGTTGTGTGATCAGTATCCTCCTATCTCGCTACATTCCATTATGTATTGGTTTCGCTCTTAGGACGTTTGCGTCTCCCACCCAGAGGTGGGCATAGGTGGATAAGTGCAGGGGGCCTAGTACTCGATCTAGTTCGGTAGTAGTTATATGGCCGGGAAGGGTGGTCGGCATTCAAGTAGAAGTACTGACTATGTTTCTGTGGTTGTGGTGCGGCATGACGGGGGTGAAGAGTGGAGAGGTATGCCTGTCAATTGCTTGGTACGGTGTGATCTTGGACCTAACTTGTTCATGGCGTTTCGGGGAGAGGTGATGTGGAAGTCTGGTGTGTGTATGTTGTGGAACCTCAGGGCGGCTGCACACGTCCCAAGGCCTTGTCGCAAAGTCGTCCCATCGGAGGTGTAGGTTCCCCGGTGGTGTCCGTGCGGGGTGCCCCTCGTTGTGTTCCCTGCGAGGGTGTGGGCTATTTCCCTAGGGGTTTTCCTGTGGTCGTGGTTAAATTAGGTCTAGGAAAGTCATTGTAAGGGGTATAGGTTAAAGTGCTCGTCCAGTCGGTGGGGGCGTGTTTGTCTCTCGATCATTTGCGTCATATATGTGGTATGTTAGCGTCTCAGTCTGCTTGAGTGGGTGTGATATAGTGGTCTCGGGGTGTATTGTGTGTATCGTGGGTGTTGTGGACGTGTTACTGTCCCACGGCCCGTCTGCATCCCGTATCTCTCCTATGGTCGTGCCCGGTAGGTATACCACGGTGACCAGGCTTCAGCAAATTGTGTCTCCCTGTCCGTCAGTTCCGCCTTTAGAGCTTCGGCTGATCTGATATCCTTGACTCTGCGGATCCATTCTTCCTTTGTGGGTATGCTCGTTTTCTTCCAGTATACTGGTATGAGCGATTTGGCTGCGTTGAGTAAGTGGCGTAGAATAGACTTCTTGTAGGTAGACACTGGCTGGGAGGAGATGTGTAATAAAGCTAATTCTTCCGACCAGTCAAGGTTATCTCCCAGGATTAGTTGGATGTCGGATCTAGTTCGGTTCCAGTAGGGAACAATATGTCCACAATCCCACCATAGGTGTTGCATGGTTCCCCTATCCTCTTGGCATCTCCAGCACGTTGGTGGTGTAGTGTGAAAAATCCTGTGTAGTAACACCGGTGTGCAGTACCACATGGAGAGTAATTTATAATTTACCTCCTGGTAGTGGGAACCAGAGGAGCTTTTATGCTGCCATATCAAGGCCTTGTCCCATTGTGTCGGTGTAAAGGTCTTGTTCATGGCTTGTTCCCAGTGTCGTTTAAAGGTGTTATTTTCCAGTTCGGGGCCGTTTAGTAGATGGTGGTAGAGTTTCGAAATAGCATTTTCCAATGGGGTGCCCTGAGAGCACAACTTTTCGTACCAGGTTAGGTCTCTGTGAAGCTTATCTCTGTGTGGGATTGCGTCATAGTAGTGCTTTAGCTGCATGTATCGGAAGACTGCCATATGTGAGCGCGGCCGTGTGTCTAGTAATGAGTCCAAGGATCTCAGATTGCCGTTCCTAGTAGCTTTATAGATCGGGATGTAGTCTGCTTCGCCCATGAAAGACCAGGCGTTTGGCGGCAGTCCGCCACCTATGTCGGGGTTATGAGCGATTGGTAACAAGGGGCTGGGGGTAGGGGATATTTGTGTCGCCTCCCTGAGGGTCTCCCATGTGAGGAGGGTTTGTGTGATTGGGTCGCTATCTACATTCCTGTTGGTTCTCGTCGTTTGCCTCTTCCAGATTGCCGCTTTCAGGTTGGTGTCCCTGCCTTCTCGATCCAGGAGCACCCATTGTTTGGTCGTCTCAGTTTCATGCCACTCCAGGATCCTCTGTAACGTAGCTGCTTGGTGATATTTTCGGAAGTCGGGAAGTGCTAAGCCCCCCCTGTGTCTAGCATGCATAGAATGTCGTGGCGTATCCTGGACCTCTCCCCTCTCCATACATACTTGATAACCGCAGATTTTAGGGACGAAAAGAATTTGGCCGGTAGGGCTATCGGTATAGTCTGGAACAGGTATAGGATCCTTGGCAGGATATTCATTTTAAGGACCGCTATCCTGCCGTGCCACGAGATGTATGGGTGGGACCATTTCTGTAAGTCGGTTTCAATGCTCGACAATAGTTTCGTAAAATTGCGCGGGTATATGTCCCGGTGGTCCGTGGTGACCCAGATGCCCAGGTATCTCATCGCTTCTGTGCACCACCGGAATGGGAATAGTGAACTGAGGGCTGAGTATTCCGCCGTGGGAATGGTGATGTTGAGCGTTTCACATTTCGCCAGATTGAGTTTGAACCCCGATATTCGGCCGAACCTGTCCATCTCCGAGAGTACACACGGCAATGTGATTCGAGGTTGTGAGATAAAGAACAAAAGGTCGTCCGCGTAGGCGGCCACCTTATGTTCCGTGCCCTGCCAGGTGTAGCCGTGGATGTCTGGACAATCCCGAATCGCCTGTAGGAGTGGTTCCAATGCGAGTGCAAACAGAAGTGGCGACAGGGGGCAGCCCTGTCTGGTCCCATTCGCGATACCAAAGCTAGCCGTCAGCGCTCCATTGACCCTAACTGCCGCTCTCGGCTTACTGTATAAAGCCGTGATCCACGTCATGGTCCTCTGACCGATGCCCAAATATCGAAGTGTATGAAACATGCAGTCCCAGTTGACCCGGTCAAATGCCTTCTCGGCGTCCGTAGACAGCAGAAGGAGCTGCTTCTGATGTTTCTGCGCATGGTGTTGAATGGAAAATAGACGTAGCGTGCTGTCTCGTGCTTCCCGGCCTGGGATGAACCCCGTTTGGTCCGCGTGGACCAGGCTCGGTAGTGTCCTTTGGAGTCTGGTCGCCAGTACTTTCGTCAGGAGTGTGATAGTACTTTATAGATCCCTGGTAAGATTTAACCTAGAGTATTGTGTTCAGTTCTATAGAGCAGATCTCCAAGAGGATATAGAGAGGTAGTGATGGTACTTTATAGATCCCTGGCAAGATCTAACCTAGAGTATTGTGTTCAGTTCTATAGAGCAGATCTACAGGAGGATATAGAGAGGTAGTGATAGTACTTTAGGTGAGATCTTACCAGGGATCTATAAAGTACTATCACTACCTCTTTATATCCTCCTGGAGATCTGCTCTATAGAACTGAACAAAATACTCTAGGTGAGATCTTACCAGGGATCTATAAAGTACTATCACTACCTCTCTATATCCTCCTGGAGATCTGCTCTATAGAACTGAACACAATACTTTAGGTGAGATCTTACCAGGGATCCATAAAGTACTATCACTACCTCTTTATATCCTCCTGGAGATCTGCTCTATAGAACCGAACACAATACTCTAGGTGAGATCTTACCAAGGATCTATAAAGTACTATCACTACCTCTCTGTATCCTCCTGGAGATCTGCTCTATAGAACTGAACACAATACTCTAGGTGAGATCTTACCAGGGATCTATGAAGTACTATCACTACCTCTCTATGTCCTCCTGGAGATCTGCTCTATAGAACTGAACACAATACTCTAGGTGAGATCTTACAAGGGATCTATAAAGTACTATCACTACCTCTCTGTATCCTCCTGGAGATCTGCTCTATAGAACTGAACACAATACTCTAGGTGAGATCTTACCAGGGATCTATAAAGTACTATCACTACCTCTCTATATCCTCCTGGAGATCTGCTCTATAGAACTGAACACAATACTCTAGGTGAGATCTTACCAGGGATCTATAAAGTACTATCACTACCTCTCTATATCCTCCTGGAGATCTGCTCTATAGAACTGAACACAATACTCCAGGTGAGATCTTACCAGGGATCTATAGAGTATTGTGTTCAGTTCTATAGAGCAGATCTCCAGGAGGATATAGAGAGGTAGTGATAGTACTTTATAGATCCCTGGTAAGATTTCACCTAGAGTATTGTGTTCAGTTCTATAGAGCAGATCTCCAGGAGGATATAGAGAGGTAGTGATAGTACTTTATAGATCCCTGGTAAGATCTCACCTAGAGTATTGTGTTCAGTTCTATAGAGCAGATCTCCAGGAGGATACAGAGAGGTAGTGATGGTACTTTATAGATCCCTGGTAAGATCTCACCTAGAGTATTGTGTTCAGTTCTATAGAGCAGATCTCCAGGAGGACATAGAGAGGTAGTGATAGTACTTCATAGATCCCTGGTAAGATCTCACCTAGAGTATTGTGTTCAGTTCTATAGAGCAGATCTCCAGGAGGATACAGAGAGGTAGTGATAGTACTTTATAGATCCTTGGTAAGATCTCACCTAGAGTATTGTGTTCAGTTCTATAGAGCAGATCTCCAGGAGGATATAGAGAGGTAGTGATAGTACTTTATAGATCCCTGGTAAGATCTCACCTAGAGTATTTTGTTCAGTTCTATAGAGCAGATCTCCAGGAGGATATAAAGAGGTAGTGATAGTACTTTATAGATCCCTGGTAAGATCTCACCTAGAGTATTGTGTTCAGTTCTATAGAGCAGATCTCCAGGAGGATACAGAGAGGTAGTGATAGTACTTTATAGATCCCCGGTAAGATCTCACCTAGAGTATTGTGTTCGGTTCTATAGAGCAGATCTCCAGGAGGATATAGAGAGGTAGTGATAGTACTTTATAGATCCCTGGTAAGATCTCACCTAGAGTATTGTGTTCAGTTCTATAAAGCAGATCTCCAGGAGGATATAGAGAGGTAGTGATAGTACTTTATAGATCCCTGGTTAAGATCTCACCTAGAGTATTGTGTTCAGTTCTATAGAGCAGATCTCCAGGAGGATATAGAGAGGTAGTGATAGTACTTTATAGATCCCTGGTAAGATCTTACCTAGAGTATTGTGTTCAGTTCTGTAGAGCAGATCTTAATGGGGATATAGATCACTAGTAAATATTGTGCTCAGTTTTATTAATGAGTAGCTCACTATAAAAATGGGGTGTGTTTGATTCACAAAAGTTCAAAAAGAAAGTGCTCAGGCAGAAACATTAGTATTATTGTATCACTATTGATAAAAGAAAAATATACTTGAGTTTACGAGCTGCTAATAGTTTACTGGGAAATTGGCCATTTGAATGAATTACTTGAAATAGTTCACAATAGTTTGAAAAGTGTATTGCTGCAACACACAGCCTTAACCCCTTAAGGACACATGACATGTGTGACATGTCATGATTCCCCTTTATTCCAGAAGTTTGGTCCTTAAGGGGTTAAAGGGCCACTCTAGGCACCCAGACCACTTCAGCTTAATGAAGTGGTCTGGGTGCCAGGTCCCTGTAGGATTAACCCTTTTTTTTTTTTTATAAACATAGCAGTTTCAGAGAAACTGCTATGTTTATAATAGGGTTAATCCAGCCTCCAAATCCTCTAGTGGCTGTCTCACTGACAGCCGCTAGAGGCGCTTGCGTGCTTCTCACTGTGAAAATCACAGTGAGAGCACGCAAGCGTCCATAGGAAAGCATTGTAAATGCTTTCCTATGAGACCGGCTGAATACGCGCGCAGCTCTTGCCGCGCATGCGCATTCAGCCGAACGGGAGGATCGGAGGCGGAGAGGAGGAGGAGAGCTCCCCGCCCAGCGCTGGAATAATGGTAAGCTTTAACCCTTTACTCTCCCCAGAGCCTGGCAGGAGGGGGTCCCTGAGGGTGGGGGCACCCTCAGGGCACTATAGTGCCAGGAAAACGAGTATGTTTTCCTGGCACTATAGTGGTCTTTTAAACAGAGTAAAAATAATATCCTTAATGATCAAATTGGCTAAGAATTGTTTTGTTGGTTGGGGAAGTGGCAATAAGCGGATAGAACTGGATACATTGTTATCTGAAGTCAAATGTTAACTATGTAGGTTAGAACATCCTCTTTGTGATTTTGGACTAAGAGGTGAAGGCTGATATCATCCAATCGCACACACCACCCATGAGTAAAGTTTAATCATTAGCCCAGACTCCACTTCCCCAAAAATCTTGTCCTCTCATCAACATTGTGTCTTTGTGTGTTTTGAGTTACAGCGTGTACTAAGTCAGAAACAAGAAATAAGGACTTCTTGGGGTTATGTAACAAACACGAGACCACATGGGATCAACATTCTGATGACACTCAGACCACACAGCCAAAGTACATACTTTGGGTAAACATGAACCTTTTCCTCTCTCGGTAAAGAACTGGAGTACTCTAAAAAAATAAAATACATCCTATTTTATTTATAGTCCTTTTACTCCAGTATTCTGACAACAGAAACACATCAAAACGATATCCTGTATAACTACAACAGAATGAATTGGAAGCTTTGGAATGGCTTTAATTTTTTACTTTAAGGACATTCTTCCTTTTTTTTTTAGATATAATCTACCGTAATTATAAGAAAATACAGGGACGAACAGCCTTTCGTCTATTGCTCAGAGACCAAAACCTGGAGCTGGACCTCCGAGGCCTACCATGCAGGTGGTTCCAAAAGTGAGACTGTGATCTTTTAGGGCTACATAGGTTGGAGTGCTTACTTACCTGCATGTTTTAGCCCAGGCGACTCACTCTAGCGGACACTTGGGAAGGAGATTACAGAAATCTATACTGACCTAAACTAAGGAGACTCGTGATATTGGCCAGATACTTAAGAGTAAGTTGCACAAGAAGGCCGTAACTTCAGTAGACGCAGGGGCCTACGACCCCCCTCTGGACAATGGTATGGTGGATAATGCACTAGTCCCCTAGTACACTGGTTGTAGAGGTTGAAACAACAGCAGCTCCAGATGTTCATAGTCCAGCTACTAAGCAGGACATACAACAATTATTCGCAGACATACAGAAACTATTTGTCTGATTTGGCCATTGTGAAGGCGGAGGTTTATTTGTGATAGCCCAAATACAAGCTTCAGAGGAGTATTTCCTCGACTTCAGACAGATCCTAGCGAAATTGGGGGAATCGGTTCAACAAATAAAGGCTTCTCAAGCCACTCTCTAAACAGACAACCTAGATGACAGAAGCAGATGGAAAAATATAAAAATTATATTTGTTCCTGAAGAACTACCCCAATTTATACTATGTCTAATAACACCAGTGCTTCCAGCTAAGCAGGCCAGGCAATTTCTGTTTGATAGAGTTTATCGGATAGCTAAATCTTCCATGAATCTATTATTACTTCCAGAGATGTCATTTTTCAATGCCAAACATTCGCAGATAAAAAATGTCTCACGTCTATTCTAAGGAACAAAGCACCGAATTTGATTCATGTATTCTAACCTTTTTTCACAATATCAACAGATCCACATTGCTTTGGGCGAAAACCATGCACCCTAAAAAACAGCAACCCCATATAGATACTTCTTGTGTCAGGTCCCTGTTCTACACCTCCTAGACCAGGCATAGGCAACCTTCGGCACTCTAAATGTTTTCGACTACACCTCCCATGATGATTTGCCAGCATTATGAGTGAAAGAGTATGGGGTATGTAGTCCACAACATCTGAAGTGCTGAAGGTTGCCTAACCCTGCCCTAGACCACCAACAACATGTTCTTGGGATGTCACCAAAGTGGTGCCCTTTGTTCTGGAGTGTGAACGGGACCCAGTGGCATGCGTGTACCTACCTTATTTTACAACAATATTGTTTTGTTACTTTCTCTATAATTTTTAGGATTTTTATTAAGGAGCAGTCGTTCAACTTGTGGCCCTTTTGGTGTACATGTTGACAACACTACCTTGCTGACATTATCGGTTAGTGGAAGTTACAACAGATTGCATTATCTTTTTATTTCAGACTACTGCAGGCCTTCTACTGATACAGATTCACCCCCCCCCCTCCGCCCCCCCCCCCCCCCCCCCACTGTTTCCCCATAGGTTAAGGGCATATTACCGCATAGAAGCTACATTTACCTCTATCTGGGCAGTATTAAAGATAGGATATGGGTCTTGAAATACAGTACAAGATAAGATCACATTCATGCCATAATGGTTAGTGCGACTTCATACTAGTACTTATAATTTGTGTCTTTTTTTCTTTATAGTAAAATGACATATAAATGAAGCTTTACCACTTATAAATCACAAGCTATGATGTTACATACATAGTTACATAGCTGAAATAAAATATAAGATTGTGTCCATCAAGTTCAGCCTTCCTCACATATGTTTTTGCTGTTGATCCAAAAGAAGGCAAAAACCCCAGTCTGAAGCGCTTCCACGTTTGCAACAAACTATGAAAAAATATTTCTTGACCCCAAAATAGCAGTCAGATAACTCCTTGGATCAAGCAGCTATTACCTCACTAATTAGAAATGATATCCCTGTATGTTATTTTTTTGCAAGTATTTATCCAGCAGTAAATTGCTTGTGCATTCTTGACCCCTATTGCGTAACTTTGCATTTCTCTACATTAAATTTATTCTCTAAATCCCTCTGGAGCAAAGCAATATCCTGCTCATATTTTATTACTTTACAGAGTTTTGTGACATCTGCAAACACTGATACATGGCTTTCAATGCCTATTTCAAGATCATTTATAAATATGTTAAATAGAAGCGGTCCCAGACCAGAACATTGAGGGATGTTTATATTTACTTTTGTCATACATACTTTTTGGCTTGTATTGTACAACTATGAAAGCTTAATAAAAAAATAAAAATAGGGGGCGTGGCCAACGACCGCATGGAGTAGTCGCAAGACGAACGAGCTCTGTGAACCGCCGAGCCTACAGCAACAAATAAAGAGCCTACCAAGCACAAATTATACCTCCACCGGGAGCACTAACCATCCTAACCATCATGGCACCCTCCAAGCAGCTCAAACTGGCGGAATCGATCTGTCCCAACAAGAAAGATCGCCCGCGGCAAAAACAAGATGGCGACGATATAGCCGCGCAATCCCCAGACCCGAGCAACCTCACAGACGAGGAGACAGTGCAAATCCCCCAGGGAGAAGCTCTTGTCACTAATCAAAGCCTACATACCATGCTGCAAGTTTTAAAAGAATCTCTGAGATCAGACTTCAAACAAATCACCAAAGAAATCCGAAAAGACATCCAGGATCTGGGTGAGCGCACGAGCCGTTTAGAATCCAAAACGGAAGAAATCTGCTCAGCCCATAACGATGTGGTAGACCAACTGCAGAGATTAGAAGACGAACAGGCCGCCCTAAAATTAAAAGTGGCGGATATGGAAGATAGATCTCGCAGGAACAATCTGCGATTCCGAGGCATACTAGACTCAGTATCCGCAGAGGCCCTCCCACAGTATCTACAGGCCGTATGCGCCATTCTGGTTCCACACCTTGAGGCTACCTCTTGGACATTGGACAGGGTACATAGGCTAGATACTCAAGACTCATAGCCGACACACCACGAGTGCGTTTCCACTATTATAAAGCTAAGGAAGCAATATTAACCACGACAAGGAAACTGGACCAACTACCAGACCCGTACCAGAATATCAGCGTGTATGCCGACCTGTCTGCAGCAACCATGGCAAGAAGAAGGGAGTTTATTAACATAACCAAGACCCTGCGCAACCACCAAATATCCTACAGATGGGTATACCCGACCAAACTACTGGTATAGCACAAAGGAAAAACAGAAGTAATCTTAGAACCAGAAGTTGGAATGGCGAAAATCAAAGAATGGGGCCTTCATCACAACCTGGGCCAAAACTCCCTGCAGAAGCCACACCCAAAGAAAATGAGAGCAGAATGGACTATGGTGGGATCACCTTCAAGACCGCCAATACATCATGAGGACTAATAATCTGAAACTACCATGCAGTACCAGAGTGGCTTCGATCACTTAAGTATCAATAGGGCTGTAAACGCAATGTTTTACCATACTATGCTAGCCAAACCTGTAATATTAATGTACAACATAACAACGATGCACTAAGCCTCCCCCGCAGCTCCAACTCCAAGAGGCAGATTCTGTCCCTGCGCATTAGGCAGGTCGTCTTTAGTTTTTTCGCCTTAAGTTTAACCCCATTTTTGCAGTTTGTACTGATATGTTTTATGTTGTTCTTTGAAGGTATACACAACGCCAGTCCCCGAACACATGAGTTTTACTCGACACGTGGTTACCCCGAATTACCACTCACGCAACACTCGAGAGAGCACAAAAACCGCCAACACGAGAAACAAACGCCAAGCAGGCATTGTATAACAAAACCAGATAAGCACACACCAACCCGAGAACCCTATGCTGGGTTGGAAGGCGACACCCTTAACATAACATGCGAGAACAATGGGCACATGTTACATCCCTCACACACAACAATATGGCGGTAGCCACATTCAAAATGTATTCCCTCAATGTAAAATGCCTCAATAGCCCGCACAAAAGGCGTCTGGCTGTCCAAGCTATGCACAAATCAAAAGCCACTATCATATGTCTCCAGGAGACACACTTCTGTATCCGCAACCCTCCCCAAATACGCTCTACTCATTACCCCCAGGTATTCCATGCATACTCACATCACAAATCCAAGGGGGTTGCCATCCTCTTCCACAAAGACTGGGTATTTCAGGAAACAAAGAGACATACGGACACGACGGGTAGACTGCTAATTCTAGTAGGTAACCTAAATGGCATGCTAGTCACAATCACATTTATACGCAAATCCATGAAACTAATAGACAAAATCTGAACAGGCCACACAATCATATGTGGAGACTTCAATAGTACCCTGGACCCGACACTAGACATACAAAGGGAACAAAACAAACCCCCAACCTCACACGCTGTCTCCAATTGTAGCAAATTAAGCAAAACACTCTTCGCCAACAACCTATATGATGCTTGGAGATCTACATACCCGCGAGAAAGAGACTACACTTATTTCTCGCAGGTACATGGAACGTACTCCAGAATTGACTTATGTCTGGTAGATAAAGCCACATTGATGAACATAGAGGAAGTGCAAATAGGCCAGAGGACCTGGTCAGACCACGCTCCACTGACAATCACATTTCGCTCCCTACACCAAGCTAGAGGTAGAGGGAAGTGGAGGCTAAATGAAAGTCTACTAGACAACCCACAAGTGCTAGA
This sequence comes from Pelobates fuscus, assembly GCF_036172605.1. Classification (NCBI taxonomy): domain Eukaryota; kingdom Metazoa; phylum Chordata; class Amphibia; order Anura; family Pelobatidae; genus Pelobates; species Pelobates fuscus. Next base: position 93,111,890 of record NC_086329.1, read on the forward strand.
TACCAAGGAGGCGTCCGACTACTTCACGCACAACACGACAGATTCCACCCCAATCCAAACTATTTGGGTCGCACACAAGGCGGTCATGAGAGGCATATTCATTAGGGAAGGCTCAAAACGCAAAAAACACACAATTGACACCCATAGATCCCTGCAACGAGAACTAAAAAAACTTAGAAACACAAAACAAATCCAACCCACGCAAATCCTTAACTGCACGCATCAATGAGGTGCAGAAGGAATTACAAGCACTCGACCTTATAACTACCGAAAGGTGGATGCGATCACTCAAGATCAAATATTACACACAGGAGAATAAAGCAGGTACAATTTTAGCCAACAAACTAAAAGCTAAACAACTGCAATCCAAAATTCCCTATATTGTATCTCCCACAAAAGGGAGAGATTGTCAATGAACTAGCGGAGTACTATGACCGACTATACAATCTTAAAAACGACTCCACACTGCCACAACCAGACATCAAAGATATAGATGATATCTCTGCCACAATTATCATCTCAAGCAAGCACACAATTAGACGCCCCATTTACAAACTATGAAATTCGCAGGGCCATCCTTTCCCTACCCAAACACAAAGCTCCAGGCCCAGACGGACTATCTAATTCAGTGGTAGTCAACCTTTTTCTACCTACCGCCCACTAATGCATCTTTTTGGTTGAAAACATTTCCTTACCGCCCACCAGTTTTCGTGCAAATGCGGAATATTTTTAAGAAAGGAGGGTGTTTTTAAAAAAAAAAATGTACGTACATTTATCTTTTTATTTCTACTTAATGCAGGTTTATAAGGTTTTTAACTTTACAACGTTTAATGAGAAAACAATAAAGTAAATTGAAATTACCTTTACTAGTGATTAATGAGATCCTTGAGGTTGATGCTGCGAGACTAAATATTTGATATCTGGTTTGATTTTCGTAAGGAACAAACGAAGGTCTCTTTCAGTGATATTCAGACGACTTCTCTGTTTGCACATAATATGATTTCTCATTTGTGTGTCAGCTCATCTCCTCTCCCTCCTCAATTCCCCTCCCCACATTTTTTTCCCCTTTTTTCTATTTTTTAACCTTCCTTATAGCAATGCCCAATAGGAAGGCTGAGCTAGGTAGCCCACTTACTATAGTCCACTATAACAGACAGGCACACATAAAAGACACACATACAAGACACACATACACACACACGACACACATACAGACACACATACGACACACACACACACATACAAGACACACACACACACACATACAAGACACACACGTACAGACACATACACACATACAGACACACACAAAGACACAGACAGGCACACATACACACACACACAAGACACATACATACAAACAGACAGGCACACATACAAACAGACACACACAGACATGCACACACACACAAGACACACATACAGACACACATACGACACACACACACAAGACACACACACACACACACACATACAAGACACACACACACATACAAGACACACACACACACATACAAGACACACACACACATACAAGACACACACACACACAAGACACACACACACACACACAGGACACAGACAGGCACACATACAAACAAACAGACACACACAGACATGCACACACACATGCAGACACACATATAAGACATACATAGACACACACACATGCAGACACACAAGACACACATACAATGAAACATACATACAAAGACAAGACACACATATATACAGACAGACACATTCACACACACAAGACATACATACAAAGACACAGACAGACAGACACACACACAAGACATACAAAGACACACACACACACAAGACATACCTACAAAGACACACACACACACACAAACAAACACACACATTATATTTAAGTCACCCTCCTGTTTCCTACCTTTAAGGTGCAGGAGGGTGACTTTTCCTGGGGTCCAGTGGTGGCTCAGGTGGATGGGAGTCAGAGATCCCACTTTGACTCCCTCTGCTTCCTCCCGCGCAGCTCTCAGTTTTAGCTGGGAGGAGTGACCGGGGAATCACTTCCTCCCAGCTCTGTGATGTCATCACAGGGGGCCCGGTCACGCTGTTAAAGCGCCCAGTGCTGACCGGGCCCCCTTACAATCCGCATCCATCGGGTGGCCCTGACAGCATGGGCCACCCGATGGACACTTTGGAAGGCGGCCCAGTCGCACGGGTACCGCCGGCTCGCACCCGCCTGCCCACACTATCAACCTGGAAATCCCTACCGCCCACCTGGAATCCTGAAACGCCCACTAGTGGGCGGTAGGGACCAGGTTGACGAACCATGATCTAATTACTATTATCATAAACTAGAACCGCTCCTAACACCACATCTCACCAACCTATTTAACACCATAAAAATGTCAGGCACCGTCCCGATGGAAATGTTGGAAGCACACGTGGTCACTCTGCCCAAACCCGGCAAGCCACCCATACAATGCGAAAACTTACGCCCTATATCATTACTAAATGCAGACATCAAGCTATATGCTAAACTCTGGGCGCTAAGACTGAAAATCCATCTCAAAGACTTAGTATCAATAGAGCAAGCGGGATTTGTCCCGGGGAGGCAGGCAGGTGACAACACCAGACACTTTATAAATTTAATCAACTAGGCAAAAACCAGCCAACAAGCAGGAACAGTTCTGGCGCTCGATGCCGAGAAGGCTTTTGACCGCCTGAACTGGGCATACATGAAAGCTACACAGCTTAAATTGGGACTCTCAACACGAACCCTGAGGGGAATTATGGCCTTGTACCAGTCCCAGTCAGCAAGGATCTTCAACTCCGGATTCAAATCAGATAAATTCCACATTAGCAACGGCACACGCCAAGGATGACCATTTTCCCCACTTTTGTTTATACTCTGTCTGGAACCTCTTATACTACACATTAAAATCACCAGGGAATAGAGGGTCTATCCACCCCTGCAGGGACCCACAAAATAGCTATCTTCGCGGATGACGTACTTCTCTTCCTCACAAACCCTACTTACTCCATCCCAAACCTGATGACACTCTTCTACAATACGGACAAGCATCATATTACAAAACCAATCTTAAAAAAACACAAGCACTACCCATAAACATCACCTCAAACGTGCTTCAGTCTTTTAAGGTGCACCACCCCTTCGATTGGAGGAAAACCTCCTTGAAATACTTAGGAATCAATCTGCCCAAATCACACAGCCAGTTGCCTCAAGAAAACCATATCCCTTTAACCTACAAGTTCCAAGCACAGTTGGACGCATGGCAAAACCTAGAAATATCATGGCTAGGGAGAGTTAATACTGTTAAAATGATGGCACTACCCCATATCCTATACCTATTCTGCACCATACCCATACAATTAGGCGAAAAACTACTTCAAAGATTCCAGAACATGTTCAATGCATATATATGGAAAAAAAAAAACCAGAGAATAGCCAGACGCCTCACATGGCTCTCCAAACAAAGGCGGTCTCGGCACCCCAAACGTTAGAGCTTACTACAGAGCGGCAGTCCACGCACTACCCCCCAAATCTGGACCCCCCTAGAAAATGCCTGCATACGACCGTACACAGTAAACTCTATGCTGAGATCATACAAAACATGGGACCCAAACAAACACAAACCCCTGGTCAGTACGAGATTCTTAATAGATAGCTGGAGGAAATGGGCACGTTCGCTCACAGGCACGGACAACATCATGTACTTTGCCCCAATACACACAATCACAGAACTATCAGTAGATATCAATATAGAACCATGGAGGCATCAGGGAATAATCTCAATATCACAACTATACTCAAGGGAGGGTCTCAAACCATTCCCAGTCCTTCAACGGGAATTTGAACTTCCCCCAAGGGACGTCTTCACATACATCAGAACCAAGCATATTCTCCAATCCCTACAAACACGCTAATGCGATGAGTCACAACTAACAAATTGTGGGCTATACTGCATAGGGAAAAGACCGCAACTAAAACCACTATCCCTATGTTACACAGCCTGAACGATGCTGACCCATTCCACAAACACAAATACATAGAACAATGGGAATCAGAACTAAACATCAGTGTCCCCACTCCAATATGGTTACAAACGATTCAGGCTACGAGAAAGGTGTCCCATAGCCTGACCTATTGGGAGGCATACTGTAAGATACTGATGAGGTGGTACTTCGTGCCTACTAGGTTAGCGAACATTTACCCATCGGTACCTGACACATGCTGGAAATGCGATCTCCACAAGGGAAACATGAGGCACATATTCTGGGGCTGCCCACTACTGAGGGGACTTTGGCAAGCGATAAAACAAGCTATCGAACTGTTAACACCACGCAAAATACCATTTACGCCTGAATGCTATTTGCTCCATCTCTCCCCAGAATTGCTTTTAGACAACAACAGATGGGTCATTATGCACCTGCTGACAGCAACAAAGACCAGTATAGCCAGTCACTGGAAAAGCAAACATGCCCCTTCCCCTCTAGAAGTGTGGAACAGAATTGACGCTATTTCTGATTATGAGTGTATGGCGTACAGGTTGAAAGGCCAAACAGAGACACACGCTAAAAGATGGGCGAGTTGGCAGATGCACCGCACAAAAGTGAAAAACCTCAAACACACACCATAGAGAGCGATTAAGCCATACTAAAACACGGTAAACACGTCACACTACAATGCAATGTGACATACATCTCAGAACTCACACTCGAGTAATAATATCCTATAAGCCAAGGTACGAGTGAGTTCTTACGTTCTCTTCCTCTTACCTCCCGCTGCACAACGAATATTCAGGGTCGCTGTCTAAGTATACCAGTTCCCCTCTTCTCCCGGTTTCCCCCCCCCCTACTCCCCGTACCCCCCCACCTCAAACAACCAAGTTACATATATTATCCATCTGAGCTTTAGCAGCAAACGAGGATAACGATTGAGGACGACGTCCATGTCATATGCATAACTATCTAAACCAATGTTTCCACTGTACAACACGAAATGTTTGATCTAACTATTGTATAAAACGAGTGTATAAAACGATTGTATAAAACGATTGAACTGAATGAACATGTAATGGTATTGAACAGAATGTAACTAATACCCTCCCTGTTTTCCCTTCTGTGCCCCATGTCATATTCATTACGTTGTGAAAAAACAATAAAAACTAAACATGGGGAAAAAAATAAAAATAAAGATTGACAAAAAAAATAATTTTGAAATCTGGGTATTAATTGTTTTATATTTTATTTGTTTTCAAACACTAGATGAAGGAAGACAGACTATATTTTGACCCTGGTTTCGATACTTAGAATGTGTCACAGGACCTTTGCACCAATGCACCTTTGGAACCAAATGACATGTTGTTTATATCCATCAGGTGCAGGGTACATAGTGTGAAGAAACCTAGATAAGTATTAATATTACTTGCCTTGTTGCTTGACCTATGAGTCAGCCGCGTCGTTGAAAAACCCAGACTACGAGCTATAAACAGCAGATAAGATACCTGTAAACATGCATGTGCAAGTGAATTAGTTGTATAAGAGACACTTCGGCATATGCAGAAATATAACTCTCTTTTCTAAGAAAATACCTCAAAAAAAGATAGCATGAAGACTATATCTATATTAAACCACTCTGATGGAGTTATTGACTAAAATGGAAATTGTAACAAACTGAACAAAAGTAATCATACAGTATAGACCATGAGAGTCCATGATTAATATATCTTTATTGAAGAGTACCAATTTGGCTATTCATCAGAATTTTTTTTTTTTTATATATTGTCAATTCCCCAGAATTTGCAGTTTAGGGAACAAATCCAATATAAATGAGCTGTATGGATAACTAATGGGACAGTTACTATTTATAGTGTTCAGAATATTGCAGGAGTGTAATTAGGGAGCACAGGGCCCACGGTGCAAGAGTCAGAGTGTCAGGATCGGGACAGGGATCCAACACGCAGAGTACAAACAGTAGCCAGATACGTATACCGGACCTTAGAATGGCCGGACTAACGTAAGTAGTACAGTATAGAATGGTCAAAGACAAGCCGAGGTCGAGGGTAACAGAAGACAGGTAAGCGAGAGACAAGCCGAATCAAGGGTAACAGAGATAAGCAGAGTAAGGTAAACAAGCCGGGTCAAAACCAAAAGGGATAATAGAATACACAAGCACTGAGTGACTAGAACAAGCTAGAACCACGACAGGGCAATGAGCTAATGAAAGAAGCTCTGTTAAATACCCTGTTCAGAGCAGTAACCACGCCTCCGAGGCGTCCTGATTGGTCCTGCAGCAATTGACTGACAGGTCGTTCCAGGGGAGTGTCCTGATGACTACTTCCTGCCTAGATGCTGTAAAAGGCAGTCACTCCCTCGCGGCCGGCCTAGCATGACCGGATAGACCGCGGGGAAGGGAGCCATCAGACCTTCTGCATGGAGGAACAGCTAAGTCTCTACCTCTTTCGGAGGTAGAGACCACAGGTACCCTGACACAGAGAAGCAGAGTCCTCATCGTCCCTCTTTGCTCCACCTACGCAATACACCAGAGTTTGATGTGTGTGGTGGCTGCGTTTGATTGTGTGGTGGTTGTCTGAGTGTCACTGTGATGGTTGGAGTGTGACATGTGTATGTGAAGTTGGCGCAGTGTGACTGTGAGCATGCGTGCGGCTGGCTGTGTGTGATTGTATATGGGATGTGGCTGCGTGTGAATGTGGAGTAAATGGTCCTGCATGGGGTAACTTCCCTAAGCATGGAAATCCCTCAATGGGACGAAGGCAGGCCAGTGGAGACAATGTTATACTCTGGGCAATGTTCTGCTGGGAAACCTTGTGTCCTGGCATTCGTGTGGCTGTTACTTTCACATGTACCACCTACCTAGACATTGCTGAAGACCACGTACACCCCTTCATGGCAAAGGTGTTCTTGATGGCAGTGGGTTTTTTCACCAGGATAATGCATCCTGCCACACTGCAAAAATTGTTCAGGAATGATTTGAGGAACAAGACAAATAGTTCAAGGTGTTGCCTTGGGCTCCACATTTCCCAGAACTCAATCTTATTGAACATCTGTGAGATTTACTGGAACAACAAATGGCCCCACCTCGCAACTTGCAGAGCTTAAAGGATCTGCTGCTAATGTTTTGGTGCCAGATACCACAGGACATGTTCAGGAGTCTTGTGGAGTCCATGGCTCGACACATCAGAGCTATTATGGCAGCACAATAAAGTGGGACATTATTATTAGAATTATTAGGCAGGTGTATTTTAATGGTGTGGCTGATCAGTGTATATAAATACATACATATATGCATATTACTACAAATCACATGCAAAATCACACTTTTTTTTTATTAATTAAACATTTTCATCCTTTTAAGCACACTCACTCTCACTGACCCACACACGCAATCACTGGCACACACAGTTTATCCAGCACAGACTTTCACTGATACAAATACACTGACAAACACTCACTGACACACACACACTTACTGACAGACAAACACTCTCACTGATACTGACACACACTGTTTAACAAACAAACACATTCTCAATGACAGATACACACTGACATACACATTCTCACTGACAGAAGCACACATTCTCACTGACACACACACACACTCGCTGACAGGCACACACTATTACTGATTTGGCACACACTGCTCATTGATACTGACACACACTCACAACTTGAGAGATTCTCTCAGACACAGTCACAAAGAAATTGAGTGGACCCCTCCCCACCATGTTGTGGCCACATTGTGTGAAAATCACACTATGTCAAACTACCCCAATATTAGTGGGTCATATCCAGGATCAGTGTAAGAATTGTTACCACCCAAGTCGAACATCCAGTTTGCTGCCCTATGTATCCTATATCTTTCTTCAGTGTCTTTTCCCCCATTTCTCATACTTTCTGTAGATTCTTCTTATGACATCGTTTTCCCTAACTCCCATGGCCGGCCTGGGACCAGAAAGCAGCCCTGGAATTTTTTTTTTATTCTAGCCTTATAATTCATCGTGTCACATAGTGTGTTTGTATTTTTTATATTTTGGTGCTTTGGTAGCGGTTATATTGTTTACCTGCAGACCCTCACTCCAGATGATCCATGGGTGTTACAGTGCTGTAACACCCACCCTTTAGGCCACCACTGTTTGTTGTAATTGACCCTACTTTGGGATTTTTCTTTAGGCAGGGCAATCCTCCATGAGCATGCCAATATTATCAATGGCATCATTGTGGCAAATATACATATACTTAAAAGCATGTTTCACATGAATAAATCACACAAGCTTACTAACACACATAGACAAGCTCAATGGCACACACACAAGCTGACTACAGACAAACTCTATGACGCACACAAGCTCTCTAACTCACACAAGCTCTCTGACCCATACACAAGCTTACTACAGACACGCATACAAACACAAGCTCACTACAGCCAAGCTCATTGACACACAAGTTGAATACAAGCTCACTGACACATACTACAGACAAACATACACAAGCTAACTACAGATAAACGCAGACATAAACAAGCTCATCGACACACACAAGCTCACTGACACATACAAGCATACTACATACAAGCTCACTGATACAAACACACACATGCTCACTACAAACAAGCTCTCTGATCCACACATTCACAACAGACAGGTTCACTGACAAACACAGAATTTCTCTAACCCACACAAGTTCACTACAGACAAGCTCACTGACACAATATCACTAAAGACAAGCTCACCGATACACATGCTCTCTGACCCATACACAAGCTCACTACAGACAAGCTCACTAACAATCACAATCTCACAACCACAAACAAGCTCTCTGACCCATACACAAGCTTACTACAGACAAGTTCCCTGACACACACAAGCTCACTGACACAGACAAGCTCACTATTCTGCACACAAACTCCCTGACCCATAAATAAGAAGCTCATTACAGACAAGATCACTGACACACACAAGCAACCTGACTCATACACTAGCTCACTACATACAAGGTCACTGACACAGACAAACTCACTGACATACACACAACCTCTGTGAACCATATACAAGCTAACTGACACACACACTGGCTGATCCATAAACAAGCTCACTACTACACATACAAGCTCCCTGACCCATACATAAGCACACTGCAGACAAGCTCACTGACACACACAATCTACCTGACCATTCCTAAGCTCACTACTTTCAAGCTCACTGGCACACACATGCTCACTAACACACACAAGCTCTGTCACCCATACACAAGATCACTACAGTCAAGCTCACTGACAAACACAAACTGTCTGACCCATACACAAACTTACTACAGCCAACTGAGGAAGCCCATTTAAGGACGAAACGCGTTTTGATACAGCCAACTGAGGAAGCCCATTTAAGGGCGAAACGCGTTTTGGACATTCATTTGGACTATTTAGTCATCCAGAGACATTTGTATCCGGTATTTATATTTATTTTACTTGCATTAAGTTTTTTAACATTGCATTTTTAGTGTATATTTATTGTGGATCACCAATAAAAGCAAATTGTTTTTGAAAACTTTGCTGTGGCATCCTATATACACATACCAAATACTGGGAATATTGAATAACCATCACCACTTCAAAAAGCAAAAGGAACCAGGTTTCCAGCAAAGTCACCACAAGAAAGGATTGGACATCCTTAAAGTGTCCACAAGCGCTTACCATCCGAGTCATATGTGGTTTATGACTCCTGACTTGTGAGTGACATTATATACGTCTCTTTATAGATCATTTCTATTACTACAATATTGCACTATTTGTGTTTTGTATTTATATTATTACAGATACATATTGAACAACTTGTACAAGAAGCTCCACCTTATGTATGTATGTTTTTTTTACTACAGACATGCTCACTTCTACACAAACAAGCCCCCTGACCCATACACAAACTCACTACAGACAAGCTCACTGACACACACAAGCTCACTACTACGTACACAAGCTCCCTGACCCATACACAAGCTCACTACAGACAAGCTCACTGACACACACACAAGCTACCTGACCTATACACAAGCTCACTAAAGACAAGCTCACTGACACACACAAAGAGCTACCTCACCCATACACGATCTCACTACAGAAAATCTCACTGGCACACACAAACTAACAACAAACTCAATGACACACACACACACAAGCTCCCTGACCTATGCGCAAGCTCACTACAGTCAAGCTCACTGGCACACACAAGCTCATTGATCCATGCATAAGATCACTACAGACAAGCTCATTGACAGGCAAGCTCACTACTGCGCACACAAGCTACCTGGCCCATACACAAGCTCACTACAGTCAAGCTCACTGACACACACAAGCTCACTAACCCATTCACAAGCTTACTGACAAGGTCACTAATAAGCATATGCACACACACAACCACTATCAGCCATTGGCTGCTAAGCAAATATACAAGTACCTGACAATGGTAGTGGGGACTCTGAGAGCAATGTTCTCTTCCTGTGTAATAGGTCATCAGGATGAGGCTGGAGCGGAGCTTTAGTGCAGGGGTTGTCTCTTGCCAGACTGGAAATGGCAAAGGAGCTTTTGTGAGAGACTTTCAATACTCTCTCACTTCTCACTGCTGTAGCCCGCTACCTACTCTGCTACTTACTCTGCCTGTGTACCGGCCTCTGGCAGCTTCACAGCGGCCATACAGTCATCTGTCTGCCCCAGCCCCCAATGAAAAGTTTGAGGAGGGAATAATAAATAAGTGTAATATGCAGCACTGCCAGGCTCAGGTGTAGCAGGCCACCGGGAAATTTCCTGGTATCCCGATGGGCCAGTCCGGCCATGCTAACTCCTTCTAGTAGTGGTTTTCTGCCCATCTCACTTTGTGCTTGCCTTTGGTACCACATCCTAACTAGCCTTTTTACCCGTCACCACTCAGTATTTGTTCCTCTCCTTATGTATTCCAGTCTCTTTTCCAACTATTTATCTACCAATCTCTCATTCTACTCTCTATCAGTGTGTTCTCCTTGGGCTCTACTGGGGCTGCTTTGATCTTCATGTTCCTCCAGCACTGCTCTATTGCGATCCTTTAATGATGCTGATCCTGGAATTACACCATATCCTGGCTTCCAGCATTAAAACAGGAGATCAGAGCTCCCTTGCCGCCTAGTTGCCTACTTCCTTTTCCCACCCCAGACAGTGCACTTTTGGGCAGAGTAGGCACCTGCCATCTTGGCTCTTGGCCTCCACGTGACAGATGAAACACAGAGGGCCCGTTCGCATTTTCAAATGTTGCCATATAATGTTGGAATGTTGTCATATAAACCCATCAAAAGAGTGGGGAGCACACCTGCCAGGAACCAAGGGCAATTCAAATGTTTTGGACTGCAAGACGTACTGCAACTTGTAGGACATAAAGGATCTGCTGCTAATGTCTTGGTGCCAGATACCGCAGGACACGTTCAGAGGTCTGGTGGAGTCCATGCCTCCATGCATCAGAACTGTTTTAACAGCAAGTGGTGGACCTACACGGTATTTGGCAGGTGGTTATAATGTTGTGGCTGATCAGTCTAAGTGTTTCACTTCATTAACATTTTCGTTGCTTAGTGTTTTGGGTGCATTATTTGAAGAACCACACATGTTTTTTCGAGCAAAATCAGATCAAAATATATTTGTCTAAAAAAAATATTGCATAAGCACCACCACCACCACATTCACAGTTTATTCGAGGTATCTATTACCCTTACAATGTCCTTAAATAACCTGTACTGTTCTGAATGGAAAGTTTTTCCAGTTATCTGTGATCCTATCTACCCCACTGTTAGTCTCTACTGCTTCCCCTGGAAGGCTATTCCAGATATCTACTACCCATTCTATGCTACTGTTAGTCTTCACTGCTTCCCCTGGACTCCACAACCCTTTCTACATCACTGTTGGCCTTTACTGATCTATATCACGGTTAACCTTTACTTTTACCTTATCATTCTATTCCAAGTATTTACACCCCGTTCTATAAATTAAGCTCTCTCTCAACACGTTCTAGGAAGTTAAATGAACTTTTCAATGTCAGACTCTTTTGCTGAGTTTCCCACTCATTGGTAAATACACTCTGCAAACTGTACTTACTCGTTTATTTAAGACTGGTGGGGGTACAGCACCCCTGTTCTTCAGACAGACCTAAAATAAACACAATCCAAGTGAGACTAGCAAGCCGTGCTATAGCCAGCTGAATGATGTGTCTGATATACAGTACTGTATATTGCACAAATTAAAATAATGTTTTCTTGGCTGCGTAGGTGGATGCTGGAACGAATACACGGCTACCATATGTATTAAATAAAGGGTCACTCTATGGATAGGCATCATTATTAGCTACTGTAAGCTACAATTTCTATCACACTCACTGGTATTTAAATAATTGCTTCCCATGGTTTCCCAGGAGGGTGGGCAACACATTGTCAATAAAGTGCTATCACTACCTCTCTGTATCTTCCTGGAGATCTGCTCTATAGAACTGAACACAATACTCTAGGTGAGATCTTACCAGGGATCTATAAAGTACTATCACTACCTCTCTATATCCTCCTGGAGATCTGCTCTATAGAACTGAACACAATACTCTAGGTGAGATCTTACCGGGGATCTATAAAGTACTATCACTACCTCTCTATATCCTCCTGGAGATCTGCTCTATAGAACTGAACACAATACTCTAGGTGAGATCTTACCAGGGATCTATAAAGTACTATCACTACCTCTCTGTATCCTCCTGGAGATCTGCTCTATAGAACTGAACACAATACTTTAGGTGAGATCTTACCAGGGATCTATAAAGTACTATCACTACCTCTCTATATCCTCCTGGAGATCTGCTCTATAGAACTGAACACAATACTCTAGGTGAGATCTTACCAGGGATCTATAAAGTACTATCACTACCTCTCTATATCCTCCTGGAGATCTGCTCTATAGAACTGAACACAATACTCTAGGTGAGATCTTACCAGGGATCTATAAAGTACTATCACTACCTCTCTGTATCCTCTTGGAGATCTGCTCTATAGAGCTGAACACAATACTCTAGGTGAGATCTTACCAGGGATCTATAAAGTACTATCACTACCTCTCTATATCCTCCTGGAGATCTGCTCTATAGAACTGAACACAATACTCTAGGTGAGATCTTACCAGGGATCTATAAAGTACTATCACTACCTCTCTATATCCTCCTGGAGATCTGCTCTATAGAACTGAACACAATACTCTAGGTGAGATCTTACCAGGGACCTATAAAGTACTATCACTACCTCTCTATAATACCCTGGAGATCTGCTCTATAGAACTGAACACAATACTCTGGGTGAGATCTTACCAGGGATCTATAAAGTACTATCACTACCTCTCTGTATCCTCCTGGAGATCTGCACTTTAGCGTTGTACATGGTGTTCTACATCCGTTCCACTACTTCAACACATTACAAAGCATTACTGCAGGAATAAACGTGTACAAAGCAAAATACACTTTAATTATTTTAGAATGGCCACTGCAAAGAAATAGTTCTGTGACCTTTTTTTCAATATGTTCCCTCGACAGAACTGACTGCCTAAGTTTTGAATAACACAACATCAGCAAATCTCGGTAAGATAAACTAATCAGTCACAGCGAGGTACAGGGACCTTTAATCCCATTCAGGTAATCAGCATTTTGTCAACAGGGTGGGATCAGTAGGGGAGGGAATAGACTGGGCTGCCTTTTGTTTAAATAGGTTCCTCCAGTGAGCCTCACACCACAGTTGGATATCTACAGACCTTCTCAGGTAAGTCTCCCTCACTCAGTTTTACTCTGTTACAAGTAAACTTCAGTTTCCCAATCAAGGTACTCACAGCTAATCAGAGTGGTTTTAATATGACATTTTAACCCGTAGGAACATCTTTTCTTTTAAGTTGTATATATTTTTTTTATTTTCATTTTATGGACTAAAAATGTATAAGTGGCTTTTGTGTACTTTATAAATGTTGTATTATCCACTTTCAGTTTGTATAAATTAGTTCTTTTTTTAACCTTTCTTTACATTGGTTGTAAACATTGCAGTTAACAAAAAAACATAAAAAAGGAAAGAAAAATCTCAAAATTTAAGGAAACTGTCAAGAATTTTCTTACCTCCCCCACCCCTGTAAATTTTTATTTATGTAAAAGTAATGGTTGTGCAAATAGCAATTAGAATTACAGATAAAGTATATGACGTGATTCTTTAATGGTATATATGCATGAGGAGTTAATAGTTTTGCCCGAGGGATGATTAGCAAAGGATTTATTTGCTACATGTTAAGAAATTGGCAGACTGCATGCATGATTTTTTCATATGAATTTGAAATCAAAGAATAAATGTTACGTTTCAATCAAATTGCTGTACTAACAGAAATACCCTTTGAGTACAGGGGAAAAAAGTGATAACACTTTGTTTGTCTTTGAAATATTTTACAAAACCTCTACTAACTTTGGCACCCTAGATGACTGTAAACTATATTTTTTCTATGATGCACAGCCAACGTTCATATTCTAGGGCAGGGGTACCCAAAGGTAGATCCCCAGATGTTTCAAAACTACAGCTTCCATGATGCTTTGTCATAGTAAAGGCATTCTAAAAGCATGCAAAGCATCAAGGGAGTTGTGGTTTTACAACATCGGGGGATCTACCTTTTGGGCACTCCTGCTTTAGGGGATAACTGCATGTCCACGCAGCCTTATTTTATAAAAGTGCCAATTTCAAGAGAAATGAGCAAGTTTTATAAGTGCCATCGGTTTCCTGGCTCCTTCATGTTTTGTTTAACCCCTTTAAGGACCAAACTTCTGGAATAAAAGGGAATCATGACATTTCACACATGTCATGTATCCTTAAAGGACCACTCTAGTGCCAGGAAAGCATACTCGTTTTCCTGGCACTAGAGTGCCCTGAGGGTGCCCCCACCCTCAGGGACCCCCTCCCGCCCGGCTCTGGAAAGGGGTTAAATCTTACCTTTTTCCAGCGCTGGGCGGAGAGCTCTCCTCCTGCTCTCCTCCTCCGATCCGCCTCTTCTCCCCGTCGGCTGAATGCGCACGCGCGGCAAGAGCTGCGCGCGCATTCAGCCGGTCACATAGGAAAGCATTCATAATGCTTTCCTATGGACGCTTGCGTGCTCTCACTGTGATTTTCACAGTGAGAATCACGCAAGCGCCTCTAGCGGCTGTCAGTGAGACAGCCACTAGAGGATTAGGGGGAAGGCTTAACTAATTGATAAACATAGCAGTTTCTCTGAAACTGCTATGTTTATAAAACAATTAGTTAACCCTAGCTGGACCTGGCACCCAGACCACTTCATTAAGCTGAAGTGGTCTGGGTGCCTAGAGTGGTCCTTTAAGGGGATCACTGTGATTGCCAGGCACACACCTTGTATCCCAATACTTTTCTATAAGGAGCATCTGATTGACGACACGTCATCAGTACTGATGACCTCACGGAGGAGGACTGGAGCAGTCCTGCGCTGCAATAAAGATGAGTTCAATTGTTTTCTTATCCTGTGTCTGCTTAAATGGGGAGCCTGTAATCTAAAGGAACACTGCAGTTTTAATTTTTTTTTTTAAAGCATAGATTTATTTAATTGGAGTGTGCCTTTCATGTATGTGTTCCATTTACATTGTATTTACTCAGAGGTTGTTCACATCTGCCACCTATATGTTCTACCTAATACACAATACAGTCTCATAATAGCATGTTTAATTACAGGCTTTGAATTTGCTGCATATAAGATTCAAGCATGAAAGTCCTGGCTTTGGTCGTCGTCATTGTGGCCATCAGCGGCATGGAAGGTAAAAAGGCACCCATTTGTTAAAAAAAAAAAAAATGTTTAAAGGAACGCTCCAAGTGCCATTATCCTCTGTATTAGTTATGGTGCCAGTGTGTTTCGGCAACCTCCCAGTGTTAGAATGGAGTGAAAACTTACCTGGGGTGTGCCTCCTTATTGTGCTCCTGTTTCCAGGGACAGTTTGACTACTTACCTTGAAGGGAACTCCTGGCACCATAACCACTACAAGGATCTGTAAAGATTATGATCTTTAAAGTGTCCCTTAAAAAAAAAAAAAAAAAATCATTAATCTTACACTGATACTTTATCTGTACAGCAGCCGCTTCTCCCACTATGAGCCCATCAAATATGATGATCTCTGGCCCAATACAATGCTAAACAACGAGGACCTAATGTGTCAACGTCAGCATGGAGTGTCCCTTTAATGACATAGGCTTTCTATAGGAAAATATTATTAGCACTGACTGTCTTGCTGAAACATGGCTTTAAGCACAGTTTGTTGTTATTAAGTCTACTGCATGATATCATAAATTAGGTAACATGAGTGGTCTCGATTTCATGTCATACAACAATGAAAATATAAAAGTAAACAATAACGTCTCACATAAAACATCATCGTTATTACAACTAAGGTATAGATGGTTTTTTAACATTTTTTTTTTCCATCTGCAGCTGGTTTGGTGAAGAGGGAAGCCCCAGCTATCCCTAACCTAGACGAAATTGCCAATCAATTTCAAGCCTTTGCAGAAACCTTCAAAGACAAAGTTCAGGAATTGGTATCCAAGATCCAAAGCCCTGAGGTCCAATCTCAATACCAGTAAGTTTCAAATTAAATCAAATGTCTATCTGTCCATCTAAAATGTATGTCGAACCTTGTGGACCAAAGAGTTAGGATTTATCTTGTTAACTCCAATAACCATAACCACTACATTATTATGGCACCAATCAGCTATTTGTGCTGGCCATTTCAATCAGTTTGACAAAGAAAACAAGGAAAGCCAGTGCCCATAAGGCTTCCCCTTACCTTGGGACATCAAAATGAGGAGATGTGATTAATCGTTAGCCATCCAAACTCTTGTACGTTATGAGAACACACACTATTACAAGTACAATTCTGGCTGTATAATAATTCACATGTGGTTTTCTACCATGCCATGGGGACACCAAAAATAATATAACCATGAAGAGAGGATATAGAAAGTAAAACAGTTATGAATCAAGGGAGGCAGAATAAAGGCGCACACACCGTTACCAGTAATAATTATCAGTATAATTAAAAGAAGGAATTCATAATGCCCCTTTAAGAATGAAACGGATAATCGGATAGATCTGATAAGACCTACAAATGCTTATACATAGACCAGTGATTTAACCCGACATTGCAACCTGAGGGATTGCTGAGAATTATGGGAAATATAGTTCAGAGACATCTGCATGACCAAGGTTACCTATGAAAGAGACATAACCAATTTATAACAATGATTTCTTTGTTCCTTACAGGCAATACCTGGAACAATCAAGAGCCCATGTCGAACCTGTCAAAGCCCAGGTGGAAAATTGGTTTACCGAATTACTTGCCAAAATCAAAAACAGTGCTTAAACTGTAGCCAGTATCCAGAAATGATCCTTTGACTTCTCAAAAACCTCTAGAATAATTTTACATCAAAGTTCTCTCTTCTTAACTGTATTTCTGTTTATATATTCTTTGTTGTGATTACATTTTTTGTATAACAAACTTGGACTTTGGCTTCTTTTTTCATTTGTAATCTTGCATGCTCTTATCGGAGTCCTGTACCAGTCTTGAAAGTTAGCGCAAATGCACGCTGGTCTTCACATATAAAATATAACTCAAAATGGTTCCATGCATTTCACAAACATACATTTTGCTCTTCAAGGACAAAGTGAATAATATGATGGAACACATGAATTTCTACATTCACATGAATTTCTACGTTCTATATCACTTTAACTTAGGAATCAACCGATTATCGGTCTGGCCGATATTGAGCATTATGACAAATATCGGTATCGGCCTAGAATTATACTGATATGGCCAAAAATGCAGACGGCGGAGGAGGCCCAGAACACGCAAACTTCAGCTCCTCTCTCCAACTCTTGGGAGCCCCCGGCTGTTATAGTGTTGCCGTGGATTAGCACTGCAACGCTCAACGCGGCTTATTAGGCTTGCAAGAGTTGGACAGAGGGCCTGCCGGACAGAGAAGATAGCGTGTGCTGGGTCCCGGACTCCCCTCTATAACGTGAAACCCCCTTGCAGCCTGCACAAATTACTGGACCACCAGGGAGTGTTAAGTCCCCCTCCCTGGCCACAGGTAAAATACAGGGAGGGGGTGAATTAAAATATTTATTAAATTAAATCATTTAAAAAAATACAAAATAAAAGATTTTAGCCAAGCTGCCATATCTTCAATGTGAAACCCCCTGGCTGCCTGCACAAAGCCACAGGACCACCATAGAGTGTAATATGGTAAAAGGCAAGGACGGGTAGAATAAAAATTAAAAAATATTTATTAAATCTAATAATTATATAAAGAAAAAAAAAATTAAATACAGCTTTTATCACAGCCGCCCCCTCTTCAATGTGAAACCCCCTGGCAGCCTGCACAAAGTCACAGGACCATCAGGGAGATTAATGTCCTTCTCTCTGGCCACAGGTAAGAGATTATCGATATTGGCCCTAAAAACACAATATCAGTCAATCCCTACTTTAAGTAATAAAAATCAAACATTCTAGTGGTGCCTTGCAGACAAGGCTTCTGTGTGCTTTAATTCTGTATGATTACCTTGTCATAAACATGAGGTTTTTAAATTATCTATCATTTTCTGGGCTTGCCTATAGAGTACAGACACCAGCGCTCAAAGGGCAGCCAGGGCAGACATAAGAGGGGTTTGTTTATTCATTTACCACCAAACTACGGAGAACTAAAAACCAAAGAGCAAAACATAAGCAAAAAGGTGCCAAAAACAGCCGCACGCTCAGCTTAGCTATTTCAGCCTTAAACGTACAATTTAGTTTTCCATTCACTGCAATTCGGTGTTTACTAGAAAAACCCTAAATAGAGACTCAGCAAACATTGGGAGGAAAAAAAACAAGGCAGGCAGGCATAAAAGGGGCCATCTGGGGGGGCGGGGCCGGGCGGCCATGCCAGCAGGCTGCAAGGCATTGCAGCTCCAGGGGAAATCAACTAAAAATGGGTACTTACCCACCACAATCAGCCTGGAACCCCCTGGAAGCGTGCGATACAGGGCCCTGGAGTGTCCCGGTGCAGCTGGGGCACCTGATATCGGGTGCACTGGGTCCTGGTGAGATGCTCCGGGGCTTGGGGGACTGAGGCCTACCCGGGAGGCGAGTGGGGCGGACGGCCGCTGCCTCGCTCTCTGCCCGGCGAACACTGAGAACCACAGCAACACGGGGGGCCCCCGGCCCCGTTCACCCCCCCCTCTGGGCCGGCGGGGGTTATCCCGGTCCCCACCAGGCAACCAACACATTGGCAGCGCTCCTGGGGGACTTACAGCCTAAAGTCACCGACTGCCATGCGGCTCCAACAAGATGGCTGACAGCGAAGCACCTTCCATACATGGAAACAGCGGCTCTGCTGCTCACTTACACTGCAGGGCGAACCCCAGAAGCTGATCCAGCGCCTGCCTCAGCTGAGAATGTCTCTCTGGGGTCCCCTACCTCTCAGCCCACAGACCAACACTGAAGAAGTGCCCGGGAAGGTCACCTCCAAACGATGACTTCATCGCCACGTTCCCCCACCTGGTCACTGTGGCCGGTAAAGCACCATACCCCCATACTCACATGCCGGACGGGTACTGGGATCGCAGAGATCCGCAGACACTTGGGCCAGCAGTGGGTCCTCGGGACTTTATAGACTCTGGTATGCCCCAAGAGTAATTTCTCTGCTGGAGAATGGGATGCCGCTCACCAACAACTCCTGATACCAAAAGCGACAGGTACCCCAACTCCACACGACAGACGGCATATAAGGCATACCGACCGCCTTCACAGCAGACACCTTGGCTGTGGTTGACAATTAATGGACATGTCTGCAGCCGAAGCCACAGTTGAAGATACAGCGCAAGACAGACCTACCACCCAGATTAGCGCAGAAGATAACCCAGCATGCCACAACCCGCCTGGTGGC
Organism: Pelobates fuscus; assembly: GCF_036172605.1. Classification (NCBI taxonomy): domain Eukaryota; kingdom Metazoa; phylum Chordata; class Amphibia; order Anura; family Pelobatidae; genus Pelobates; species Pelobates fuscus. The sequence continues at coordinate 93,131,900 of NC_086329.1, forward strand.
ACATCACTCATTTAAGCAACTCTATTAACCAAGCTGTAGTTTTATATAAACATATGTACACACTTTAGTTTAACACTGAAGCATAACTTCACGTGCATACCACAAGCCTACTACAATGTTGGAAGCCTGTTTTTTATTCTTGTTCTTTTATCGTTTAAAGTGCATATCCTGACTAGGCATACCTCATGCATCTTATCACTACGACCCAACCAATGTACGACTTCACGTAAACTGACATACTCAACATCAGCTAATGTACCATTTAAAAATGATAAATGCTTAGTTTAACTTGTCTATCTTAACTATAAAATGTGCAGTCTTGTTTCAAATAGCCATGGAAATCTATAATATGTATTCTTGTTCGTGCTATCGTGGCACACCATGCTCGATTGTAATTCCCTGCACGCTATAAATAAAGAATTCAAAAAAAAAAAAGGGGCCATCTGGTCAGATTTAAAGAGCCAGACCGTGGAAATACAGAGGGTTAAAAAGAGACGTTCATACACTACCTGTTGTTACTTGCCTCCTCTTCATATTCTATATGGAACTTGTGAAATGTATCCCACTGGTTACGCAGTTCTCATTCTGGAGCTCGACCCAACCGCAGTCCAGGCTGAGCACACACCTTGAGCGAGATACATATATGAGATATTAGCCTAACCCCATTCCTTAATGTAAGGTCATAAATCAGCGGGCTTCTCTAACACAGGATCGTTTCAAGGAATTATGCTGTCCTAAGCTAAGATGCATTTTTACATTCCCTTGTAATTCTAACTCATCTTATGGGTTTTATTCACGAAGGGCTCATTTCAAACCATGTCTCCAAATATCGGCTGTAAGCTGTTGTTAGAGGAACACTCTAAAAATCATAACTACTACAGTGGGGTGTAGTGATTATGGTGCCAGGTGAGCATTGATGCCCCCAAATGTAAGCAATCAAGCCGTTCGATAACAACTTCACTTCTTACCAGACGCTAATCGCCAAGCTCAGCCTCCTCTCTACCTGGAAGCTCTCTTCAGTGAGCTGAGACCGGTGGTGCCGAGTTTAGCTCATTGACTGAGAGTGATCAGCTGACACTCTCAGCCAATAAGCTGGACCTTCACAGCAGGGTTTAACTTAAGACAACTAATGTATGCTCCTAGCAGTAGCTTCTAGGTCTCCACGGAGGCTGAGACTGGCGCTCAGCGGACCCAAGTTAAGAAGCCACACTGTTAGAGAGCAGACACTGGGCTGGTGCCAGAGCAATTATTGCAGGTCTCCTGAGAGTGCTTTGTAGTGGTTATGGTATTTGTAGTATTCCTTTAATAAGGACCCCAACAGCATTCAAAAGCACATAAGAAAACCTAAAAATATATACATTAAAGCATAAAGGGAAAGTCTAATACCAGGAAAACAAAGTTTTTGTCCTGGCACTATAGCTTGGTCCACCCTGTGTTGTGTAGATAGGGTTAAAAACCCCTTCTGTCACTTACCTGGGTCCACCTTCTCTCCTCCCCCACTAACATCACCATTTCAGAATCTATTTACAGGAGAACAAGCCACTAACCTCTACAAATAACATAGCAAATTAATGGGTCTTCATATAGCAGAGGAGGCCCTGGCCCCTGTGAAAACCATAGCCATTTCTGAGCCTGTCTGTTGGGAACAAAGTCCTGCTGTTTGAGATTGTTTACCATAACCATTTATGACACAGAAGTCCAGGCCCTGTCTATTGTAAATGCCATAGCCATTTGTAAGCCTACATACGTACTCCAAAGCTATTTTCTGGACATACCTAACCTATATGGAAACAAAACCTACTCTCTGTAAATACCACCACCATTTCTGAGTCTGTCAAAACGGGACAGGCACTGTGTCCTATGAATGCCATAGCCATTTCTGGGCTTACCAGCAAGGGTGCAAACTTTGCACTCTGTGAACTTCTTAGCCATTTCTAGGCATATCTAACCTATTAGGGAACAAGTCCTTGCCAGACATACTCTAGCCATGGCTAAGTCTGCCTGTATGGGAACAAGCACTTGCCCTCTGTGTGTGCCATATAGTCCAAGTTTCAATATTAGACTTCTAGGAGATTTCTAAATGATAAGATCATAGTAGAATCCTATGGTTTTCCAAATTCCAGAGACATCTCTCACATTCTCCCACCTGCATTCCATGTAACAAGGACTGCTAATCACTGGCACTGCAGCTGCTGGACAATACTTTCTCTTTATGTTAAACCACACACCTGGCTGCCTGAGCATCATGAGAAGTGCAGTCCACCCTAGCTGCTGTACAGTGAGGGCCAGGAGTGGTGCTTCTTGGGCTCTGAACAAGTCACATCATCCATGGTTTATATGAATTATAATGAAATTAACTTGGGTTTTACCATAAACTGTGACATGAATGAAATTTTCCTATTTTTGTATTTGCTTTTAGGACTTTTTAAAGAGCCAGACAAAGTTTATATGGAAAAGAGATAGCAGGTCACTCTCTCCTCTTGGCTCCAAGTAATAACTACCAATTTTTATACACATCATAAATGAGATCAGTTTACTCTTAACAGGCTTCACTATAAAAAAAAATGTTTTTCAATACATTAAAAAAATAAATAAAACTAAACCTAAAGATAATAATGAGGACAAGTCACCTCTGCGATGAGAGAATGCTAGCTTGCCCACAGTCAAAATGGCGGCCGCGCCCTCTGTAGAGCAGGGCTATCAGCTGGTTCCGCCCGAATCTCTTCCTCTGCTCCAATATGGTGGACGAGGCTACTCGCCGGGTAGTGTCTGAGATTCCCCTGCTGAAGACTGGGGCGAGTCCCAGGGATAAGGAGCTGTGGGTGCAGCGGCTGAAGGAGGAGTACCAGGCCCTCATTAAGGTGGGGACACTTTGCTGTCACTCTGAGGATCAACTCATACAGCTGGGATGGATGCTGGGGTGTATGTTGGGGTGTATGGGGTTCAGGACAGCACCACGTCGTATATGAGGGCACACTGACACAGAATGTGGCTCTGGAGAGTGTTCACAATTCAAGCTGTGTGACAATATCTGCTGCTGACGTGTTACCTGCTTGGAACTGCTGATGATGTCATCAGTGTCACCTGTGTCACCTGTACATCTGTCAACGTTGGTGGCTAGTCTCTGCCCACCTAGTCTGCCATTGTGCCAGCCCTCCAACCTGTGCTGTACCCAGGGCTGGTGCAAGGTTTTTTGCAGTGCCAGGCAAAAACAATTTTGCAGCCCCATTTGCTACATTCAGATAAAAGTATAATTCACTGTATCCCAGAGAGTAATAGCAATAATAATAATAGATACTCTTTCCCCTTAAAACTTCACAGCAAACAGAAATATACATACAATATAAGGTGGAGTATCTTTCTTATGAAGTTTGGATAATTCCTGAGCCAATAAGTTCTAGAAATAAAACATAAACAGACAACAAAATAGTGCAATAATGTCAATAAAAATAGTAAAGTGCAATCGTGAATGAGAAAAGCACTCACAAACACAGAGCCATAAGATTTGGCTCAAATTTCCAGCTTTGTGGGATGTAGAGGTACCCAAGAGTAGACGAAGTCAAGGGATGCCATTTGCTACATTGACCCACGCAGGCTGACGGGCGCGCACTGACCCACGCAGGCTGGCACGCGCGCACTTCATACAAATAATACAAACAGCCCACACACAAAAACATAGTCCCCCACAAACACAACACCCCTGACAATCCACATACACAGACAACCCCAGAAGCAGGTCCACACATTAACACACAATATGATAAATCATTCAAATTCACAATTCCACAAGCAACCCCCATGCATAGCCAACATTCATAGGTATCATACACAATACCTAAAAGTACTCATGAACATATACATTATAACAGCCCACATACACACAAATACAACATTACAAAGCAACTGCAGCACCCATAAACACATTTACAATACAGCAACATATACACCGCAATAAAAAAAAAAATAGAATCTGCACACCAAGCGATTTTTATGATCTGGTTTTGGCACAGTACTATAAAAGCTTGCCTACCGCTGCCCTAGTGCCAGGGTAACATGTGCCAGCCCTCTAATCTGTGCTGTGTGCCCTAGTGCCAGGGTAACATGTGCCAGCCCTCTAATCTGTGCTGTGTGCCCTAGTGCCAGGGTAACATGTGCCAGCCCTCTAATCTGTGCTGTGTGCCCTAGTGCCAGGGTAACATGTGCAATCCCTCTAATCTGTGCTGTCTGCCCTAGTGCCAGGGTAACATGTGCAATCCCTCTAATCTGTGCTGTCTGCCCTAGTGCCAGGGTAACATGTGCAATCCCTCTAATCTGTGCTGTCTGCCCTAGTGCCAGGGTAACGTACCAGTCTTCTAATCTGTGTTTTCTGCCCTAGTGCCAAGGTAACATGTGCCAACCCTCTAATTTGTACTGTACCTGCCTTAGTGCCAGGGTTCTGTGCCATCCCTCTAATCTGTGCTGTACCTGCCCTAGTGCCAGGGTATCATGTGCCAGCTCTCTAACCTGTGCTGTACCTGCCCTAGTGCCAGGGTAACATGTGCCAGTTCTCTAACCTGTGCTGTACCTGTCCTAGTGCCAGGGTAACATGTGCCAGTTCTCTAACCTGTGCTGTACCTGCCCTAGTGCCAGGGTAACATGTGCCAGCCATCTAACCTGTGCTGTACCTGCCCTAGTGTCAGGGTAATGTGCTAGCCCTTTAATCTGTGCTGTGCCTAACTACCTTAGTGCCAGGGGAATATGTGCCAGCCCACTAATATATGGTGTACATTGTGCCAAGTATGTGTAAACTTTTTAATTTGTGCTGTACCTGCCTTTGTGCCAAGTCAACATCAGACAACCCCCTAATCTTGTGCTGTATGTGCTTTTATGACAGATAAATGGGTGACTTTGTAGCGGAGCTCCCTGTACCCCAGCTTGGTACCTCCGCCAAGAGTCACTTCCCAGCTGGAACTGGGGGAAAACCTCAGCGATTCTGCCCCAGTTGCCGTGGCTACACTGGGGTTCTCCTGGAGCATCTCCGTCCTGGATCAGGATAGGGGACTAGCTCTATTCCCTCCCAGGGACTGGACGACACACAGTCCTGGGAGCTCTAGTCCTTACAAGGACTTTTCCCCCGTCAAATCCTCCACGAGCTGGAACAAGATGCTGAGCCGTGATAAAAGCCCTTTCCCCCCCAGCAACTAGATGACACATAGTTCTGGGAGTCAACTGATTTTAATGAGCCAAACTCTGCCTTTTATGCACACACCCCAGCACGCGGTCTCCATTGTATTCAACACAACCCCCTCCCAGGAATCTCTGAGGTGACCGGGGGCCCACAAAGTCACGGATAAGTACCGCTGAGGATCATTCGTGGGTTTTGTTCATGTGAACGGTCGTCAGGGAGCTAGCGTTCGGTTCCATTCGAGTGAAGGGAAAGTGCCGAACCAGGGGCATCAAGGGAAAGCTGCTAATAGCGGCTGGGCATGGTAACTCCCAAACGGTGTTTTAGACCTGGACCATAGACGGTGAGCAAAAGGCCGGCTTCCACACTCCTTCAGGAGTCTGTGGCAAATGTACGTGGGAAGGAGCGTTTGTCACACCCTTAATCTGTGCTGTACCTACTCTTTACCTTTACTCTCACCTATATCTAGGGCTGCCAAATCCACTGTTTCCCAGGCGTACCACTAATACGTATTGCTGGAAAATATGTGTGTGTATATATATTTGTGTGTGTGTGTGTGTGTGTGTATATGTGTGTGTGTATATATATATATATATATATATATATATATATATATATATATATATATATATATATAATCTATCCAGGAAGAATCTCACGGTTTAATACTTGCCAATCCCACGTAACTCCAGTTGCGATCCTTACAGGGGGCTGGCCTGGCGAATGCTTGCACGGGGTGCTATGCGTTCAATCATTTCAACCCTTCTGAAATGTCTTGATTTCATCATTGCGTTATTGGAATGAAGATTCAAATTGCTAGTATATTTAAAGAGCCGTTGTTGATTGTGCCCTATGTAGAGCTTTGATCCAGTATTTTTCCTTACACAGGACCTCCTTTGTTTTACATTTATTTCACCTGTTATTTAAATGTATAACTAACTCCCTTTTTTTTTTGTTTTTGTTTTTAAACAGTATGTGGAAAACAACAAGAGAGCAGACAATGACTGGTTCAGACTGGAGTCTAACAAGGAAGGCACGAGGTAACCCTTAATACAGCTTCATTAGCCGCTTGCAGTGTGTGTCTGTATCTATGGAAAGCACTGGGGTCTTATCCTTTAAAATGTAAATTGTGTATTATTGATAAGGAAATTGCACATTTTAGACTATAGATAGGAAAAATAGCAGAGTTGACGATGTTTCCATTTTTTTATATTTTTTTAATTCTTTATTTTTGACGTGCATGAGGGTAACAAGCATTCTCACTATGCCACAACAGTCATGGCGCGGTAAAGGTAAACGATGATGTTAACAGTATAGGCATATTGATATGACAGTACACATTTTTGTTTTTATATAGGGACATAAGAGTAAATATGTTTAACATATCGAGTAAGTTAAGCAACGTTCTGTAGGTCGGCGACACATCAGCGTATCGCCAGTTTCCACCATATTCCGACAGTGGCATGATAGGTCGCACACAGTTTATATTTTGCAAGCTTAGCCAACTAGGTGTGTCGTCTGAGTGAGGTTAAGTCAAATAAAACAAATTTTTTCCTAGATACAAGCGCAGATACCATGCATCATGTAGAGCAATATACAGTTAGTCCCGTGTAGGATATGGCTAAGCAGTGGACAGGTCTGATAAATAATGTACTGATACCAAGCTACATTCACCAAGTACTGTCCTGCCACTAGTTTAGCTTAAAGGGGACTATATAGGTTGCCATATCCAATGCAAACCTGCTGCATATGCTAGTTAACATGGATTCTTAGGGCTTTATTATGTCAAAACTATGTAAGATGCCCGTGTTCCCAGTAGTATGTAATGCATTTAGGCTAGTGTTTCAGGTTACTCTAGTCTATCTAATTGTCGAGTGAAAAACTAGGTGGTTGTGTAACCTGCTGTCACATTCTGTTTATATGATCCTGTCTGGTCCTGCAAAGGAGCTCTTTAAAGGGACATTATAGGCACCCAGACCATTTCAGCTTAGTGAAGTGGGCTGGGTGCAGTTTCCCAGCACCCTTAATCCTGGAAAGGTAATTACAGCAGTTTTTTTTATAAAGTGCAATAATTACCTTTCAGGGTTAACTACACTATTAGTGTCTGTCAATCACACAGCCATTAGAGACTTTTCTGGGCTGTTGGGCGACTTTTGGTCGCCTAACTGACGATAGACATCCTCATGCTATGCATGAGGACATCCAGCGTCATTCAATAATTGCCGTTGCCGCAATTGCGCATTAGGTCTCCCCCGCTAGTTGACTTCCACTGGGAAGGAGAGAAGGCGCACACAAGCCACTGCCGAGGGACTTCGCCATTGGACCCAGGTAAGTGACATGTTATTAACCACTTGTGCAGCATGGCAGAGGGACTTGACAGAATGGGGAAGCTATAGGGCACTATAGTTTCCCTTTAATATCTCCTTCGGTAGAAAGGGAGCCCTTTATCCACATGGCTGAGTGGTTTTTCAGGTCTCTATGGTTCAGGATATCACTCAACGTATCCAATGCATGATCCTCGGAGGAGGCGAAACATGTGTCGTATGTTCTTTTGGCATACAGGTTCTGGTTGCTTCGTCAGGCCGGAGGAATCGATCAATATCTTGGGACCCTGACTGTTAGAGGTTCCCTGGTTTTGACTTCTTCCCCATTCTGACGAGACTCTGTTCCTCCAATTATTGGAGAAATTACACAATATAAGGAGGTTGTACAGGCTTACTGTCTCAGAGCTTGACTGAAACACGTCGAATTAGCTCCGTGCCTCTTTGTAATTTTATTTTGTTGGTTTTATTTCATATAAAAAAAAAATGTTTTTACTAATCCGTTTCATTTCAATACTTGCTGAACGCAACATTATTTAAAAAAAAAAATATATACTTTTGAGGTGACAATGTCCTTTAAATCTGTAAGACTGGATATTTCTCGGGTCTCTCACACTGCCATGGAGTTTATAGGCAGATGTAGAGCTGTTTTTATTATTATTATTTGCTTTAGTTTTTTTTTTTGAAAAACAGCTAAGGTGCTAGTGTTTGGTGATGGTTGTATTTTTCTTTTATATATTATATATATATATATATATATATATATATATATATATATATATATATATATATATATAATTTTTTTTTTTTTTTTTTTCTTCTTCTTTTCAAAAACCATACACAGAAACAAGCATGGTCTAGAAGTAAATCAATGTTTGACACTCACAAAGTTAGCACATGGAACTGTAAGGATGCACAAGTCCAAACTGCAATGGGTTTTGGCTCCCCCTGTGTTGCAGTTCCATGTGTTAACTCTGAGTGTAAACAAAACCTGATGTGCTTCTAAACCGCACGGAACGTGGTGTACTTTCTTGTTTCCGTAATAATTCTACATTATGGTAAATAGTTGCATGGAATAAAGATATTCTGTATTCTGTAAAACGGTGTTTAAACAAACATACAGCTGTTCAGGTATTTGCATATGCCAGTTCATGAGCTTGTATACAGTAAAATTCCTCCTCTTTTTTTGTTTATTCCAGGTGGTTTGGGAAATGCTGGTACATACATGACCTCCTGAAGTATGAGTTCAATGTCGAATTTGACGTGAGTCTTTAGTCCCATTACTTAATGAAGCATTGGGTTAGTTTGATTGTGATTTCGGTCACTTGGTGAATGTGATGGCATTCTTCTTTACGAGGATGCCGGATTCAGTGTATTTTCACATTTGTGAGGCTGGGGCAAATTATTACATAGTAAAAGGATTTTCTTTGTTTGCAGATCCCAGTGACCTATCCCTCCACAGCTCCAGAAATCGCCATTCCAGAGCTTGATGGCAAAACAGCCAAAATGTACAGGTACGGGTGGTATTTGCTGGCAGGAATTGTGAATGTGCAGTGTCTCTAAGTTTGCAGAACGAAGACTGTTACAGCAAAATGTTTGTTTAACCCCTTAAGGACCAAACTTCTGGAATAAAAGGGAATCAGGACATGTCACACATGTCATGTGTCCTTAAGGGGTTAAACCAGTCGAATCCATTGTGTTCTAATCCATCATTAGATCAGAAGCACCAGTTTTAAAGCTCGGCAGATTATGTTAGCGCTATATAACTAAAAATGTTAGTTTTTTATTTTTGTTTTAGATGCCAGGGCTTCTCAGAGGTCCCACAGCTGTCCACTTGAATTTATCAATCTTCTTTAAGCTTGTTAAAGGGACAATCCACTGCCCGAATAAAAAAATAAAAAAAACAAAAAAAAACACTGTTTATTAGATATACCCAAAATGAAAAACATGCATGCATTAAATTATGCATTTTTTTTTTCCATTGGGGTAGATTTAAAAAACGCTTGCAAAAATTGCATTTCTCTTGTCTAACTTTGCCAGCCCTCCCCTTCTTCCCCAGATTTTCTGTGGTTATCCAATCACAGACTTTCCAATGCAGCTTACTGAGATGTGTTTGCAAGGCAAGTGCTCTTGGCAATTACCGTATTTTTCGCTCCATGAGACGCACTTTTTGAGGGGAAATGTCTGTGCGTCTTATGGAGCGAATATGAAGCTTTACTTACCTGTCTTGTAGCGTTGGCCGGCAGCACAGGGCGCATCGCGGTACTGGAACTTCAATTTCAGGTTCCGGTTTCCCGCGGGACTCAAAGGAAGTGCGCACTCTGTGTGCACACTTCCTTTCAGTCCCGCTGGAAACCGGAACCTGAAATTGAAGTTCCTGTACCGCGGTGCGCGCTGTTAAGCCGGCCAACGCTACAGGACAGGTAAGTAATTATGGGACAAGGAGAGGGGGGGGGGGGGGGTGACACTATGGGAGGGAAAGTGCACTAAGGGATAAGGGAAGCTGGGGAGAATACTATGGGAAGGGGGGGGGGGACACTATTGGACAAGGGGAGGGGGGGAGAATACTATGGGAAGGAGGGAGAACACTATGGGAAGGGGGGGACACTATTGGATGAGGAGAGGGGGAACACTATTGGACAAGGGGAGGGGGGAAAATACTATGGGAGGGGGGGGGAGAATACTATGGGAAGGGGGGGAGAATACTATGGGAGGGGGGGAGAACACTATTGGACAAGGGGAGGGGGGGCTAAAGAACACTATGGGACAGGGGAGGAGGGGTTAAAGAACACTATGGGACAGGAGAGGGGAGTGGGTGGTAAGGAACACTTGGGGGGGGGGGGGGGGAAGAAATATTCTAAACAAACTTTCAAATAGTAAGAAACACTATGGGACAGTTTGTTCAGAATATTTTTTTTTTAGGTTTCCTCCTCTAAAAACTAGGTGCGTCTTATGGAGCGAAAAATCCGGTACTCCCTCTTGGGTTGAGCTCCAGTGAGCTAAACAAACCAGGAAGTTAAATAATGTGTTTTCTGCTTCCTAATTTGTTTATTTATGTATGATCCAAAAAATATGCACTTTTGGTAAAATTAAAATAGGCTTAAAGGACCACTCTAGGCACCCAGACCACTTCAGCTTAATGAAGTGGTCTGGGTGCCAGGTCCCTCTAGTTTTATCCCTGCAGCTGTAAACATAGCAGTTTTAGAGAAACTGCTATGTTTATACTGAGGGTTAATCCAGCCTCTACTGGCTGTCTCATTGACAGCCACTAGAGGCTGCTTCCGCAATCCTCAATGCAGAAATTGCATTCAGGACACGCTGGACGTCCATAGGAAAGCATAGAGTAATGCTTTCCTATGGGCGGTTTGAATGGGCGCGCGGCTCTGGCTGCGCATGCACATTCGGAGCTGTCGGCGGGGGGGAGAGGTCACCAGCGCCGAGGGAGCTCGGCGCTGAATTAAGGAAAGTGGCGGAAGGGGTTTAACCCCTTCCGCCCTGCGGGAGGGGGGCCCTGAGGGTGGGGGGAGACCTAATAACCCTATAGTGCCAGGAAAACGAGTTTATTTTCCTGGCACTATAGTGCTCCTTTAATACGCTTTTCACACATAAAGCATTTCAGCAAGCTAAAGTGCTTTACAGGTCTGGAGTGTACCTTAAGATTCTCTCAACTGTGCAAAGCTAAATATTTTAATCAATCCTCTTTTACTCTTCAGGGGAGGAAAGATCTGTCTAACAGAACATTTCAAGCCATTGTGGGCACGTAACGTTCCGAAATTTGGGTTAGCACATCTCATGGCATTGGGGGTGAGTATCAATTACAGGACAGTTTAACTCTTTAGAGAATTGGTGTCCAAAAAGCAAATCTCCCAACTAGCAAAGCATTATGGGAGATGTTCTGCAGCAGCGGGTCTACATTTTGACCATCCCTGCATTGAAGAATAGAAGAAGCAATTGTGTTGTACAAAATGTAAAGACCACTTGCACCATAATTCTATCCGTGGATCAGATTTCCTTGCAATAGCGGCATGTGTATAAAGGGAAATGTAGAGCTGCATGCTTCCCATTTATTAACCAGGCACTGTCAAATTCTATTTGCTAACTCTGATTTAATTAGTAGTTTGTTTTTTGTGAAACTTGACTTATAGTTTTGACCATGCTCACTACAAAACTTTGCATTTGGTGGCTTCTAAACCATAGTGATTGGCAAAAATCAGTGCCGCTATAAAGTTGACTCTTTTAAAAGTTAGTAGAGGACATTAGTGGCTCCAAACTGACTGGTGAGCAATGTGCAGCACTCAAAGTAAAGGTACATAGAGCTTTACAGCGCAGCTGAGCAGTCGCGCTCTGCTGCGGTAATTCTGAATACTGCAGCCAGCCGGCCAACTGGTAAAATCAGGGAAACCAGGCTACATCTAGTGATCAAAGTCAGTGGTGCACATAGCTCTTCAAATCCTGGGTCTGCTTCCAGGATAAGGGACACCCCCAGGGTCTGAAAGGATCCTTGTGAGGTCAATCCACATGCCCCTCTGCCCAGTGATCAGCACTGTGTTTTTTTAAAAAGAGGAGGTGGGCATACTCTGCAGAAAGCTGCAATGTTTTTTTAAAATTAGGATTTTAACATTTGTCCATAACTTTGGTTGTTCCATTTGTGTTTGTATTGCATTCACATTGTACAGAGCGGTTGCAATTGTTTTCTTTTTTTTTTTTTTTTTTTAAATGTTGCATTACTAAAGCTGTGCCTTAAAAATGTAGGTATGCACACTCAGTGATTTTTGTTTTTCAATCTTACACAGCTAGGTCCTTGGCTGGCTGTTGAAATTCCGGATCTGATCAGCAAGGGGCTTGTAGAACACAAAAACAAATGATGAAGCGGTTTCAATAGATCGTCCAGCAAGTCCGTGTGCCTCCAAAATAAATAGGAACTTTTATCTTTAAATATAAGGCTTTGATTCCAACATGGGATTGTGCCCATAATATCTGGTTACCACACCGTCTGTGTCCTTGTACAAGATGGAAAAGGGGAATATGCCACCATTTTAGTTAAAGAAATAATACCATCTTCCGTTTGGTCTGTCTGTATTTGACAATATTGTTATCATACCAAGCATAATAAAAAAAAAACATTACAAAACCCAAATAAAGCTTATCGTTGTTTAAAATCATGGGGGAGGTGTTACAGAGGCTTAAAAAAATGTTATGTTTGATGTGATAAAAGCTGTGTGTCTTGTATGGGAAGATCCTGAGTTAACACATTCAGTGCCAATTAGCTGGGGATTTACATTTAAGGCAAATAAGGCGTTCATTTTTTAATTTTTTTAAATGTAATTTTGATCAATTGCATTGCTAACCACTTGCATTGCGTTTGTTTGGGTTGTTCACTAAGATTGTGAATTGTCAGGAATTTATATTTTAGATCAAAATAGTCAAATCAGAAATATTCTCAATCCGCTATGGGGTTTTAGTTTATTTAAGCCTAAATGTTACTATGGGACTGACCATCCCCCTTGACAATTCACCTTTTACTGAATAACT